>NC_048223.1:104053602-104428286 GCF_002007445.2 Ailuropoda melanoleuca
CCCCCCCCCCCCCGTCACCTTTTTTAGGGCTATCCATTTTCCATTAAAGCACAGCTTTAGCGGCATTCTGTAGGATTTTTGTTTTATACCTCTTCCTTGTGGTTTCCTTTAGTTAATTCAGAATTGTATCTGGGATTTTTTAGTTATCTTTTTGTTGTTGCTTTGTAGGTTTACCCCACTATGATCAGAGAAAATATCCCTAAGATTTTAATCTATTGAAATTGTCATATGGCCTATTAGCTTTTTATTGTAAATAGGTATTTATATGGGGTATCTGAATGGCTCAGTCAGTTAAGCGTCCAACTCAATTTCAGCTTGGGTCATAATTTCACTGTAATGAAATCTAGTCCTGCATTGGGTTCCACACTGGGTATGGAGCCTGCTTAGGATTCCTTCTCTCCCTCTCCCCACTTGCATGTTCACACTCTCTCGCTCTCTCTCTCATGGAAAAAAAGTAGGTGTTTATATGATTTTGATTCTTGAGGACTTAAGCGCTGATAAACGAGTGAATCCTCAATGATAGGGATAGGAGTGGTGGGGGCATTCTTGCTCGTGAACAATCAATGGCTAGGTATGCATAATAACTGTGTGTGTGTGTGTGTGTCCTTCTTCCTTTTTAAGAGACTGCCCTTCTAGCTATGTTCACACATCTGAATATAATGTAATTTCTCTAAACAAAAATAATAATCACATTATTGTCCCTATTTCTCTGAGATTGCTCCTGAATGCCAGTTATTAGTTTTGTGCATTCCAGATATTTTGGTTACATACATACAATTTCTTGTGTTAGCTTTTACTAGATTCCATGTTTCATTCTAGAGGGAAACCTTATTTCTCTTAGCCTCATATTATTGGGCGGGATGGGCCTCTCTGTCAACCAGGACCAGTTGTATAATTTTGAGGCCCAAGGCAGGATAAAAATACAGGGTACGTTGCTCAAAAATGAACAGTTTCCAGACCGCAGCAGAATACTGAACAGAGCGTGGGGGCATAGGTCACAGGGATGAAGTCAGCTTTGCTGGCTGCCACTGTGTATACGTTAGCTGGAAATTCGAACTAGTAAATGAAAAATTCTTAAAGGAAGTTTTCAGGTGCTCATGTTGTACTTTTATAAGTATGGACTCTGAAATGCATATTCCTTTTTTTTTTAAAAAAAGATTTTATTTATTTATTCAACAGAGATAGAGACAGCCGGCGAGAGAGGGAACACAAGCAGGGGGAGTGGGAGAGGAAGAAGCAGGCTCATAGCGGAGGAGCCTGATGTGGGGCTCGATCCCAGAACGCCGGGATCACGCCCTGAGCCGAAGGCAGACGCTTAACTGCTGTGCCACCCAGGCGCCCCCCCCCTTTTATTAAAGATTTTATTTATTTATTTAAGAGAGACAGCCAGCGAGAGAGGGAACACAAGCAGGGGGAGTGGGAGAGGAAGAAGCAGGCTCATAGCGGAGGAGCCTGATGTGGGGCTCTATCCCAGAGTGCTGGGATCACGCCCTGAGCCGACTGAGCCACCCAGGTGCCCCTGAAATGCATATTCCTAATAAGCATTTGGAAAATCTGGTTTTTCAAACTTCCACATAATACAACTTATAACTAACTAGCTAAATGCCGGTCAGTTTAGACAACCTGATATACTCAAGTACAGAAACATTTTGAGAGTTCTTAGAAAAATCTTAAGACAAATTTCATGTTGATTTATGACATCTGAGTAGACTTTTAAAAATTAGGACTGAACCAGAAAAGTGCATTGCTCAGCAAGTAGATTTTAGGGACAATATTTAAAGAAAAAATATCCTTAGGGGAAAATATATGTATTAAGCTAAAACAAACAAAAAAGTACATGGTCTCATTAGGGGTGTGTGTATATGTGTGCTTTAATTAATCACCTTTGAAATTTGGAGAAGTGTATGATTCACTTAGCTTACTGTAGAGACTGATTTGGGGCATTAATAATTTTGTTCTATCTTAGATCAGAAATCTGATTCCTGTTGGGGCGCCTGGGTGGCACAGCGGTTAAGCGTATGCCTTCGGCTCAGGGCGTGATCCCGGCGTTATGGGATCGAGCCCCACATCAGGCTCCTCCGCTATGAGCCTGCTTCTTCCTCTCCCACTCCCCATGCTTGTGTTCCCTCTCTCGCTGGCTGTCTCTATCTCTGTCAAATAAATAAATAAAATCTTTAAAAAAAAAAAATCTGATTCCTGTTAAGCAGAGTTGAATGGTTTTTCTATATAAACTGTCAATAAGTAGCACCATTTTATGAATATGTAGATGTACCCAGATACTTAAATTTCTGTGGTTTTTTGTTTGCTGACTAGAGGAATTACTCCGATGCACATACATGTAAATGAATAATTTTGCTATATTACACAGTGAGAACCAGACCTTTTAATAAAACTTAATTTTGGGAAAAAGAAGTATGGAAGTTTATGAATGATTTTTCTGATCAATTTTCAAAATCTTTAAAAGTAATCCATATATTATCATACTGGTAAATCTTTCTGCAGGATAGGTTAGCCTTAACAAGGTGCCTTTCACCCAGAAAGTTCCACTTCTAAGAATTTATCTTAAAGAAGAAAGGGGACAAGTTTATAAGGTGGGTAGAAAAATGTTTATTGCAGTGTAGCTTTTAAGAGTGCAAAATTGGGAACAACCTCTATCCATTCCATAGAGTTCTAATCAGGTAAATTATGGTGTATCCATAAAATGGAAATTGGTTCAATCATTAGAATGTTATTAACTCTCCTGTACAAAAGAGTGGTTTTAGATTATAGCAGTTGAGAGGGGAAATGGGGGGGAGGAGAACTAAATAGGAAAGGACTACAGGTATCCTGTCTTAAAATGGGCAAGCAAAAGGATACAGTCTATAATTAATAGAAAAAGAAAATGAAATGAAGGTATAATTACATTATGGTTACAAAGGTGTAACCCATAAAGAATGTGCAAATACCGGTAAAAAGTACATTGGGAGAAGGGGGGACTGGAGGTGGGAGGCAATGAAAATGGGCCATGATGAGTCAAAGTCCATAGACCGTGTCTAAAGGGGAGAAGTCAAGAAATCATGACCAGAGCTGTTGATCTTTTTGGAAACTTACACTGTTCACGGCCATTCATCTCAAGGTATTTGTTGTGTCATCCATTCAGCACACCTGTATCAGGCTTTGGAGTTGTCATAGGCAAACATCAGAGATTCAAGCTTGTTTTGTTTAACAAGGGACACATGAAATGTAAGGATCTCTTTGAACTTCACTATAAAGGTTATTTTATAATCTAAAAATTTTTCAAAAATAATGGTGAAACATTAGAGAAATAATTACAAAAGAAACTATTAAAAATGTGTTAACATTTTGGAAGAGAAGAGGATATTTAATCATATACATATTTCTTTGATTTAAAACAAAATTTAATACTGTATTTAAGTAGGAATGTTCATACATATTCAAGTGGAAAATATATATTGCCAAGTAATGTACATAATAGCCTCACTTATTTTTGTTTATTTTATTTATTTTAAAGATTTTATTTATTTGACAGAGAGGTAGCCAGCGAGAGAGGGAACACAGCAGGGGGAGTGGGAGAGGAAGAAGCAGGCTTCCAGTGGAGGAACCTGATGTGGGGCTTGATCCCAGGACTCTGGGATCACGCCCTGAGCTGAAGGCAGACGCTTAATGACTGAGCCACCCAGGCGCCCCTATTTATTTATTTTTAAGTAAGCTCCATGCCCAGTGTGGGGCTTGAACTCAGACCCTGAGATCAAGACATGAGCTGAGGTCAAGAGTCCAATGCTAAACCAGGTGAGCCATCCACGCGCCCCTCCTCACTTTTGTCTTTGTTTTTTAAAGATTTTTATTAGAGAGAGAGAGAGCACGAGCGAGCGTGAGAGCACGGGAGCCCAGGAGTTGGGGGAGGGACAGAGCGAGAGGGAGAGAGAATCTCTCAAGGGATTCTGCTGAGCTCCAAGGCTGGGCTTGAGCCCATGACCCTGAGAACATGACCTGAGCCAAAACCAAGAGCCAGATGCTCAACCAACTCAGCCACCCAGGTGCCCCTTCACTTTTGTTTTTTAAAAAATATATACGGGGGCACCTGGCCGCCTGAGTTGGAAGAGCATGCAACTCTTGATCTCGGGGTCGTGAGTTTGAGCCCCACGTTGGTCGCAGAGATAACTTAAATCTTAGAAAAAATACGTGAATTGAAAAAAATTTTGGAAAGATAAACGTGAAATGTTAATAATTGTCTCTTGATAGTGGGATTAAACATGGTTTTCATTTTGTTTTCCATTTTTTAAAGCAATTTTAAAATTATAATAATGACATAGCTTTGAGCAGAGACTGTGTATCTTCTATGTCTTAACATCCAGTACAATGGTTGGCACATGGGAGGACACCTAGTTAATATTTGCACATACTAGAAAAGGTGTGGGTCAATAGGTATCTCCTCTTTGCCAGTGGCCATGGAATGCTTTTATTAAGCCAAGTCAATTAAGCTACTTTAAACCAAAGAGGTTATGAAAAAACGTGAGAGTTAAATGAAAAGCCTACAAAGTGTGATTGTCAAGTAAAAATAAACTTAAAAAGAGCATGCAAAAAAACACCTGGTAAATGTTATGGTTCGCTTTTTTGTTTTGCATAAGCAGGACATTCACAGCATATAAAACTTTAATGTACGTAATGAAATTCCTTTCTCCTGCTGCCAGTACTCGCTCGCTGGAGGCAACCAGTGCTATTAATTCTTGTATATCCTTCCATAAACACAGATGTGTGTTGTGCCCCTTTTTATTACATATGATATCGTGTTGTATGCATATTGCTATGCCTTGCTTTTTTCCCCTCACAGTGTGTCTTAGAGTTTTGTATTGGTAGGTAGAGGAACGTCCTCACGGTTGTTTTATTGTTGTTGCACAGTATTTATTGTATGGATATATCTTTTCTACTATGGATACTTAGTTGTTTACAAACTTCTTACTATTAATGACCAAGAATTCCCTGTTCACCTTTGTGCACTTGTATAAGTTTACCCGTGGGATAAATTCCTAGAAGTAGAACTGCTGAATCAAGGCATATCTGCGTTTGCAATTTTGGTAGATTTGGTCAAGTTGCCCTCCAGTGAAGTTAAAGTAGTTAAAATCTCTCGACTATGGTTGAAAGAAGTGTTATGTTGTAATTTCCTAGGTATCATTGACAATGTTTAAGAATTTTTTGTGTCGGGGCGCCTGAGTGGCACAGCGGTTAAGCGTCTGCCTTCAGCTCAGGGTGTGATCCTGGCATTATGGGATCGAGCCCCATATCAGGCTCCTCCACTGGAAGCCTGCTTCTTCCTCTCCCACTCCCCCTGCTTGTGCTCCCTCTCTCGCTGGCTGTCTCTATCTCTGTCAAATAAATAAATAAAATCTTTTAAAAAAAAAAAAAAGAATTTTTTGTGTCTACATGAGTGATCAGCCCCGACAAGTGAGATTCACGTGGACAAGAAGAAAGTGTATATTTCTGATCAGGAATAAGAGCTGAGATTTATTATAAATCATATTCTAAAAACAGTGGTTCAAGTATAGTTTGGATAAAGTACTGGGCACTGTTGGGAGGGAATGTGGAACCTGGCAGTGGCATCCTCCTCCTCGTGTATTAAAATCCTACGTTGTTAAATCTGAAGTCTCAGTTTTAGTTTTGGTTGCAATGATCTAGGAAAAACATGATTGAGCTGGCAGAGGATAATAGTTCCAAGGATGACTTGGGCTAAAATAGAAGTATTCCTGTTTGGAAAAACAAATGACAACTAAATTTGATTATAAAATAAAAATACAAATGGGGCATACTAATGTTTTGATCATCCTGTCTCAGAATTTTAGAATTTAGGGGCATATAAGACATTCAGAAGAAGCCAATGCCACTCCTTGTGCTGGAACAAATTCCAGATGGATCTGCTGTAGGAAAAATACACTCTTTTCATATTCTTGACTGGAGAAAGGCTTTCTAAGATAACATGAAATCCAGAATTTATAAAGATTGACAGACTTGGCTACAACCCATAGACTACATTAAAAGGCAGCCAGATTGGAATAACTATTTGCAAAAACAAGTGATAAACAAAACATTTAATTTATAAAGAGCTTTTAAACAAATTTTTAAAGATAAGCACACCAGTAGAAAAAGAGGATATAAACAAAAGAAATAACAGTAGTTAACAAACCCAAAATGGTTACATCTAACCTAGTAGATGTACCAAGACCTATTTTATCCATTGCATTAAATGAAATGGGAAGATTGACAAAGTCCAGTGTTCCGGGTGTAGAAAAATAGACTTTTCCTGTATTCTTTCTGAAAAGCAGTTTGGTGCAATGTATATTAAACTCTAAACCTTTTTTATTTTCAATGGTCCTAATAGATTTGTAGATTTATTTGTTATTAATACATACTATCTAAGTAAACTTAGTAAATTTCATTTCAGCACTTTCCTGAGTTAGGAAGCTGTTAATTTATATGATTAGGACATTATGGGGGCTCAATTTTATACACAGTTTTAAGCTGTAAATTTGAGGATACTTTGGCACTTTTTTGTGTAAATTTGGATTGCAAGGTATAGTTGCAGGTTTCAGATCCAACAGTATTTTAATAAAATTTTCTAGTTGATGTTAAATTATTCAACTCAGAAAGTTTAGTAATTTCTAACTACTACATGAATGCTCCTTGAAGTTACCATTTTAAATTCTTAAGCTCATTTTAAAAAATCGCTAAACAAAACAAAATCTTGCTAAAGATATCATTACTTAGAAATAATCTGGTATAAATTTATTCAAAGTGAGTTAAATCGAACATTGAATAATAGGCCATGTCTTGACAGTATTTCCTACCAGTAAGAATTACAGGATGAGAGGGATGCCTGGGTGGCTCAGTCGGTTGATTGTTCAGTTCTTGATCTCAGCTTGGGGCTTGATCTCAGGGTCGTGAGTTCAAGTCCCACACTGGGCTCTGTGCTGGGTGTGGCGCCCACCTTAAAAAAAGAAGAAAAAATTCTAGAACAAGAACCTCTAAAAGCAAGCGAGTGCAAGTTCACCAATATGGACTGAGCTGAGCAGACGATCCTGTGATGCAGGTTATAGAATCACTCGTTGTAATTGGGTTTTAGAGAAAAAGACAACTTGCTACAACTGTTTTTTTAAAAATCTTGAGTTGAAAAATGGTTGAATATATTTATCTACGAGTCAAACAGTTTACTGAAGTTCTGAAAACATTGGAGAATGTTCCAGAAAGGGGTTAATATTTAACCTTTCACTGTGACTCTTGCCAGTCTGGTATCATCTGTTATAAATTAAGAGTTTAGGACCCTTTTGGAGAGGGTTACCATAGCCTTTATTCTTTTTCCTTCCCCATCTTTCTTCAAACATGAGAAGGTGGCACAGTGGTTAAGCATCTGCCTTCGTCTCAGGGCGTGATCCCAGCATTATGGGATCGAGCCCCACATTAGGCTCTTCTGCTAGGAGCCTGCTTCTTCCTCTCCCACTCCCCCTGCTTGTGTTCCCTCTCTTGTTGGCTGTCTCTATGTGTTCCCTCTCTTGTTGGCTGTCTCTATCTCTGTCAAATAAATAAATAAAATCTTAAAAAAAAAAACCCTCACTAAATTATACAGATAGCATAGCAAAATAACAATATGGATTTTGGAATCAGAACTAGAATTCAGGTCTGTCTCTATACTTCTTAGCTATATAATCTTTGGTCTTCAGTTTCTTAATTTAGAAAATGAGGACGGTAGTTCAGAAGCCCCTATTCTGTAAGAGGAAACGGTTTGGGGTAAGCTAGAGTCTTTGGAAGGGAGGACAGACGGCCAGGGAATGTTCGCTAGTCTTTTTAAGTCTCTGTTTTATGACTTATAAAAGGGAGTTAATCTGTTCTTCATGGGGTTCTTGGATAATGAAATAAGATACATCAACAGTGCCTGGCATGCACAGGCACTCCATAACTGTGAGTTACTGTTACTCTTACTGAAGTCATGTGATGTCTCTGGATGGAATTACAGCCTCATTGGCCTTATTCAGTACTCTAAGGAAAGGTGAATCTGTTAACTTGGTGGGTAGACCAAACCTTTTGCTTTGAAAGGCTGTTAGTAAAAGCAAGCACAGCATGTACTCAGTGAAGTGTGACTATGGGACACCAAGAAAAATCGGGGTCTGAAGTAACAGCCCCTTATCCAAACAGAAAACAAGAGTCTGACGCAAGCAGTGCTTTCTAAATGGCTGTTGAGTGGAACAACCTGGCAGGAAATTTTTCCACCTAGACTACTAGTAATTACCCCAAATGAGACTAAATTGGAAAATGTTAAGAGCAGTGGAAAATAAAAGGGTGCCTGTATTGAATGGGTTAGGACTGTATTGTACTTTAGTTCAGAAACAAATTTTGGTGGTTGGAAAAAGTCGAAGTAATTAATTCTGCAGTAAATTGTGTTAGATTGAATTTATTGGGGAGAAATCTCAAATTCTATATTGAATGTCTAATTCTAATCTAGAGTCTAGATTTGGATCAGTGATCACTAGCCAGTCCCAACTGAACTTCTGTTAATATAATTTTGACCTTGAGAGAAACTCCTAGAACAGTTTTATAGTTCTAAAAAATACCAAGAAACAGTATTTTTTGACTGGATAAAATTTTGAGGTTTTGTTTCATTGGCTCTTTTATCTCTGCTCCTGCCATTCATCATTGGTTCTCTTTATGTGTTACAGCTTGCGACCCACAGCCTAAGAGCTCGAATTTTAGATTACTTGGTTAAATTCAGGCAGTATTTGAGTACCTGTTGGATACCTGGTAATGTGCTAAATGCTAGGAATATAGAGACAAATAGGACATGTTCTTGTCCTCAAGGCATTCTTAGTCTTATCGGGTGATACTGGTCAATGATGATGGCATCCTGGCTAACATTTATGGAGCAATTTAAAATCTGTATAACTATTTAAGTGCTATATATATATATATACACACACACACTCAGTCCTCCCAAGGGCTTTGATGCAAGTACTGTTACTTGGTTTTACAAATAAAGACCTTGAGACACAAAACTTCAGGAAGGTTGCCCAAAGTGAGCTAGCAGGGCAGGAATTTGTAGGCTCTCTGGTTCCGTTATGCCGGACAGCCCCGTGAGTTACTTGTGTTTTGGTCAGGCTTCAGCTTACTAAAATTATGACTTCAAAAGCTTACTGTTCTTCAAACTTTTATCCATACCCTACAAATATTTTTAGTGGCTTTTACTATATTTCGTTTATATTAGAAACATTTGCTAGCTTTTAAATTGATGCTCAAATACTCATATTTAACAGAGGAAACTCTCCTATTAATACCGTTTATGACCTTGAGGAGAGTTCCTTTAACATTTCAAACCATACTTAGAAATTTAATATATCTGGTTTCGTCAAGTAGTTCAGACTTCTAAGTTTTGGGGGTATGATTTTGTTAAGTCTCCAGAATTTTGAACATTTCAGGAGCATACAACAGTGAGCATAGTGGTTATAAGTTACTACTGCATGTGTATAAATAAACTTACACAAAAATATCACTACTCTCTCTTCGTTCAAGGATTACAAATTTCTTTACCCAACCAAAATAGATAGTTACCATTTCAAAACTACTGGAGGGTCCTAGGTTGGAAATACAGGTCTGGGTCAATAATTCCAGGCCTGTTTTATTAGCCTAAACCCCTTGGTAGTAATGGGACTGTTCAGGTCTGCGCCTCGTTTTGTATGTTGTACTTACCCAATTTTTGACCACAGCTGCTTTACCCGAGAGACGGCGGGGTTCTGCGGACCCCACCTGGGCTGCATCTTCTTCTGTCTGATTCGCGTGGGTGAACTTTGTCTGGCAGTCCTATGTTATAATTTGGGTTGGCTGATGGAGAACATATTTTATAAATATTATTGGAGAATCATGTGCACGGTAATCCTTTAGCACAGACCATCTCTAGCACAAACCGTATCTTTGTGTGAAGGAAGAGGAGGATGCCTCTTTAGGTAGGTGAAATAATGAGAAACAGCCCCAGGCCAGCTAGGTAAGCCTGGCTGGCTTCGAGCTGCCCTGTGCCCTCCTCACCACAGGTGCCGTGCGGTGCAGATTGGCCCCCTTGAGAGCGCCATTAAGACTCCTGAGTTTTCACAGAATGAATGGTCAGATTGCTGTTTGGCCTTTGACACTGGTTCCTTTGTAAACTTTCTGGCAAAAACAAGATATTCCAGTTCTGTCTTGATTTTCCTCCCCTCCCCCGCAATCGGATGCGCTCCCAGAAGCTGGTACCTGTTGTGGGAGAGGAGGAGTAGAGACGATGGAGAGGGGGGAGATGGATGGTGTGTGAAACGTTCAGTTGTGTTGCTGGTGCTGCCCCACAGTCCCCTTACTAGAAAGGGGTTTAGGCTAATAAAGCTCCGAAAGATCTATTTTTATTGGGTCATGGTGTTTCCAGTTGAACTTTATTAAGTCTTTGAAGTATTAGTCTAATTGAAGAGCTTTTCCATCTGTCTCCCATTTAGCTCTTTCTGTCTCCTGCTTCTGAGCCACCAGCCTGTGGCTCCTCTGGCCTCTACATCCCACACGTCCTTACCAACTTCGATGGATGCCAGGCCACACTCCGTGTTTTCATCAGGACTGTCTAAACGCTCTGGGATATCACTGGATGTGTCCCTTCTTGGAACTTGCCGCCTCAGCCAGGCTTGCTTTGTAATCCTTCCGCAGTCGTGTTGAGTAGGGAAGACAGGCGATAAGCACCCAGTTGCCAGCATTCCCTTGCTTGCTGCCCTTGGGGTCACTGTGTGTACCCCCCCCCCACGAAGTCTCTCCTTTCTTTCCACTTCGCTAGTGTTTGCTGCTTCCCTTGGATTTTTCTTCATCCAAAAACTTGAATCTCACGGCACTGTGGGGTTTTTTTGTTGAGTACTTTGTCAAATAATTTCATTTTCTGTTTGGAAAATTTTATTTTCTGTTTAGTGTGTTGTCAAATAATTTTATTTTCTGCTTCTGTTTTGGAAATTTTATTTTCTGTTTCTGTTTTTATTTTCTGTTTTGGAAGTAATTTTATTTTCAGATGAAAAATAATGGGTGAATCATAAAACACTCTTCTGTCCTTTAGCTTTTCTGTAAACCTGGTATTAAGTTGCCTTCATGGTACTCAACTATATGTTTTATTCCTTAAAATGGTTGGTAGGTACATGGATGGAGGTTTTATTTTCCTTCATACTGTTAGGTCTGAAATAGTTTGTAATTTTTTTACATTGTTGTCTGAGTACCTTGATTTTTGGAGGGGTAGGATAAGATGGATCATTAGCCCTTAGTAGACAGATGTGTAATTATGTGTGGACGTTCAGTCAGTGCTCCTCCAAGATTAGACCCCTACTGTGTGCCAGACAATGTTCTAGGCATGGAGGCTGTAGTGTCACTAAGGTCATGTCCTTGCCTTGGTGCGTTCTGTAGCTAAGTGGAGAACAGACGAAGCAAATAAATAAGAAATGCAGTATCATATACTGGTAAGGGCTCCATGCAGCACAGAAAGAGGGCATATGGACTGGGGTAGGGAGGAGCTATTTTAGAAAGGATGGGGCAGGGAAAGCCTCCTAAGGAGGTGACATTTGAGCAGAGACCTGAAAGAGGTCAGCTGAAAATCTCGGGTAGAATGGCCCACGAGTGGAAGCAGGGAGAGCAGAGATGCTTGAACAGGAATGTATTTGGCATATTTAAGGATCAGCAAGATCTGCCTAGAGAAAGTAAGCCAGGCCAGGAATGGTGGGGGATAAAGTCCCAAAGATAGCAGGGATTGTTAGGCCTTGCAGATTGTTAGGCCTTGCAGATTGTGGTAAAGTGTTTGTTTTTCCTCTAGGTATGGTGGGGGCGTTTTTGGAGGATTTTGAGCAGGGAAGTGACAGAATCTTTGTCTCTTTTTGAAGGATTAATTTGGTGACTCTGCAAGGAAGTGATCATAGAAAGCAAGAGTAAGGCAGACAGGCCAGTTAGTAAGCCATTGTAGCAATTCAGGTGAGAGGATGGTGGCTTGGGCCAACGGGGAAGAATGAGAGGAGATGGTAAGAAAGGATCAAATTCTGGGTATTTTTCAGAGGATTGGAAGTGAGAGAGAAGTTAAGAATGAGGCCTAGGTTTTTGGTTTGAACAACTGGGTGAATGTTGATAACATCCTTTTCCCCAATAAAGGAGGAACAGATTTTGAGAAATTATATAAAGCTGGTTATACTTGGTAGACATCCTGGTAGAGGTGTTAAGTAGACACTTGGATATGTAAATCTGGAATGCAGAGCAGTGATGGGATGGACACAAATAAGGGTCATCAGCAGATAGGTGATATTTAAAACTTCGAAATTAAATGGGATCATGACTCAAATGAGTTAGTGTCCAAGGAGAAGAGAAGAGATCTAAGAACGAAGATCAAGAGTTCTCTGACTTCAAGAGGTCACTGGAATGAGAGGAATTAGCAAAAGAGAATGAGGTGGAGTGGGCATTAAGGAGAAAAGCCAGGGAGGTGTGGTGGAAGCCAAGTGAAGAAATTGTTTCAAGAAAGAAGTTATCATAAATAAGATGAGGGCTGAGAATTGATCATTGGATTAAACCAAATGAGAGGTCATTGGAGATCTTCCTGAGTGGTTTCATTGGACAAGACTGATTTGGAGCGTGTTGAGGAAGAAGTGGAAATCGTGGATGGAAACCGTTCTTTCAAGAGTTTTGCTATGAAAAGAGGTAAAGAAATGGAGTGATAGCAGAAAAGAGGGGGGATCTGGGAAGTTTTCTTGGTTTTAAAGGTAGGAAGTATTTCAGGCTTTTAATGTGGCAGTAGGAGTTGTCAGCAGTTGGGGAGAAGATAGGGAGAGCCCAGTGATGGAGGGGATAGCCTGACCCCAGCGTCACCTCTGTGGGCCCCTTCTAAATCATGTAGAGGTAGCAGTCTGGGAGGGATAGTTTTACTAGGAGGAAGTATCAAATGTTGTATGCAAGATGAAACATTGGAAAGAACTGAAATGTCTAACAGCTATGGAACAGTTATGTCTAATAGATATGTAACAATTATGGCTATACAACATAGGACTATTTAGCCACTAAAAATCATTATAAGATTATACGTTAATGTAGAGAGATTTTTAAATTTTTAAATTCCAGTATAGTTAATATACAGTGTAGTTTCAGGTGTACAATTCCATATCACCTGGTGCTCATCATGGCAGGTGCACTCCTTAATCCCCATCACCTATTTTCACCCATCTCCCCACCCATCTCCCCTCTGGTAACCATCAGTGTGTTCTCTAGAGTTAAGAGTCTATTTTTTGTTTAGTCTTTTTTTTCCTTTTGCTTTTTTTTTTTCCTTAAATTCCACATATGAGTGAAATCCTATGGCATTTGTCTTACTCTGATTGACTTATTTTGCTTAGCATTACACTCTCCAGCTCCATCCATGTTCTTGCAAATGGCAAGATTTCATTTCTTTTTGACGGCTGAATATTATTCCTGTGTGTGTGTGTGTGTATGTGTGTATGTGTTTGTCACATCTTTATCCATTCATCTATCAGTGGACGTTTGGTTTGCTTTCATAATTTGGCTATTGCAAAAAATGTTGCTATAAACATAGAAATGCATGTATCCTTTGAAATAGTGTTTTTGTATATTTTGGGTAAATACGGAGAGATTTTAAAGACTTATGTGCAAAAGTATTTTTGTTGAAAAATGTAATACACTTTGGTAGAAAACAGTGTCTAAAAGGTAAGATTATGGGTGATTTTTAATTCCTTCATTAGACTAATTGTTTTCCAAATAACTTCATGTTTTCTCTACAGTGAGTATATATTACATCTTGTTTACAAGTCATTCTGAGTATCAGTGAGCTCAACCCATTTATATCAGTCATAAAATATTTCTATATTTTGACTCTCTAATCCATTGTTTCAAGTTTTCTGTCAATTTTTGCTTTCCCCTTTTCCTGTCATCTATTGGATAAATCCATTACTTCCCTATGTCAAAAGTTACACATTCTATTTTTTTAAAAAGATTTATTTATTTATTATGAGAGAGAGAGTATGCACATGATGGGGAGGGGCAAACAGAGGGGGGGAGAGAGAATCCCAAGCAGACTCCCTGCTGAACATAGAGCCTAACTTGGGGCTCATCCCATAACCCTGAGATCACAACATAGCCTAAATCAAGTTGGACGCTTAACCGACTGAGCCACCCAGGCATCCCTATTTTTATTCTTCTGGTAGTTGTCCTTAACTCCTAATTTGATAACATCCATACTTGTGTTTTTCTTTTTGTTTTTTAAAGAATTTATTTATTTTTGAGAGGAGAGTGCACACAAGCACGAGTGGGAGAGAGGGGCAGTGGGAGAAGCAGACTCCCGGCTGAGGAGGGAGCCTGATGTGGGGCTCGATCCCAGGACCCTGAGATCATGGACCTGAGCTGAAGGCAGATGGTTAACCGACTGTGCCACCCAGACGCCCCATACTTGTGTTTTTCCTATTGAAAATCTTTTTCCTATTTTAAACTTTTAAATGTATGTATTGACCCTGACATACTTCAAAAAAGACAAGTAACTTAGATGTTCTCCCCTTCCTCTCTACAACCCCCTTCCCACCATGTCCCCACAACCCAGTAAAAGTACTTTGACTTCTAAATAATTTCAATTCTGGAACTGCTGTGGATTTACTTTTTTTGCTTTGTTTTGGACCTCATTTAGACAACAGTAAACTTAGTACACTACTTATTTACCGTTACTTGCCATTTTTCTAGTGTAATCCAAAATAGATAGTTCTTCTTTCTAGAATGTTTCTAAGAAGCTCTCTGTGTGATAAAACTTCTGAGGCCTTGTATGCTTGAAATGTCTTCATTTTACCCTTGTATCTAAATGGTAATTTAAGTATAAATTGTAAGTTTGGAAATTTCCCGCCCCCCCTTATACCTTTGAAAATACCATCAATTTCTTGGAACCAGCATTGCCTTTGGGCCTTCTGCAGTCAGTCTGATTCTTGGTTACCCTTTATAAATGATTTACTTTTTCTAAAAATTCTTATTTTCTTTCTTTTTCATTCATTTCATTACACTGTAACTAGTTGCAAAACCCATCCCCCAATTTTCTTTTTGTTTTTTGAATCCTTTCAATCCAAAGTCGTACATCTCTTTCTAAATCTGGGGCTTCTCAGTTATTATTTCATTAGATACTCTCTCTCCTCCTGTCTCCTTCCCCGCCGCCAGGCCTCCTGTTACACAGCTGTAGTGACCCTTCCAGTGCTCTCCTCTGCCTGTTATGTTTCTTCACATGCTCCATCTTTCTGTCCCTCCCTCCTGTCTTCTAGGAGAGTTTCTTAACCGGATCTTTTGCTGTGTAGCCCAGCTCTTGGGTTCTTTATATCTCCGCTCTTACAGTTCACGTACCGTTAACTTGTACTCGGTTCTTATTTTAATGCCACTTGTTCTTGTTCCATGTTTCCGGGTATGGTCCCTCTTTGAAGCTCTTTGCTACTCTGTTCTTTTCTGTACTGAGCCATTAACTTGATTTTTGGCTGATATAGATGGTTTGATTTTGTTGTTTTTCTCTATAGCAGTTATGCCCCTGGGATAAGTTCATCCATTTGTCTGAGTTCTTTTCTTTTTTTTCCTGGAGCATTAGCCATCTGCTTTGTTGATGGCTCCCTGGACTCCCGTGCTTGTGCCTCTGAGAGCTTCCTCTGACAGTAGCCATCCCCTCACTTTGGCTTTGAGGGTGGCCGGGGAGTGGAAGGTACACACAGGGCTTTGCAGTTGGGCCTGTATTTAGCTGCTCCCCGGCCCAGCCCCCTTGAGCATACCACTCTGCTGCTGCTGGAGGGCTGTGAACATCGGGGGCCATCTGGAGAAAGTAACATCTCTGAAGAAGCTGCTCCCCTTCCCAGGCTTCTCCACGGCACCCGCTCTGGGCTAGCAGGGGCCTCTCCTCCCAGCTGAAATCTGGTGCCTTCTGTTGCCTCATGCTTTTCTCACAGCTCGTATGTTTCATTAACCTGTCTGGAATCTCCAAAATTGTGTTGGAAGCCCATCCTAGTTGGCCATCGTGTTGAAACTGTGTATAACACTTAAAAAAAGAAATGATTAAAGGGAAGGTAAAAAGATAGGGATGGAGGTATGTACACATTCCAGGTCTGTCTTTTAACGATGACCTCTTCCACAGCAAAAAGCAGTTTGGTTTTCTAGATAGGATAATACATTTCACTTTCAGCATTTTCATTTGAATACTTCGGATTTGATTTTAAACGAGTCAAGAAATATTTAATGCGTGTCTTCTCTGAGTGTTGGGAACTGTTTTCCAGCTTTGGGAATATAGCAGTAAATCAGATGAGAATCTCTGCCTTCCTGGAGCTTATAGAAGACAATAAACAAGATAAAAATACAAAATGTGTATTTCTTAGCTGGATTTAACACGGGCTGTGGTTTAGCTAAGCAAATAACGGGGAACGAGGGGGTCTGGGAGTTTAGGGTCTTATTAAAATGATTGACAGTGGAATGAACTAAAGCTAGATTGGGAGGGGAAGTGGGCGTGAGGTTGGTAGGCATGTTGCATTAGAGGTGAGGCCAAGGAATGTTGGAATTGGGGTGCTAACAGGAGTGATGTAAATAGATGGGAGGTGGTGGTTAGAGAAGAGGTGTTTGGAATTAAGATAATGGCAGGGTTGCAGTAATAGTGAATGACCAGTTCAAGGGAGTGGCTACGGAAGAAAGTGAATAGTTAGGATGGACAATAAGAACATAGGAGGAGAGAGAGACTTCTGTTTGTGCCCGTGATTGAGTAATGGGGACCATATTTACTCCCCTTTTATAAAATACATTTAAAAAATTTTTTTGAGATAGCATGAGCAGGAGGGAGAGGGAGAAGCAGGCTCCCTGCCAAGCAAGGAGCCCGATGTGGGGCTCGATCCCAGGACCCCAGGATCATGACCTGAGCCGAAGGCAGACGCTTAACCGACTGAGCCACAAAAGCGCCCCTACCCTCCTTCCTTAAACAAGTAGAAAACTATATGAGGTATATTGAAATAACTGTTTTCAGACAATGGACAATGTGTAATACAGGAAAATGATCCCTGAGAGCAGGTGAGCCCTGTGATTGTCCTAACTTACTACCTGGAGGTCATAGTATAGGCAGGGGCAGCCTAAACAGGGCCTGGCAATCTCCCTGAGTTGGGGGCAGAGTTGAGAATTCAGGGCAATCTAAAAGACAGGAATTGACAGAATATTGGAAAATCAGTAGAGCTTTAGAGACCCACTGGGGGCTCTCCCGAGTCTTCAGTAGAGTACTACTGAAGGTACCTGTGTGAGGGAGCCATACAAGGCTGATTTAAAAAAATAATAATAGGGGCGCCTGGGTGGCACAGCGGTTAAGCGTCTGCCTTCGGCTCAGGGCGTGATCCCGGCGTTGTAGGATCGAGCCCCATGTCAGGCTCCTCTGCTGTGAGCCTGCTTCTTCCTCTCCCACTACCCCTGCTTGTGTTCCCTCTCTCGCTGGCTGTCTCTATCTCTGTCAAATAAATAAACAAAATCTTTAAAAAAATAATAATAATAATAGTAAGGGATGATCTTGGAGTCCTGGGCTGCTTGTGGTGACTGGCATAAAGGACCTGATGGAATTAGGCCTGCCGGTTTCCAGGGAGACGGCGGTGGAGAGGCTGTGAGTATTGTGTGTGGGGCAGAGAGCACAAGCATCTTGCCAAAGCTCTAAGAGTTCGGAGTTCCCATTTGCCGTTGATGATGGAGGAGGTCTGCAGGGGGATTGTCCTACTCCCGAGACTTAAAATTCCCCTTGACCTGCTGCTTCACTTGACTCCTACTGACGGACACGTGGAGTCCTGTGGGGAGTTGGACTTACCTTCCAAGAATCATGTTCATGTCATCCTTTTCCTAGGGACTTTTTTCCCCAGAAGAAGACACCTCTAATGTATGGTTTCAAAACAATTCATTTAACAGAATGTGTTTTCCAGCAAATTGACTAGAAAATGTTGGTTCCTTTAAGAATTGCTTCCACTGTTTATATGTATATATGTGTATGTGTGTGTTTGTGTATTTTTATATATGCATATATTAGATACATATTTTAGTACTAATTTCAGCCTAAAGATAGTTGACTAAGATCAGTTCTTCGTAAAGGAGACTTTCCGAGGCCCAGTTAGAACTCCATTCATCTCTGTGTTCCTTGACCCAAATACATAGAAGGCACTCAGTAAAGATTTGTTGAGTAAATGTATTTCAGGTAAAATGTGGCATTCTGAGTGATTGAGGCCTTCATGTGGGTTTTGTCGTGGGTACTGAGGCCACCAAGCTTGTGACTTACGTACGGACTTGTGAGACTGTGCCCCTGCCCTGTCAGCCAGGCTTGCTGAGTTGGAACCTTCTTACTGGGTTTGTGGAAGTCGGCTGGAAATTCTTCTGTTAGGAGTGATAGGGAAGAATGCCTGATGGCGTACACGTCAGGCTAGTGGCTTAAGGTAAGAGAAGAGCAGAGCACTTTCAAGAGCCTCGTGTCCTAAAATTGAGACCTTTTCATTTCATTTATCTTTGAAACAGGTAATACATTCACATTCTTCAAAACTTAGAAGGCTCAAAACTGTAAAGCCTCCCCCTCCCACCCCTGTTGGCAAGTTGCCTGGCGAGGCATTCAGTTCCCCCTTCCTAGAGGCGACCATGGTGTGACCTCATAAAAGATGAGGTGACCTTTCAGGTGATGGATCAGGTTAGGAAACTAGAGCAGGAGGTGCTTAGTAAGTTAGTCATTATTGTATGCCAAGCAATGTGCTGAATAGTTTATATGTAATTTAATCTTCATAACAGTCCCTTGAGGAATTGTCTTCGTCTCTCGTGCTTTGTGTCCTGCGCTCAAACCTCTTTCTGCTCCATCCTTGTCGGCCGATTTTAACTGCTTCTTTGTTTTTCTGCAGACCATCTTCTCGTCCTCCCCTGTGACAGCTGAAATGTCCCTCTGTTAGGATCTTGCTCCGGTGGTGGGTTGGAACTGGCTCCTTCCCGCTTGAAAGCCTGAGGGTACTCTGTCTTCCCAGCTGTGTTCAGTGACCTCCTGTTGGTAACTTGGATCAGTCATAGTAGGAATATTTACACCATGGGAACTGGCCGATGCTACAAGTCCGGGCTGTTTTTTCCAGAGAGCTGGTTGTTAAACATTTATCAACACACCACTGGATCCTCCTCCCTCTTAACTTTTGTTGTTTAATGAACCAGCTAAAGGTAACTGAAAGATGGAATTTTTAAAAACCACAAAGACATACCTTAAATATGATTTTTTTAAAAGTTTGCAATCATTTGACAAACTGTTTAAAACTTTTGCTCATGACAATGTTCAAAAATGCAAAAAAGTTGAAAGACTAGTATATTGAATGTTCATATACCTGTCTCCTGGATTTGATAGTTAATGTTTTTTCCTGAACCACTTCACCCTGAAATGCTGAGTGTATTTCTCCTACATAATCCTAATTCCATCATCATTAAGAAATTTATAGTTCTCCAAAATCATGTTTCTCCCCCCCATCCATACTCATATTTTTCTAATTGTCGATTTCTAAAAAATGTTATTTACAGTGTTTTGTTGTTTTTTTTTTTTAAGATTGTATTTTTAAGTTATCTCTATACCCAATGTGGGGCTTGAACTCACGACCCCAAGATCAAGAGTCCCAGGCTCCACCGACTGAGCCGGCCAGGGGCCCCTATTTTTTTTCCTTTTTTTTTTCTGACAAGGATTCAATCAAGATTTGTATATTGGTTTTTGTTGTTCTCTTTTTCTCTTTTAAGCTAGAATAACCCTCTTCTCCCACAGTTTTTTCCTGACATTGACTGTTTTCAATTTTTTCTAAGTTTCAGACATGTACAGAAGGAGAAAAAATAGGCAATAAACCACAGTATACCCAACACCAATTCAGTGACTGTCAGAATTTTGCCACACTTACCTCATTTATCTTGTTTCTTCACCAGAATATTTTAAAAACAAATTCAAGACATCCTGTTGTTTCACCCCCTGGTAACTCTAAAAAATACATTTTCCTATGTAACCAAGTTGGTGGTTATAAAACCCCAAACAAAATTAATAATGACATTGACTTTTTAAAGAAACAGGCTAGTTCTTTGGTAGTGTCCTCGATTTGGGGGTTTCTGCGATCGTTTCCTCGCCATAACATTTAGTTTCTCTATCCTGAATTTACCATATGCTGAAAATTAGGTTCGAGTTTTTGATTAAATACTTTTGGCAGGAATGTTTAATAGAGGATGAAAGGTGCTTCAGAGCCCATCAACATCAGGTAGCACGTAAAGTCTGATTTCCCACTATTGATGATGGTAAATTTGATCACTTGATGAAGGTGGTGACTGCCCGTTGTCTCCATTGTCAGCATAGGTTTTCCTCTTCGGGATTAGCAGTAACTTGGAGCAGTGCTTTGGCACCACATGAATGTTCTCTTCTCCAGCAACCTTTCCCTTAATGGTTTGAGCAGCCATTAATGTTCTTTGCCTGAATTGGTTTATTGCAGCCGGCGTTGGAAAGTAGGACTGCTCTTCTTCTGACACCGATCCAAGGCATTTTCTTTTGTGGGTGGGTTCACTGATTGGTGTTTCCTGTAATGGTGTATGAACCCCATCCATAATTTATCTTCTCTTAATTCTCGAAATCTTCTCTACACTTGAATTGTCTTCTTAAATGGACAAGCAATACAAGCTTTTTTGAAGCTGTACCAGTGTAGAATCTTTCCAGACTTGTCCTCACATTTCATAATTCTCTTGGCCACTCATAAATCACTCTCAGTTTTTGAGGATTTTTTTTCCCTTTATGTTTTAATTTTATGTTAGTTCGAGCANATTCTTCTGTTAGGAGTGATAGGGAAGAATGCCTGATGGCGTACACGTCAGGCTAGTGGCTTAAGGTAAGAGAAGAGCAGAGCACTTTCAAGAGCCTCGTGTCCTAAAATTGAGACCTTTTCATTTCATTTATCTTTGAAACAGGTAATACATTCACATTCTTCAAAACTTAGAAGGCTCAAAACTGTAAAGCCTCCCCCTCCCACCCCTGTTGGCAAGTTGCCTGGCGAGGCATTCAGTTCCCCCTTCCTAGAGGCGACCATGGTGTGACCTCATAAAAGATGAGGTGACCTTTCAGGTGATGGATCAGGTTAGGAAACTAGAGCAGGAGGTGCTTAGTAAGTTAGTCATTATTGTATGCCAAGCAATGTGCTGAATAGTTTATATGTAATTTAATCTTCATAACAGTCCCTTGAGGAATTGTCTTCGTCTCTCGTGCTTTGTGTCCTGCGCTCAAACCTCTTTCTGCTCCATCCTTGTCGGCCGATTTTAACTGCTTCTTTGTTTTTCTGCAGACCATCTTCTTGTCCTCCCCTGTGACAGCTGAAATGTCCCTCTGTTAGGATCTTGCTCCGGTGGTGGGTTGGAACTGGCTCCTTCCCGCTTGAAAGCCTGAGGGTACTCTGTCTTCCCAGCTGTGTTCAGTGACCTCCTGTTGGTAACTTGGATCAGTCATAGTAGGAATATTTACACCATGGGAACTGGCCGATGCTACAAGTCCGGGCTGTTTTTTCCAGAGAGCTGGTTGTTAAACATTTATCAACACACCACTGGATCCTCCTCCCTCTTAACTTTTGTTGTTTAATGAACCAGCTAAAGGTAACTGAAAGATGGAATTTTTAAAAACCACAAAGACATACCTTAAATATGATTTTTTTAAAAGTTTGCAATCATTTGACAAACTGTTTAAAACTTTTGCTCATGACAATGTTCAAAAATGCAAAAAAGTTGAAAGACTAGTATATTGAATGTTCATATACCTGTCTCCTGGATTTGATAGTTAATGTTTTTTCCTGAACCACTTCACCCTGAAATGCTGAGTGTATTTCTCCTACATAATCCTAATTCCATCATCATTAAGAAATTTATAGTTCTCCAAAATCATGTTTCTCCCCCCCCATCCATACTCATATTTTTCTAATTGTCGATTTCTAAAAAATGTTATTTACAGTGTTTTGTTGTTTTTTTTTTTTAAGATTGTATTTTTAAGTTATCTCTATACCCAATGTGGGGCTTGAACTCACGACCCCAAGATCAAGAGTCCCAGGCTCCACCGACTGAGCCGGCCAGGGGCCCCTATTTTTTTTCCTTTTTTTTTTCTGACAAGGATTCAATCAAGATTTGTATATTGGTTTTTGTTGTTCTCTTTTTCTCTTTTAAGCTAGAATAACCCTCTTCTCCCACAGTTTTTTCCTGACATTGACTGTTTTCAATTTTTTCTAAGTTTCAGACATGTACAGAAGGAGAAAAAATAGGCAATAAACCACAGTATACCCAACACCAATTCAGTGACTGTCAGAATTTTGCCACACTTACCTCATTTATCTTGTTTCTTCACTAGAATATTTTAAAAACAAATTCAAGACATCCTGTTGTTTCACCCCCTGGTAACTCTAAAAAATACATTTTCCTATGTAACCAAGTTGGTGGTTATAAAACCCCAAACAAAATTAATAATGACATTGACTTTTTAAAGAAACAGGCTAGTTCTTTGGTAGTGTCCTCGATTTGGGGGTTTCTGCGATCGTTTCCTCGCCATAACATTTAGTTTCTCTATCCTGAATTTACCATATGCTGAAAATTAGGTTCGAGTTTTTGATTAAATACTTTTGGCAGGAATGTTTAATAGAGGATGAAAGGTGCTTCAGAGCCCATCAACATCAGGTAGCACGTAAAGTCTGATTTCCCACTATTGATGATGGTAAATTTGATCACTTGATGAAGGTGGTGACTGCCCGTTGTCTCCATTGTCAGCATAGGTTTTCCTCTTCGGGATTAGCAGTAACTTGGAGCAGTGCTTTGGCACCACATGAATGTTCTCTTCTCCAGCAACCTTTCCCTTAATGGTTTGAGCAGCCATTAATGTTCTTTGCCTGAATTGGTTTATTGCAGCCGGCGTTGGAAAGTAGGACTGCTCTTCTTCTGACACCGATCCAAGGCATTTTCTTTTGTGGGTGGGTTCACTGATTGGTGTTTCCTGTAATGGTGTATGAACCCCATCCATAATTTATCTTCTCTTAATTCTCGAAATCTTCTGTACACTTGAATTGTCTTCTTAAATGGACAAGCAATACAAGCTTTTTTGAAGCTGTACCAGTGTAGAATCTTTCCAGACTTGTCCTCACATTTCATAATTCTCTTGGCCACTCATAAATCACTCTCAGTTTTTGAGGATTTTTTTCCCTTTATGTTTTAATTTTATGTTAGTTCGAGCATTTTTTTTTTTTAAGCAACCTGCTTTTGCTGCTTCTTTCCAGAGGATTCATCATAGTTGCCATAGAAACAACAACTCGGTTTATTGTCCTTAGTTTCTGTAATTTTTAAGTTATGTAGTTGCAGCATCAAGTAAGTACAGATGTCGTAAATAGGTTTGGGAGCAAAAATAACCAATTCTTAGTAAACATTCTTGTTAATCTATGGGAGTAGAGGATGCAGAGTACTAGACAGTAGCCTACTAGCCAAAAGCATTCCGTGTGCTTCGCAGGGAGAACGGAACGAGTCCGTTCATCAAGTTGTTACGCGGAGGTCAACTTAAGAGAGCATCTACCATGTTGTAATTTTACTTGCCTTGTCTTCCCTATTAGACTTCCAGTTCCTTGAGACTAGTCTTATTTGTAGGTGTTTTTGTTTTAATCCCTAGTGCTCAGTACAGTGCCTAGCCTGCAGTGGGTGCTCAGTAAAAGCATAGGATGAATGAATCCATGACCAGCACCAGAGGGGACCTCAGGTGACTTCTGATCTTAAACGTAGTAATCTTGGCAGTATCTTTGCAAACGTCAGGGTTGGTGTGGTCATTGCATATAATCTGGTCTTTCATCGGTGTTTCCTCTTCTCATTCCCTCAATCTTTGAGTCTTTCTCTGCTCTGTGCCAGCTTCCTTGACTTTATTGTGTATTGCAAGTCACCTGTGTCTGTTCCCATTCCAGTTTCCTGACAAAGATGCAAAAAATGTATGACGGTTTTGCTGCCATGGCGCTATGCACAAAGGGAGAGGAGATTCTGAGGAAAATACAAAATAGTTCCTTAGTTCTCTAATCTAGAGTTTAACCAATCCCAGGAACTGAAGTCTTCTGTTTCTTCACAGAGGAAATATGACAAAGGCAGTGGCCGTACAAGCTTCCTTCATGGGCCGCCCTCCCCACTGCCTCATCCAGTAAGCGGGAGCAACTACTTCTAGAGGTGAGAGGGGAGGGAGGACAATCTCCATAACCCATTTGATCCCCCTAGCTGCAAAATTTTGGTTTTGAGAAACAGAGTGAACGATCTGTGGAGTTGCTACATTGACGGACTTTAAGACAAAGCTACAGGGGATTGAATGCTCAGGTGATAGAAGTTATGCTCTTTGATAGAAGCCTATAACCTGTATTTTTTACAAGCTGCTCGTAGCTGAATAATCCCAGTGATCCGGAGAGTCTGTTTCTATAGATACTAAAAGGTATCAAACAGGTACATCTGAGATGATTTTTAACTTCCAGAACCAGGAGAAAGTTGATCAGTAACACAGTCCTTACTCATTCTTTACTTACTGTGTGCCAGGCACTGTGTTAAATTTTACATTTTTATCATTCAGTTTTCATCGTGAACTTAGGATTTATCTCTACTTTACAGATGACTAGTCACACCAGAACCAAAGGATCCAAACCCAGATCTGTCCAAATTTAGTTCAAGACCCTTAAGCACTGATGGGATTTGCTGAGGTCCCATCATCTATATTTGGACCCTACAATCTGTGACTCACAGGGAGGATCAGTGACCAAGGATGACCTAGAGATTCTCAGTGTTATGTCAGGACCTGTGGTGATGTTCTTATCCGGCAGTTGTAGTACCTTCTCCCAGAAGGCCTAAGGCGTGTTTGTTGTCATTTTTACTGAGGGGGCAGATCCCTCAGAAGGTTGGTCTATTCTTGAAGATCTTTACATAAGCAAATGACAGTTCTTTTGAACATTCATTCGGTAAGCTAAATGCATATTGTTTCTTAGTCCTATTTGAATGTGAGTCTTGGTTTCCAGGCTGCGTTCATATTGTATGTTTAAGAAGACAATGAAAATTCTTTGAAGAGCTTCTCACTCGATGGGAAGATAGTCTCAAACTCAACAGGGTTTGATTTCTACTTGTTTTTAAAGCTGGCTTTATTTGGGGACAAATTCTATTGTAACTTATCTAGAACTTGGTGCCTTAGGAGTTAAAATAGTAAAATCAGTTAAATTAAATAGGAAATGAGTCTTTTATGTACAGGGCCTTAGATCAGTTAACAGTTGGTCACTCTTCTGGGAAACAGTTGCTAAAATTATAACCAACCAGTAGTCACTGGCCTCGTTTACTCCATTGTGTCCTAGGAAGAAAAACAATCTTATGACAAGAGCTTGCGAAGATAATTCCATTTTTTCCTACTCCTCTTCATCTCCCCTCCCATTTTCTTATGATTAATTGGAGCTTTTTTTTTCCCTTTTTTGCTTTTATTGAAAGTATTATATACCAGACACTGTGCTAGCTAGCTTCTGAGGCTTTCGATATAAAAGAGAACTCTTGCCTTCAAGAATCTCATGGTATAGAAGAGAGAGAATTAGAAGACAGGATAATAAATGAGCTGGTGGAGCGAGTGAAGTCTCTGTGGAAACACGACAACCGAACCCAGCTGGCATAGACAAGATTAGGAAGACTTCCAGGATGAGAGGATACTTGAAGTGTGTCTCAGAGGAAGCGTAATAGGAGAGGCACCAAGGGGAGAAGGTGTTCTTGGCAGAGGAAACCGTGAAACCACATATCTAGTTTGGAGAATGGCAAACTACACGCTCTGACATGGAATGAGAAAAGGTGTAGGAGATGAGGCTAGAGGAGTCGTCCTGGGAATCCTGTCAAGGGTGCTGTAGGCCATTCTGAAGCATCTAAACTGTCTTCAGTGTGATGGGCAGCCATCGAAGATTCGAAGCAGGAAAATAATGTGTTCAGATCTGCTTTGTACGAGACATTTGAAGGTTGTTGTGGTTCAAAGACCCATAGTGAGGACCTGTGACCCAGGTGAGCTGGTAACGGGGTTGGAGATTACTGGAGGGATTCAGTAGATACTTAGAAGCGGTCTTAAATGTAGAAGTCAGCACAGTGTTTGGCAAGCAATCTGTCCTAGCAGGGTGAAACTAGAGGAAAAGGAGGAATTGGAGACAACTCCCACAGCTTTACATTTGCTAGAAGTTGTGGTGCCGTTAGTCAGCGAGAGGAATGGAAGTGGAGGAACAGATTGGTGAACAAGGTGATAGATTCCGTTTTGGATGCGTTGAACTTGAGATGTCCAGAGGATGAGTGAAGAGGATCAAGTAGGCGATTGGAATATTTTTATATCTCTGTCTGCAGTTGAGGAAAGAAGGTTAGACTGGGGATGGTCATGGTTTATAGATTTGAGAGTTTTCAGTCTGTGGGTTAGGTCTGCTTTTGTTACCATTACCTGTTGACTACATGGTGGAAAGCAGCTTGACCATAAAGCTAATTAAGCTTAGGGTTAAGTGCTTCTCACATGCGGGGTCCTGGGAAGGGCTCTAGCAAATGTGTTTACATGAGCCTGTGTTTTTGTAAAACTTGCAAAGTCCAGATATGATAACAACAATTGGTCAGAATTGTTCTCTTGCCTCTGAGTTACCCTCTTTCACTCTCCCGTCTGGTGATGTTGGAATGGTCCCAGGCATTTTTTTTCTTCTTTTTTTTTCTCTTTTTTCTTTGCTCTTTCTTTTTCTTTCTTTTCTTTTCTTTGCAATCCAGCTGTGGAGAGGTTGAGCTGGAAATCCATGTAGTTTGGGTTTGCAGTCACTCTGATGTGTAAGTTGCTGCTAGCCAACCCAGCATGGGAATGACATGGAGAAATACTGCCCATTGTGACACACACATGTGGGACCAGCATTCATTGTGTCAAGATACAAATGTGTCCTAACACACCTGGCACTGGACTCATGGAAATAGAAAAGGGTGAAATGAATGAAGCCAGAGACTGGTGGGTAGGAAAACTTCCCACTACACCTGATGATATCTTAGCCTGAACTCTGGCCTGATACACAAGCTTGTACACAGAGAAGTTTATTTGGAATGGGATCCCAGGGAACAAGAGTTCAGGACAGAGGAAGTGAAATGGGAAGGAGGGAAAGAAGTACAAGGACGGAATAGTGCATTGGCTATGGCTACAGGCAACAGGTGTTCTCTCCTACCTAGGACGTTTTGAAAAGCCTTATGAAATGCTCCTAGAACTGTGCTCAGTACAAAAGGAGGAAGTATCCTCCCATGGGCATTGGTTCTTCCCCATTCTGGATTGTATGTGCATAACTGCAGATGGGCTGCAAGGGAAGTCCCGTGGCAGAAGCAAGCAGCACATTGGGCTGTGCCATGAGTCGGATGACAACATGGTGTCTGCCTGCCTGGATTGCGTGAGCAGAAAGCCAGTCTGGATCTGCGTGGAGCTGGCCGCTCAGGCAGTGGAAGGTGTAAGCAGCGGGGTCCTACAGGACTGTGAAGTGATGCTTAAGCGGTATCAATGTTGACAAAAGATTCTATTCTCATTCATTCCTAGTCCAACATTCTCTCTTTTTAGGATTACTTACAGTAATGTACCATATGCGGTTAAAAGTCTTTTTTCCTTTTTGATGAGAATTACACAAAATAGTCTTGTTAGAGTTAGTATTTGTAGGACACAAACTTGTAATGTTACTACGAGTTTCAGTCGGCATGCTACTGTTACCTGTTTCTCACCAGAATTTTCCCATATACATGTAGTTTATGCAAATGGAATCATACTGTGGCTGATAGTCCAGGTTTTTTCCCTTAATGTATTTTAGATAGCTTTTCATAATAATTTACATAGGTCTACTTTGATTTTTTTTTTTAAATAGCTGCATAGTAATTCCATTGCGTGGATGGACTAGAATTTATTTAACCAGGCTTCTATTGGTGAATATTTAGGTGGTGACTCTTTCCTCATAGAAAAACCTCTTTTATCTCCAACACAATTTTCAGAGATATGGGGGGGAGATACAGATAATGGGGACGGTGAAAAGGAGAAATTGTGAAGGAATTTATAATAGAAAATGTTGGGCTTTTTTTTTTCTTTTAAGATTTATTTAGAGACTGCACGAGCGTGCACTTGTGAGCATGAGGGTGGGGGAAGGGCAGAGGGAGAGAGAATCTTAAGCAGACTCCATGCTGAGGGGGGAGCTGAGTGCTGAGCTCCATCTCACGACCCTGAGATCACAACCTGAGCTGAAACCAAGAATCAGATGCTTAACCAACTGGGCCACCTAGGCGCCCCGGTAAATGTTTGGTTTTAAAGTCATCTTTTTTTCTCCTCTATAATTACAATGATGTGCTTGAGGTTTCCAGGGACAGGAAACAGAGGAGTAAAATGGTAGGACTTTTCTTGTCAGGACAATAAGGAAAATCTCAGAATACTTTCGCCTGCTTCATTTTTTTTTTCAAGTTGATTATTTGCACAAAATTTCCATGCAGGATTAATACATTGGATAAGAAATTGAACTATATGGTCTAGTTTTCCCTCAACTTTAGGACTCAGTGACTTTTGATAATCTTGGAACCTTTTCCCTCCTCCTTTCACCTGTTCATTAACGAGATAATATGTAATTATTAACTGTACAGTGTAATAACAATCCCACCTCCTCGTTCCAGCTTGAGATCCTCAGGAAGGACTTCGTGAAAAGGAGACTTGAGTGAGAAAGGGGATAGGTCTCTCTTTAACAAAACCAGCCCTTAGTTTCCCCTTTAAGCGGGTTTAAAAAGAACGGGTGCCTGCTCAGCCCTTTCCTTAAAATGCTGCTCCTAGAGCAAATGGATGGTGTGGCTTGATTGATCTGCAGTGGTTTTTTAGCACTTTGCAAGACTTAGATAATTTTTGTTCACTCTGAACATCGCAAGATGATCGTGTTTTTATATGTGACCTGGTGTCCTTACCAGTCTTGTCTACTGTGTTGTAGAAATCATCCAGGAAATTTAGTTGAGTTGCAATCAAGAGGGTTGGACTACAAAACAGAGTTCTAAATGATGATTGGTCCAAAAAAGTAAGACACAAGGAAGGAACAGAAGAGAAAATCGTAAAATTAAAACACTGATATTTGGCTTCAGCAGCAGAAGTATTTTTCTCTTTTTGCAATCTCCTGTTGGGTTTGATGGACTGCTGTGAATCTGTTGGACTATTACCTTACTGGTAGGATAAGTCCTCATCATCCAAAGGCTATGAGTCAGAAATAGACTCATAAGTTCTAAAATAAATACCAGAGTTCTATAGAAGAACTACCTGTCTCTTGGGAAAGATGAGAAGGTTCCCATCATCTCTCCCTGAAAGCCATCTTTTGTCTTAGCCATGTTTTCCATTGCTGATTATTTACTAGGAAAACATTCCAGTGAGTGTACAGTGAGTGTTACCACCAAAAAAGTTGAAGTGGAGATGCCCGGCATGCCTCACTATTTATAAGAAAAATATTTCCTCAAAAGATGGGAAAATCCCAAGTCTTTAAATACTCTGGGAGAGAGGAATAATGGAAAAAACTCTTCAGTTTCTATTCTGTTGATTCACGAGAGTTTCTCACAAATCATTTGGATGGGCCATTAAGTCACAGAATGGCTGGAATCTTATATTAATTGCCTTACTTTGGGTTTCTGGCTAAAGCATCTGGAAGCAAAACTGAAGGCAAGCAAGAAAACCCAAGCAGGCGGGGTATGGGAATGAAAGCCGTCTATTGTTTTCAGCCCAGAACCCTAACTAAGACTGTCCAGAGTCAGTAGGGAAGATCACACCCCAGCATGGTTTGCAGCTCTTTTTGACAGGTGGAACTTCTAGCCCTCAGAAAGTCTTCACCCTGCTTTTAAGGCCTTCCAACTAATCAAGTCAGGCCCAGCCACCCTCAAAGTTAACCCATTAGGGACTTGAATTGTATCTGTGAAATCCCTTCATTGCCGCACCTAGGTTAGTGTTTAATTGAATTTCTGGGGACTATTACCGATCCAAGTTGGCACATCAGAATTCCATCCCATCAAGAGAAACCAAAGAGGAGCTGCCTGGAAAACGATACCACCGCCAGGTGCCTCTGCAGACGTGTGTTAATCCAGGCTTATTTCTCTACTAATCGTGAAAAAGAGTCCTATCTGAGCAGTCAACGGTTCCAGAGCTGCCTACCCGTGTGCCTCAATCAGGGAAGCCTAGTGAGCTAATCTTGTCAGGATTAGACCCTGCCCACCCCCTGCTCTTAAGTTTTCAAAAGTTGTGGGTAAAACAAGTTTTTGTTGACTAAGAAACGTTTTCCTATTGATGACCATTTTGTGAGCTTTTTAACATTTGCTTAAACTTAAAAGCTACAGCTTAAGTGTCTCTGCCAGTAGAAAACGAAGTACTTATTTCACCAGAGGAACGATTAAAACGATCTGTTTCGGGGAGGGGGAGACACGAGAGATCCTTGTGGGGATGGACATGTTCTGTGTCGTGGCTGAGGCAGGGTCCGTGTCCTGGTTGTGATACTGTGCTGTGGTTTTGCAAGATGTTACCATTGAGGAAACTGGGTAAAAAATATATGGGATCTTTGTTTTTTCTTAAAACTGCCTATGGATGTACAGTTATCTCAAAATAAAATCCTAGTATAACAATGATCCATTTTAAAAAGCAAATAATCCTTTTATAAGGGGAAGAATCATTTTCTAATCTTTTTTAAAAATAGTTTCCTTAAGAAGGTAGACACGTAAATATATTTGGTGCTCTGCCAGGAATAAGGCATATATACTCAACGTAGATTTGATGAATGGAAGAGGATATGCCTGACGGGAAAATTGGAGGGGACAGTTGAGTGTGTAGGGCTTAATCTTGATTCTTGACAAAACTTTTTTATATTAAGTTCTTAGATGAAATATCATTGGGCATGTTGTAAACAGATGGAGTCTCTACAATGATGACGACTGAGAGAAGATGTGGTTACAATTTAAAAACTAATGCCAGACAAGATCTGGGCCCAGAGGATACCTTTAAAAATGTGCAAGTGGTAGTTTCAGGACCAGTGAAATACCATTTATTTTTTTTTTTACCCCAGAGAGTTGTATAGATGGAAAATAAAAAATATGTTCAAAGGATTTAGATAAATTTGTGAGTTTATTCCATAAATATCTGTGTGCCTGTAATTGGCCAGGCAGGTGTCTGTGGCTTTACTATATTTCAGGAATTTTCCTAACATGTAAATGTGGTTGTCCTTCAAGGCAACCATGCCTTCTCCAAATCTCCACTGATACATCTCAAGATCTGAGAACCACATGGATTGGATTTTCTCAGCCTATGCTATTTCTGTTCTTACTGCATGAGAGATTGGTTGGAGTTCACTTTTCCATACCAGTCAGTATAATAAGAATAAGGTACAGTTATGAATGGGAAGGTGGAACCAAGCCCCGTTCAGATGTTAAGAAATGGATACGGATCACAGTGATTGCTATGTATAGAAATACGGATAACATACAGGGAGACTAGCTGTAGGTGCAGCATTGGAGCTGGGCCCTGGTAAATTTGGCCTGTGTGCTCTCACTACTGGCTCTCTGCACAGTGCCCAGGCCAGGACCCTGCTTTGCTTTTGGGAGGAAAAAAATCCTTTAGGGGCTGAGGACCTCAGTGAGTGGCAACCTCCTTACCCTGAGTTTGAGTGGCCAACGAATAGTAGGCCCGTTCCCCAAAAGCTCTGTCATCTGAGATAGATGACTAAAAGAGGTCTGTCCAGGACGTGGTCCTATTAGGAAATGTTATCTGTGTCAAAACCCTACCCTCACCACCCCCAACTTAAATATTTTAGGGAACCATGATTCCATGTTCAACCCCAGTAAACCACCACTCCCCGCCTCCACCGCCGCCCCCCCCCCCNCCCCCCCCCCCCGCAGACATGACCTAACTGGGAATGAGTTGGTGACTGAGATGACCCCACATGTCTGGAGTGGAGGAGTTGTCCCGCCAGAGAGATTTCAGGCAGCTGCTTACTGGTCGGCCACAGGAATTTTTGGAAGTAGTAAAACTTTTGGTAAAAGGGGGCTTTTGTCTCCCAGAATAGCAACAGTTATCATCACTTAAAACCAGTGATTTCTATATACAGCAAGTGCTTCTATATATATACTCATGTATTGTTTATATAGGACTATTTTAAGATCTGTGTCACATTTTTCTGGTGTATTTTATGGTGGGAAAATTCAATTGGAAAAAATGCATTTCACTCTGGTGGGGATGGTAAGGTAAAATAAGTACTCACACACACACACACACACGAATTTGTTGTTTTCAGTTTGGCTTTAAATGGTATAGAAATAGCTGGGTGATACAGCTCCTTAAGTGAAATTATGTTGCTTCTCCAGTTTAACCATTGTTCTCATGTTACATGATATCTTTCACCACATTAGAGAAGACCTACAAGGCATGTGTAAGAATTTACCCATGTTTTACTTACAAAAATTATGAGAAAATGGCTTTGTGTTTGTGTAATGTGGCTTATAATTCAGGGTACTTTTTTTCATAGCTGTTGAATTGAGAGGGAAATGGATGGGGGAAGGACCTATTAGGGTTAAGAGTAGTGTGGGTACAGAGACGCAGGCGCTCTGGCTGGGGGGTGATGGGGACTATGGTGGGGCAGCCCCAGAGGGGTGCGTTGTGGCAGTGAGGGCAGGGTTTAGGGTACTGTGGTGGCTGACCCCTTCTGAGAGATGTTCCTTCCTACCTGTGGCGTGGGTGGGCATCAGCGAGGTGCCGTGGGAGAGGGGTGTGAAGTGAGGAGCTCGGTCTAGCAGAGAAGACACCCCTTACTAGGGGGCAGCATGCGACTGTGCCTGATGAGAAATGCAGAGGATGCTGCGGGAGTTGAGAAATGGAAAAGACCGTTTCTACCTTTGGGGAGCAGAAAGGGCTTCCTGGGAAAGGTGCCATTTGGAGAGGAGTTCCAAGCGGGGGCAGCGATGACAAGCACTGCCAGGACCAGGACTGCGAGGAGAGCTGGAGTAAAGCCATCATGGTTACAACCGGAGGAAATCGGGTCATCTGCTGGCTGATGAGCACGTAGGAGGAGTATGGAGACAGAGGTGGGAGGAGGGGACTGTGGGGCCAGGGGCTGATGGCCTCTGAGCCCTACTCCACCAGGTTTTCTCCTTCACTCAGCAGGTGATGGGAAATGAACACCGTGGAATGGGATGGCGTGAGTGTTGCGAATGAGTGAGTCTTAGGTTTTTGGGAGCAGGGAAGAGGCAGGTGTTAGGGGATGTGCGAGACTTGGGTGGGGGTGGCTGGGAGGAGAGAGATACAAAGATGCATAAAGCCAAGGCCCCTGTCGTCCAGAAGGTGAAGGTCTCATCGGGGGACGGTTAACCTCGGGGAAGTTGGAGGAATGAGTGCAGGTAACAAGCTGTTGGGTGAGGGGCACAGGCACCATCGATGGCTTTCCAGTTCAGGGACTTGAAGGCTTCTGTTGAGTTCCACCCCCACCCAGGTGTCCCTTCTAGCTAAAACTCTTTGGTCTCCATTTGTGCCTCACATGACATGGTTTATACATCTTACAGGGCCTTGGTAGTTCTGTTCTCAGTTTGCCTCTGGTAAAATACAAAACCCAGACCTGAGCACAATGACGCAGATGTGGCTGAAGACAGGAGGAGTGTCGCTTCCCTTGTTCTGAGGTTGTAGTCCCACTTTATCATCGTGAGCTCGCAGGTTGCTGGATCACTGTGATCTCTATTTTGGGAGGGGTCTGCTGTCAATGAAGAGAAGGGGTTGGGGAATGGAGGTCCTCCCAGGGAGGCCACAGGCAGGCCTGTATCTGCCTTGGAACCGGCAGTGTGTTTATCCTACGTAAGCACTTCTGTCCCCTGCTCCGGGCTCCCTCCCGACCCTCCTGCCTCATTCACCATTGTTCTGCCGTGACCCTGCTAGTCCTTCTGGGCTGTAGTTCTGCAGGTATATGTATCTGTAAAGACTTAACTGATCTGTGCATCTTAGGTACTCTGTGTATTCATGCTTCATGAAAAAGGAAGAGGAAAAAGGTGAGAGAAACGAGGGAGGGAAGAGGCAAAGGCAGTTTCAGAGTTTTAAGCCTGGAAATCTGATGGTATTGTTTCTAGAAGTGGGTTCTTGGAGAGGGAGGTGTTACTTTGGAGAGGAAAGCCCAGTTTTGTCCTAGTGACACAGGCCTAGAAAGTGAAGGCCCCCTGGCAGAAGCAGTTCCTGTCTCCCCGTTAGCAAGAAGGGTTGGAGTGGAAGTCACACTGGACGGTGGGCATGGGTGGCAGTCCTTAGATGCTTCTTTCTTGAGCGTCTTTTGTCATTGTAATTGGCTTTCATGACCTTTTTGGCTGCATCTGATATTTTTGAGTCCTCTCTGCTTCTTGAAATAGTTTTTTTTTTTGGCTTCCAAAACCCCATTCTCCTCCTCCTTTGCCTACCCGCTGGCATGTCTCACCTAACCTGTCTACCATGGGACTGATTTCACCTTCAGACACAGGCCTTCCACAGCCCTCTTCAGTAATGGTGACTCCCTCCTTCCCATGGCTCGGGCTGAAAAACCTTAGAGCTGGCCTTGACTCTTCTCTCCTCTGCCCTACATTCAGCCCATCAGCCAAACCTGCCGCCTCTGTCTGACATACTCAGAATCTAAGTACTTGTCACCTCTGCTGTTAACACCTGCTCCAAGCCACCCTCCCCTCTCACTTAGATTCCTGAAATAACTTCTCTGGCTCTTCCTTCTCCCTGCCTCAGCCCTTCCCCACTGCCATCCTCCTCCTACCAGCTGCCAAGCCTCTTCTCACCTCAGCAGCCAGGGAGATCCTTTTAAAACAGTCCAGGTCATGTCACTCTTCTGCTCAGAACCTTCCAGTGACCTCCTGCCTCAGGGCAAAAGCTACCGCCTTTTTAATGGTTGTATGACCTGCACCTCCTCTTTACCTGCTTCCCTTTTGCTCACTCTGCTCCAGCCAGCCGCCCGGCTTCGCCTCCAGCCTCTCCCTCTTCAGGGCCTCTGTTACTTCTCCCGCCTGTCACACCTGGCCTGGCCCCTTACCTGTTCCATCTGGCTCCTCAACACCCTTCAGCTTTGCTCAGATGTCCCCTTATTAGTGAGGCCCTTGCCTGCTCATCCCGTACTAAATAATCCTGTCCTTACTTTTTGTTTTCCACGGAACCCAATTGGACATGCTTTCTTATTGTCTCTTCTCTTAGTGTCTCTCTCCCCGACTCGATACTTACACGGCATTGTGTTTTATGGGTTACAGATTATGCTCCTAGACTTCTCTCACTTGATCACGTGTGTTCATTTTTCGTAAAACAAGGCTCATTCTGGTTACACTTAAAGTGGATTCATTGACTTCTTGGCTGCTAATCCAAAAACTGACGTCTTTGGGGAGGACTTCAGTGTGGCCATTCAGACATCCTCCATCCCGTTTGGCTTTGCTCTTGTGGGACCTGAATTCCACTTTCTAGAGTTTTTATTTCTGTTGTCACTAGTTCCAGAGAATTCATTCTTGGGAACTTTGATTCCTGCTGAATGACTTGTTACAACTTTTATGTTTGTTGCACTGAGCATCCTTTACAAATGAAGGTCTATCCCATGCTTCCTGGGTCCTACCTTTGGTTAGCGAGGGCCTCCAGCATTGCAGCTTCGGGGAACAGTAGGCCACGTGCTCTCTGCTGGCCACGCCCCTGGGGTTGAGCAATGTAACAGTAACAATGATTGTACAGTGTTTGGCCTTTCTCCTCATTGAATCTTCCTGCTTGTTTTCTTCTTGCTGTTCGAGTGGACTTTTTGGACCCCACGGACTCTGTTTGCCTCGTGCTTACTTGAATGGGTCTGTTGGACTACTTGCTGTCACTCTCTGTTAGCACAGTGGTATCAGGTTGTTCCTGACCATTCTACTTCATAGACTCTCCTGGCTTTCTTCCTTTGCTACGTCAGCTTGTCTATCTGCCGCTCCATTTTCCCTCACTGACATCCAATTTGTAGGGAGAGCAAACGAGTTCATATTTTCATCAGGTACTCTTTGTCAGCCTCGTTACTGTCCTGCCTGGTTATTTCCATCAGCAGAAGGGATGGTACCTGTCTTTTAAAATTTGAGCCTAGAATTGTGGCAAGGTTAAAAGATGTGGGGGTGCCAACCTGCCACCACGCGGGGCTGGATTAGTGATCCGGAGAGAATATGCAAATAATAGACTGGGAGGTGGTGGAGCAGGAAGAGGCAGAAATTTGATGCCAGTTTTACTGTGTACAGATGGTTACTTAGCCCATCTTTTCATGGAGCCCAGCTCTCCCAAAGTCATCGGTGCAAGTGCCCTGCCTTGAGCGCACAGCAGTTAAAGAAAGATGGACAGTCTAGGTTACTACTGGATAATAACTTGCTTACAATTTTGGATTTGAGTAGAGATGTCTCATAGAACCCTATAGTCTGAAAACAGGCCTGCTTAGATTCCTTAAGCCTGACTTAGTGACCCATTTTTCCTCGATTTCTAGGACCAGATCAGGAGGAAGAGAGGCTAGGGGTTTGAATTTCAGGACAGTTCGAAGTGACTGGAATACCACAAGACCTCTTCTAGCTCGCCAGAAAGGGTTCTCTCCAAGTCCTATTTGTGTTCCATACACGGTTCATCAAGTGTATTTAATCTATCGATATTAGAAAGTTCTAGTGTTATTTAATGCCTGTAATTATATATTTTGCTGATTTCTGTATTTTCATCTCTTTGGAAGCTAAGTATCCATTAGTTCATAATCTTTTCTGGTTTCCCCAAAATTGCTTTTCTGCTTTTAATCCTGACTTATTCTTCCCACACTCAGGTTAAAAAGGATGTTATTTGAGCTCAGTTTTTCTGGAATTTCTCTATTGACGAGTTTACCTTTTCCTTTCGATCGCTCCATGGCTGATCCTGAAGACCACACTCACTGTGGCAAATGGTTAAAGTGGGGGCTACAGGCACTGTCCTGCTGTCCCCTCAAAGCGTGATGACAGGAGGGGTGTCTTTTTTTTTTTTTTTTTTTTTTTTTTTTTTTTTTTTTTTTTTTTGTACTTGCTTACCTGGAAGATGGTTCAGAAAACAGGACTTCTCACCAGGAATTGCAAAGCTAAAAGAATGTGGCTCTGGGGCAGATGCAGGAGTTTCAACACTGGAAATGGGGGGATGAAAGCCTACGAGTGAGCTTGGAAGAAAACTTAGTAATTTTCAGTCTAAAAAGCCTAACTCACATGAATAGTTTCTCGTGGAGTATGGCCCTTTCCAGTCAGATCTGTTGGTGCTATCGAGCTGGTATTTCAAGTATGTCCATCTGCATTTAAACGAATTGCTCCAAGACAATCTGATTATGCGGTAGTTACTTTGGTGAGAATAGCGCCTCAGTGGAATGGAAACTTCATTTTGAGTCTAATATTAGACCTTGCTTTGGAAAATTCCTTTTAAATGATCACAAGCTGGGAATAGCAAAAGAATTTAACTTTCGACAGACAGCATTCACCAAGAATTTTTAACTGCTTATGTTTGGGTCCTTGGGAAAGCAGATGTGAGAAAGTGACCGGCCTGAATGGACCAGGGGAGCAGTGATGTGACCTGATGAGTGTTTATATTTATTGCTGATAAGTTTCCCTCCTAGTCTCATTTGCTCAAAATATTTTCATTCTTTGAGCATGAGCATGCTAAGGATGAAAATTGTTAGGATGCCTAATTGTCTAACTATCTAAGCTTCCAGGCTTCCTAGATGCCTGTAAAGGGGTTTGAGGCAGAGCAGAAAAGGGCCAACAAGGCTACGGAACCAAAGCCACTCTGAGTAAGTGCTGGGAACCCGATCAGACCTGGCCCCCAGAGAGGTTTTTAGTTTGTCTAGCTGTTTGTGTCTGAGTGAACTCACCCAATTTGAAGTTTTAAGTAAACTTTATTTAAAGGATCCCCACCCTGTTGTTAAAAAAAAGTAATACACATGTTAACAGATCATGAAATTTCCAAATCATGTCTTCTTGGCTTAACTCAAGGATTTGTCTCAGATGCCTCGCATGCCTTGGATTAGGAAAACCAATATTGGTATTTGAGAGATGCATTATTATCTTAAAAGATTCTTCTGAAAGGGAAATGCATCTTTTAATCATGGTGTACTTTTGATATACTGGGCTTTCCTGTTTCTGAATAAGCTGGTAGTAAGTCAGTGGTGTCTTAGAACTGAGGAAGAATGTTAAAAAGAGAGTAAGTGTTACCATTTATTGATTGCTCAGGGGCTCCCAGCCACTGTCCTTGCTGGATCCCGACACTATCTCTGGTATTCACAGCAGTTGTGTGTGGCAGCAATTATTACGGACCTGGTTTTAAGAGATGAGACTGAGGCTCAGGAAAGTTCTGTAATTTGCTCGTGATCACACAGCTAGTAATGGCGAGGAAGCAGCCGTGTTGGGGTTCCAATCTAGGACTGTTCAGCTTTGGGGGAACTGCTCCTCCCTTGCCGTTCTGGCCATCTCCTGTAGCAGCTGTTCTTAAACCCTCCTGTCTTCAGATCCCTTTAAGCTCTTAAAAATTACTGAGGACCCTTGAACCTTTATTTACATTGGTTCTATCTGTTGACATTTACTGTATTTGAAATTAAAATACAGTAATGTAAAACACCTGGGCCTCTTAATTCACTTTTGAAGGACAGTAATAGGTCCACTACGTTAACATAAATAATGTTTTTATTAAAAATAACTTTTCCAAAACAAAAATAAATCATGTTACCTTTTTGCATCTTTATTGCCTAGTTGGGTTCTTCTATCTTCTGCATTCACTCTGTGCGGTATGTTTTAGTTGAAATATATGAAGAAAATCTAAGCTCCCATAGATATGCATTTGGAAAGGGGAGGGATATTTTAACAGCCTTTTCGGGCAATTGGGAATAGCCTCCTTTGTTACTATACCAAAACTCAACAAGCGGTAGTATTTTGAAGGTTAGTTGCTGTGTGGAATCTGGAACTATACCAGTGGACTTTTGAAATCCTTTGGTCTAAAATCTTCCTCCTAGGAAAATTCTGAATAATATATGTAGGTACTCCCCCAGTCTGGGAAGGAAAGCTTCATTTCAACCCATCACCCCCCTGAGTGTGGGCTGGTCTTTATGACCTGCTTCCAAAGGATAGAATGAGGGAAAGAAGAAAAATGAATAACTTGACAGTGGAGAAACTCGGGAATGTCGTGTGGTTGTCGTGTAAGCCCTGATGTGATGTAACTAGAAAACCCAGAACCCCAGTCTAATCACGAGAAAGCATCAGCCAAACCCAAATCAAAGGACATTCTACAGGATTCCTGACCAGTGCTCCTTGATTGTCAAGGTCATAAAAAAAAAACCAAGCAAAGATTAAGAAACTGTCAGATGCCAGAGGAGACGTGACACTTAAATGTAGTATGGTGCTTGGGACTGGATACTGGAGCAGAAAGAGGGCATTAATAGAAAAACTGGTGAAATCCTAAAGAAGTCTGGAATTTGCTGTATCAGTTGTCAGTTTCTTAGTTTTACAAATATGTTGTGGTAATGCGCGATGTTAACATTGGGGGCGACTGAGGAAAGGCTCCTCAGGACTTCTGTCTTTACAGCTTTTCTGTAAATCTAAAATTATTCCAAAATAGTTTAAGAAGTCCATTGTTATAACCAAGCAACAGACTCTAACTATAGAGAACAAACTGATGGTGCCCAGGGCGGAGGTGGGTAGGGGCGTGGGGGAAAATAGGTGACGGGGATTCAGGACGGCCCTGGGTGTTGTATGGAGCTGATGAATCACTAAATTGTACACCTGACACTAATACTACACAGTATGTTAACTAACTGGAATTTAAATAAAAACTTCTTTTAAAGAATATAAAAATAGGGTATGAGAGGAAAAAAAGAATCTGTTGTTATGTCTTGTCCTCTGAATAGATTGTTTACCTGTGCATGATTTGGTAACGTCATCACCATGGTCATTTGGAAAATACTGGCTCACTGAGTTCTGTAGATCTTTGAAATGTTGACCCATCCATTATTCAGTATTTTAAAAATCACACTTGTTACGTCATCAGAAAAGTCTTTGTCGAGAGGTTCTCAAGCCCGTGGTGGGATACAAGTTTGCCAAAATTCCGATTTTCCCGTGAAAGCTCAAATTTTATCATTAGCAAATGCTGCTGTTGTTTTCCGTAACATTGCAGGCTCATTGTGTCCATTTTCAAGGAACTATTTGCCAGCTCTCCAAGTCTAAATGCCATCCGTCTGGTACCTCGGGTAGAAATGATGTCCAGTGGAAAATGGCTAGTGCAGCCTGCAGTTCAAACCGTTGTGTAAGTGCCTTTCCTCAAGACAACGATTGTGCTTCAGGCTGTGACAGCAGTGTTTTAGGGTGGGTCTCCTTTTGCCGCATAGAGTATTAAAGGACAAGTACTCAAGGTCACGACTAATGAAATTAATTTTTACATCTTCACCAGGGACATTCTGAAGAGAAACGACTTTCCCCCTTTCCTGTGCGTGTGTGGTGGCGGAGAACACGGTCGGCTCCCGCTGCCTCGCTTTGGGCCCGGGGGCCTCTGCGCGATCGCCTCACAACCAGCACAGTGCGAAAGGCTGGGAACATTTTAGTGTTCCACGGGAAGTAGTCTGACCCCGCGGCCCTCCTGAGAGGGTCTTGGGCGTCCCTAAGGGTCCACAGACCACACTTGGAGAATTGTTCTCCTCAGGGAAGTAGCAGTTGCTCTAAGGTCACAAAGGAAGGGCTGAGGAGATGGAAGACCAAACCCATGAGGAAGCAAATGGTAATGTGGTGAGGCTCTTCCGGCCCGATGGCCTTGTTTTCTGCGGCTCGGGAAGCTTTTCCATTTGCCTGTGGTACTTCCGCACCCTGTTTCAACGCCCGACATGCAGACTCCATCATCTGGTGTCTGTGTGCGCCGCCATTCTTAACATAATCCCACACAAGCCTTCCTTCAGGAAATGCAGAAAATGCCTTCTGAAACTCTGTTTTCTTTGCTTTAAAGGTAAATCTCATCTGGCTATTGTGCAGCGAGTGAACAATGAGGGAGAAGGGGACCCATTCTATGAAGTTCTGGGAATCGTCACATTAGAAGATGTGATTGAAGAAATCATCAAATCCGAGATTCTAGATGAAACAGATTTATACAGTGAGTAGTCGGAGTGTGATTTTTCAGAATTCTGTCATCTCATTCATGAGTCCTCTCACATCTCTAGGGGTTACTTGCCTCTGTTTCTAATTACATGCTGGGTGTGTAGGCTGTGGACCACTTAGCCGTGTGTTCCAGACCCTTCATCGGAGGTGGGGAGAAGAGGCAGGTCCTGTGATGTAGAGTGGCAATGTTTTGTTTTTGTTTTTTTTGAAAAGTCAGCTGCTTCTAATCATGGATCAGGGCCTTATTTGTCCTGAACAGAAAACTTCCTCCTTGGTTTTTACATTGATTCTGCGTGTGGAAAAAATCATTCTTGACTACTTTTATTTTCTACAAGTAGGCAGCTGTGTTCAGATAAGTTTCTTTTTCTACTTAAGGTCCTAATTCAAGTACTCGTGAGGGGGATTTGTTAGGTTGATGGTTTGCAACTGCTTAGATGGCCTTGTTCCAGAACCCACGGGCCAGGGCAGAGGTGAGGTCTGTGAGTGTAGGTCTGCTGTGGCAGCGGTGGTTGGGGGAGGTATAGGTGGTGGGACAGGGTAGGTACACAGTAAGAATGTGTTTTTTCCCTTTCTCTGCTTCTCTGTCTTTTGGGGGGCAGAGGGAGACAGATGACGGGGGTAGAAGTCACTTGGCTTGGGGCGGAGGGAGGGGAGGATTTATTGGTGTTTGTGCATGGGGTAAACTTGATCCTTGGCTGACTGTTGACCCTGAATCCTTTCTCACTGAAGTCCCCAACTGGATTGTTGGACTGTGGAGTTTAAACCTTCTTCTTCAGCCTCACTTCTTAGTAAAGCAGGACCCTTTCAAGGTGCCAAAGTGGCTCAGTCGGTTAAGCGTCTGCCTTTGGCTCAGGTCATGATCCTGGGGGTCCTGGGATGAAGCCCCGCATCTGGCTCCCTGCTCAGTGGGGAGCCTGCTTCTCCCTCTCCATGCCCCCCTGTTAGTGCTCACTCTCTCTCGTACGTGCACTCTCTCTCTCTCTCTCAAATAAAATCTTCAAAAAAAAAAAAAAAGCAAGATCCTTTCATGAGGTTAATAATGTGAAAGGTGCGTTATTGCCTGAAGATGTTTGGGGCTCTCAAAGGTGGGACAGAGAAGAGTATCTGGGCTCTGTTTGTTCTGTTTGGCTTTTAAAATGTGACTTAGAAGGGGAATGAACTGTTCAAATGGCCTGGGGCACCTGGGACAAGGCCTGCCTTTCTTAAAACAGAGTGATTTTTATTCAGTCCTGCTAGGTGGGAATGTCCCTCATTTTAAAAATGAGAGTCTTCTGTGTACCTTTAGAAGGATAAACTTGATATTTAGGTAAGGACTTCCTTCTGAAAATGTATCTTTCTTTATCTTCATGTATATTTTAGTGCGTTCTTTAAAATCACCAGTGCCTCTGTGTTTTGTCCCCTTGACACTTGAAGAGTAGTCAGAGGTCACATAATAGTATTATTTGTGTGTTGACATTCTTTTCATCCTTCCTTACAGTGACTATTTAATACCAAGTGTGTGTCTATATTTTTTCGTTTCAGGGGTAGTACTCATGAGAAAGATCATTAAGACATTTAGGAGATCTTAAGTTTGCTTTTCAGTTAACATCTTTTAAACCTGGATTAGACTGATTTCACATGGAAGTGTTGCCTGTCATGCCTTACCGAGATGGAATGCTGAACGCATGGCTTTAAGTATATTCTCGAGGCTGACAGGCAGTCAGGGCTGTCATTTGCCATTAGAAAATTATTTTGAAATTCAGTGTTGATTTATGCTGTCTGATTCTGAAAAGAATTTGAGACAGAAGAAAATGATAAGTTAGGACTGCCCTCTCCCCAGGACAAGCCTGGTCTTTAGTCTGTTTGGCCCCAGGCATGAAATGGTAATAATGCACAGACCGCTGATTCTTGGGAAAGGAGTGAGCGATTGAGGTCTTGTCTTTAACCAAGTTTTTTCTCGATCATTTCTTTGTTGAGAAAAATGCTAGAAAAAAGGTTTCGTATTAGACGGCTTCTAGATCAGGGGTTTGCAAACTGCAGCCCCCAAGTGCTGCCACCAGTGTGGCTAGCCCNTCGATCATTTCTTTGTTGAGAAAAATGCTAGAAAAAAGGTTTTGTATTAGACGGCTTCTAGATCAGGGGTTTGCAAACTGCAGCCCCCAAGTGCTGCCACCAGTGTGGCTAGCCCACCCACTGCGCGTTTTTGTTTTTTTACATTTGGTAATCACTGAAAAACATTGAAAGAATAACTTTTTTTTAAGATTTTATTTATTTATTTGACAGAGAGGCAGCCAGTGAGAGAGGGAACACAGGCCGGGGGAGTGGGAGAGNTTTTTTTTTTTTAAAGATTTTATTTATTTATTTGACAGAGAGGCAGCCAGTGAGAGAGGGAACACAGGCCGGGGGAGTGGGAGAGGAAGAAGCAGGCTCCCAGCGGAGGAGCCTGACGTGGGACTCGATCCCAGGACTCTGGGATCACACCCTGGGCCGAAGGCAGACACTTAACGACTGAGCCACCCAGGTGCCCTCGAAAGAATAACTTCTTAGTGACAGTGAAAATAATATGAAATTCAAACTTCACGTCCGTAATAAAGTTTTATTGGCACATGGCCACGTGACTTCATTTACCTATGGTCGCTTCTGCTCCACAGCGCGGTGAACACTGTATGGCCCCGGAGCCTGAAATACTGCCTAGCCCTTTACAAAGGAAGTATGGTGACCTCTCTTCTGCATGACCTTCTTCATATTTGCTTGACCTTGAGGATCTCAGGGTCTGGGGTAGAAGCAAAGCTAACAGATATTATTGTTAAAACGTTCGGTGAAAAGCGTTCTTTTTGTTTGTTTGTTTGTTTTTTGGGGGGTTTTTTTGTTTGTTTGTTTCTGAAGAGGTTTTGTTCAGACGTTTGTTTTCCCTGTTTCTCAGCAGAGGCCAGGAGCCTCTGAAAGGCAGGGCACACTTCCCTGTGTCGTCTGTCACCCGGTGACTATTCTTCTCTGCAGTGTGGTGACATCGAGTAGCAGGAGACTGTGCGCGCTCCGAGCTGTGGACCGTTGCTGTGGGGTTCCAGGGCTTGTGTGAGGGTTTTGTCCCCGCTGCCCAGCAGTGCACTTACAAGGGCTCTAAGGATCTTCAGGAAGAATGTTTATCGTCGCTCCTAGTTGCCTTACTTTGAATTGGGTGACGACTGTGCCACACTGATTTGACGAGGATTCTCTCTCCCCGTCTTTCCATCGGGCGTGTGTGCGCAGAGTGCTGGCGATCTAGAGGTAGCCTAGCCTTTCTGGGATTTTGTCATTTTCATTCAAAAAGAGCCCTGATCTATCTAATCGAGTGCCTTTCCTTTTATCTTTTCTTGTTCTTCTGTCAGCTGATAACAGAACGAAAAAGAAAGTGGCCCATCGGGAAAGAAAGCAAGACTTTTCTGCCTTTAAGCAGACAGACAGCGAGATGAAGGTTAAAATATCACCGCAGCTTCTCCTGGCCATGCACCGTTTCCTAGCAACAGGCAAGTGCAGCTTATCGCATCGGAGATCTCTACGAGCCCTGGACCGTGTTGCTCACCCACCACTGACTGGGGTGGGCTTGGGGGTGGAGACTGGGAAATGGGGTGATAAGTAATGCCACTTTTGTGTTTTGTTTTTTGTTTTTTTTGTTTTGTTTTTTGTTTTTTTTCTTTTTAAATTCTCTCCTCTCCTGTGTTCAGTGTCGGCATGAACCCTCTGAGACATTTACCAGGGGTGGACCAGTAACTTAAAATTGGTCTGAAAGGTAAGGATGAATGTTAGTGCCACACTGCATGTGAACAGTAGGCCAGGTCATCTGCTTCCAGCTAAGTCCCGGGGAGAGCCCGCTGGTGGCGTAGGTTGGCAGTGCAGACCAGACACCACCCCGCTGTGTGTTGGACAGTTGAGTCATTCTCTCTCCAGCTTGCCTTGGAAGAACAGTTGGACATCAGTGGTAACACAGGTGCTATGATTCGCAAAGAAGAAAAATAGATTTTCAGAATTAAATCTGTCTTTGGTGATGTCAGTGAAATCAGAAATTCTAAGTGCTTTGACATGGATTTCTTGATGGCCTCTTCGAGCCAGATTAACTTGGGCCCATTCCAGGAGGCAGGCGTTCACATTATTAAAACCACCAATCCAGCCGGCACTGACTGCTCCAGAAAGGTCAAGGTTGAATGGACTTAAGAGACTGACTAACCCTTCTCACATCCCCAAGTGGCTCTCTGGGTGAAGGGTGAGCTCTGTTGGCCAGGGGGAAACGTGAGAAAATCTGAAGTGCCCAGTGGCCTGTAGAAGACGTCTGTGTCCAAGGTGGGCATCCAGTGCCCTTCGGCTGCATGCAGTGTACTTACAGTATTTCGAAGAGAAGGCTGACAGTAGCCATGCGATGGAATGTTCTGTACTCTTTAAGATCATGTTTTCAGATACCTAGACATGCTCACAATATAATGTTTAGGACACGGGAAGATACTCATAATTGAATGTGAGGTGAGGAAAAAAAACAACAACATAAAACTGTAAGGGCGCTGTGTTTTTGTGCGCACACAGCCACACAGGCCCACGTGCTCACCAGCTGCTCAGAGGGACGGAGCGGTGGGTTTATAGGTAATTTTCTTTTCCTCTTTATCATCTTCTGTATTTTCCAAAACTTCCATAATGTACTACCTTATTTTGTTATTACAAAAGAGCCACAGAAGCTAATACAGAATTTATGGTTCACCTAATGAAAACAATTTTCAAACATATAAACAGTATCTTTAACTGATTTTTCTGTTTCTTGTAATGTTATTCATCATTTCAGAACCACACTTTAACATTAAATGTTCTCCGACTCTGCCTCTGAGATACCATGAAGTCCAGTTTCAGTAGAGGAACCCTAAGCCAGTAATTTTGAGTTTTGTTATTGGAAATAAAATGTACGCCTTTGTCAATACAGATACACATTTTTTATTTTTTTAGTTAGCAAGTTGGAGTGCATGTTGCTGTGTGCACGTGCCTTGCTTCTCTTCTGAATCTCCGCCTTCCTTTGTTCCCAGACTCTCTCAGGGTAGTGGAGTGGGGGACTGAGGTGGAGCACTTCGTCTGGGCACCTGGTACTAACCCACACCTAGATGCTTCCTGACCTGTGCTTCTTCCTTCGGCTGTTGTGGGACAGTCAGACTATTGTGGCCTGTCGAAGGGTGTCCTGGCAGTCAGGAGCCTGCTTCTGGTTGACTTTGATTTGTGTCAGAAAATTAGGGTAATCTTATAAGAACTGAAACCAATGACGGGTTGAAAAGGAAACATTTAAACAAGTACGAGACTTTGGCATTTTCTAATTTCTCCCAGGTAATCTGCCCCCAGTGGATCGCCAAACGGAAGTGTCGTTAAACCATATTGTATTGCTTCGATTCCAAGCATTCTTACATTCTAAACTCCTTAATCACTAGTATAATTTTTTTCCATCCGTTTGAAGTGTAATATCAAGTTGTGTTTATATCTGTAGAAGTAGAAGCATTTAGCCCATCCCAGATGTCAGAGAAGATCCTTCTAAGGCTGCTAAAGCACCCCAATGTCATCCAGGAACTGAAGTATGACGAGAAGAACAAGAAAGCCCCAGAATACTACCTCTACCAGCGAAACAAACCTGTAGACTACTTCGTTCTCATTTTGCAGGTCAGAAGAATTATTCAATAGTTGTTTGCTCTCACTGAGTACCCGTCCTTCCAGTTCTGAGGAGACTTTTCTGTAGGTGAATGGGTGTCAAGGTTCACACACTTAACTTCTGGGGTTGCCCGATACACGGGAGGATCTCATCCTCCCTGTTTTCCTCTCTGTAAAAATAATTTCAGTACAAAGCAATGTCATTAGTTACTTCGGTTTCCAATACTGAGGGTACTTGTGGATTGCTGAGGCAGGAAGACATTCATTTAAAGGATTGTGAATTCAGTTGTTTATACTTTTTGAAGAGTTTGGAGAATTACCGGTACACATCCAAGTCTTGGTTGGGCCTTTGAAATTTAAGTGTCGTGAGTTCCTGGGGTCCTCTTTTTATCATCTTCACCGTCTTTTTTTCCACTCTTCGTTAGGACTTGGTCATCTCCAACTTCCTAGAGGTAATCTTACTATCTCTTCCCTTAAAGACATCAAATTAATCCATTTATTGTTTTTATTTAATGTAATCATTACAGCTTCTCGTGCCAATGGAAACCTTGTTCCTTCTCACTGATAATATAATCCACTATATGAGGTGAGAAGGTCCATCCATTCTGGACCCTCCAGGGGCTTTGGTGCTGGAGTTGATAGGAGGCCCTTATTATATCACAGTTTCATTTGCTGGAACACCGTCCTTGACATGGAAACTAAGATGAACAGTACAATGAATAAAGTGCTGGTTTTATTGACTGCTTATACCTCCTTACGGAAGAATTACTTTTATAGGAAATCTGCGTATTCTCAGTACAAGAATCCTAGCCCTTTAAGTGTTTTCCTACTTTTTGGTGATTTCCCAGGTATGAATGGGAGTATAATGAAAAGTATAGTGTTATGAGTACCCGGTAGGTCCTGCAATTTATATGAGTCCAGCAAGGTCTCAATTATCTGAAGGATAATTAGGGAGGTTTTTTTTATTTGAAAGCAACCCTTATCGGATGTCTGGATGAGGGAAACTCTGTGAAATATTATGTTCATGACCCTCTTTGGGTCCTATTGTGATGTCTGGAGGCAGAAGTAAGAAACTGTAGAAAAATCTGTGCGTTAACTAGTCACATGCCACTTTCATACATTCTTTCGTAGAAACATCTCTTTGCTGGTTTTCTAGCTCAAGACCCTGATTCTTCTATTAACCTTAGTCTCATTCAACCCTGAGCTGTGTTTTTCTTTTTCTCTGGAGATGCACACACTTGAACCTCTGAGGGGGGCTGTAGGGAACTTACGTACTGCAGTGAGGGAGTAAAACGCTTGTATTTCTCCTAAAAGCTAGCTGTGACTATTTCTTAAACCTAGAGAAACTTTGAGTTACACTAAAGTTTGGATTACACTTTGTTTAGGAGGACTTTGAGGATTGGCATAGTGAATTTCAGGAGTAATATTTAGAAACTGTGCGTCTTTCAGTTGTCGATTTTTATGTAGTTAGCCTGTATGAAGTTGTGATTCGGGAATGCTGTGTTGGTGTATAACAAAGCTATTTCCTGGCTGAAAGATCTAAAAATAGATTTTATGGAAGAGGGACTCCATACTCCCTGTTCATTTACAAGTAAATCTTTAAGATATTTTTGATAAGGCATTTGTGTTTATGCTTACCTGTATTTGAATACCTGTGTCATGTTAAGTATTGATACAAATGTGACTTTTTTTTGAATTATGGAACTGATGATGTCATGAGGGTTTTTGTAAATAGTGTATGTGCTGGATTAAGAGGATTTATGGAGGGGTTTAAACTATGGAGTTCCGAAGATTAGGTTCTTGTAGGCCAGCCAATTACCTGAGGTATCCGGAGTGTAAGAAAATGAAATACCACGATCCCTGTCAATCTAGCACAGCTGTCACCTTTTACAAACTATATTCCAGTCAGAAATGGCACCGGCCCAGCTTTGGAAATTGGCGCCAGGTTTTTGGGCATGTCCCACTGCACGTGCTCGAGTATTAAAGCAGAAGCAAGCTGCGGTATCTGCCTTCCATTCCTGACCCCGGAGCCAGTGAGCTGTCCTCTTCTGCAGACGCTAGAAAAAACTCTCCCATGAAGTAATTGATGTTTGGAATGTAATTATAAATAGAAACCCATTGCTGTGAGTTTAAACTCTTAATGAAATAAAGTCTAATTTATTCAAAGTAAACCATTTAAGATTAATTAAAAGAATTCTTCTGTAAATTACTGGGCACATACCTCCAACTCCATAAGTACAAAAAGGCCACCACCTTGAGTTTTATCTGAAAAAGTTAGGTTTTTAAACTGAAATGTATTGGAGAATCAATAAGGAGAGTGATTAGAACACAATAAACACGGAAGGAAAAGTTGATTGGCTCTGCATGTCTTAAATAACAAAACACATACATTCATGCCTTTTATTGAGTTGTTTTCAAATAAAAAGAACCTCCTTAATTATCCTTTCCATAATTGGGACCTTGCTGGACTCAATATAAATTGTAGGACCTACCGAGTACTCATGAATGTGTGTTTCCATGGATAGGAATATAATTTTGGCGGAAGGTTAATTTCCACCATCATAAAAGAGTAAGCATACCAAGAAAAAAAATGTTTTAAGTTGACTAATACAATTAACTGGAATTTGGAGAAAATTAAATGTAAAGCCAGGGAAATACACTGTTTATGAAAGTCACATAAAACTTTTTTTAAAGTTGATGATTTGCTATGTCATATAGAAGTTCTAAACCCAGAAAGGTAGAAATTACTAGAACCACCTGTATAGATCATAATGAAATAAAATTGGACCTAAAAATACATAATTGAAGTATACTAAGCCATTTTTAAATGGTGACCAGTTCTCTTATGAAGGCTTACGTAAGGCTCAGAACAGGGCATTATAATGTATTCCCATGTGTTTCGTGTGCATCTGTATATATATGAATCTCTCTGGAAGGTTACTCAAGAGTCTGGTCACAGGTGGTTGCCTCTAAGGAGGGAGACTTGGAGGACTGGGAATAGGGTGGAAGGGAGACTTATTTCTCCCTTTGATTTGAATTTCTTACCACGTGCACATATTACCTATTTAAAGAAATGTTGAAAATAAAATTAACATCTAACTGATAAACCCTAAGTAGCAACTGAATTGGAAAATATATAGAATATCATAAAATACAGAGAACATCATTAAAGACATCATTAAATAATACCTTATATGCAGTATGTCAAAGAAATTTTATTCTGAGTACTTAAATAAGGGAAAAATCTGAAATTATCTAGAAAAAGAACAAAGCAACAAACTGAAAAGAACAAATTAAATAATAAAGATAGTCATGAAAAAGTTAATGAGAAAGCCTTAAAGCCCATAAATAAAATCAAGATTTGGTTCTTTTAAAAGACTAACAAAATCAGTATTCTATTGACGTAACATATGTGATAAAAGAGAAAACAAAACAAGAAGTTCTCTCTTCTCCTTTAAAACAGCTAGATTCAAAGAAATCACTTGGAAAAAAAATTGACACTTGGAGGCGCTCATTTTCTGCATAATACAAATGGGTCAAGATAGTATGATCGTCAGTTCTCCTAACTAAAAAGGTAGCACTTAGAGACCAGCAGTGTCCCCGAAGAGTTACTCACTGTGACTAAATCAGGTTTATTTAGGAATGCAGGACTAATTTAAGAACAGCACAACCAAAATACACCATGTTAATTAGGTAAAGAAAAAAAATCCTCATGCTCCTATCAATAGATATCAGAAAGGCAACTGACAAAATTAAGCCTCCATTTTTTTAATTTTAGAAAAACAAACAAAAAAAAAACCTTTGTAAAAATCCATTATGAATAGTGAACAAAAAAGAAACAGTGCTGCAAAATCATTCATGTCCTTAAACGGACAGCCTCCTTTTGGGAATACATACATTCAATCCCTCATACACATGAATCTAAAGAAATTATGCTAAAGCTATCTATGCAAATATATTTATAGCAAATTTGTTAATTATAAAGTAGTAGTGGTTCATATGTCTCAACCACTTATATTTCCATATGGTGAGACCATCATATAGTGAAAAAGTGGAAAGCACATAGAAAAATGTCAAGTGTGTGCACAATAATTATAACTATAAACCATTTTTCTAATTCACAGAGTTGGTATTTTACAGTGAAGGATTTGTTGGTCCTTTAGGGAGTTAAAATGTCTAAGCAAAAATACATATATTATTTTTTTGCAATTNGGGGAGTTAAAATGTCTAAGCAAAAATAACATATATTATTTTTTTGCAATTTTATATATATATAAATTGCTCTATATCACATAAATTGATTTTTTTAAGAAAAAATGAAATATAAAGAATACTAGGAAAACAAATAGCTCTGCCAATTACAGAATCAGTAAAAGGAACACTTTTTTTTTNAGGGAGTTAAAATGTCTAAGCAAAAATACATATATTATTTTTTTGCAATTTTATATATATATAAATTGCTCTATATCACATAAATTGATTTTTTTGAGAAAAAATGAAATATAAAGAATACTAGGAAAACAAATAGCTCTGCCAATTACAGAATCAGTAAAAGGAACACTTTTTTTTTTTTTTTCCTGGTGTTAATTTTTCTGCTTGATTTCATGCCTCGGATTTTTGTTGTTGTTCAGCTGTTCCACCCACTCTTCAGGGCCTCTGACAGGGATTCAGAAGGGGTTTTCCCTGTACAGTGAATCTGTTCCCCTTTGGAGGTGGCAGGTAGCATCTTGGAGCTTACACATCCCTTGACATTACTTAAAACCATTTTACGTGTTATTGGAAGAGGACTTAAGCCTTCAGTACCAAACCTTTCTTGAGGATTTTTGAGTTTTAGGGTCTGTGTATCTCAGTGAATAATAGATCTTTAATACCAACTCAAGTACAGATAGCACCCATTTTAAAGAAAAAAAAATTACTTGGCTACCCAGTGTTGACCCTATGTTTAACAAATTAGATACGTGTAAATAAAAACCAGGCATAAGCTCCTTTTGCGCTCTTTGAGTTGGAATTTGTATAAACCACAGCAGACTAGTAATTAACATTTTAAACGTGTCAGTGATATTGTTTGGCTGCTGGGAAAGTGCCACTGGTCCCTGTAAGGCCAGGGGCTCTGGTGCACACACTTGGGTCTCCGCGCGCCCAGCTATGACTGACCCTTCAGCCCTTGGTTCAGTTTGAGTTCCGCTGAATGTTTGTGCAGGATGTTGTGCTGTTATCTGACCTCCACTGGGTGTGACTGGATTTTTTATTTTTGGTCCTCCTCTGTCCCTTTCTCTCCTGTTCAGTGCTCCTCACACTTTCACACGTGCAGAGGAATCGCTTGCGGATGCCGTGGGACTGGGGTAGAGTCTGAAATGCTGCTTATTCCTGACAAGCTCCAGTTGATGGAGCAGCAGGGCTTAGCCATGATGGTTCAGGTAGTAGGAGCAACTTCTTCATGATGCAATCGTTAGCCCTCAGGCACTGGCGCTGACCTCTGGTGGTGGCATTTGGTTAGAAGATGGTCAACCAGATGGTCCAAAATATGTGTACATTAATTTTTGACCATCAAAAGTTTGGGTTTTTTTAATTTAAACATTCACGAAGGGCACGTGCTGTCCCACATCTGCATCTCTGGACTCAGATTGGAAAACAGTTGCTAGGGAACATTTGAGCCACAGAACAGACCCTTTTTGGGTCATGCTTCCCTTCATACAGGGCAGTGCTGTTGAACTTAACCTGACGTTCGCGTCCCTGGGATTCAGTTACTTCCTTTCAGGTGTCAAGCCCATGGACTACTTTGTGATGGTGTTATTAAAACCAAAACCAAGACAAAACAGGAACTCGAAGGGGAGCAGGAGATTGCGTCCACGCTTAGCATCTGGGGCCCGAGGGAGTCTTTGGCCTTCCTGGGTCCGCCGCATCCGCTGACCCCTTGATCTTGGCACCGAGGCTAGGGCAGGCTCCCACCTTGTGGCCAGGTACAGCACCAGACTGCCTTTGGTGCTTTCTGGATGCTTAGGAGCTTTGAGGAGAGTTCCCAAATAACCTTCCTCCAAGAAAGGTGAGGGCGCTTGTGATGGTAACGTTACTTGGGAAGCCAGCTTTGCCTGAGACAGCGAGGCCTGCCTTCTCTTCTGTCAGCTTGAACATGGAGCCCTAGCTCTCCCTTGAGGAGCCTGTCATGTCCTGTGCTGATCTGTGTGTGTTGTGATACGCCAGAGTGTAGAGTAAAGCTGTGGGTGTTTCAGACGTCACACTGGTATGTAGCTCCTTATGGGGAAAAAGTCCTTACCTAAGGACACCTGATTGGTCGCAAGGCCAGGCAGGCCATTTGCTCATGGGGGCGGCTTCGATTTGTAGACTGGTAGGTTTCTTTGGAAATGGTCACTTTGGGGAGCCATTGACACACGTACAGGAATAAAATGTCTCTTGGATGTTTCTAAAACCTGCCATCCGGAAACGCTTCACTTGGATAGCAAGAAGTACAGGGACGGGCCGTTTTCAAAATGTGGGATGGTAGACTCCTCTGAAGGTAGAATCAAAAGAACCACGGGATCTTTTAATCCGTTGCAGTTTTATAAACGAAGGAAAATGGGCCTGGCGCGGTGGTTCCTTCATGTTGATGCCTGACAAAGTTTTCACCAGTTTGAGACAAAGAGGAATAAAGACAGCTGCAGTGAGATCTTCATGAAATTACATATATTCAGTTTAAAGACCTGTCTGTTCTGAAATTATATATTTTCTGTATTTTGAGGGTGAAGATGTCTGGTCTGCTGCGAAATGGTGCTTAGACTAGATGGCTGTGTTTTTAAAAATATCTATATGAAGTGAAAATTCGGCAGTGCCGTGTCTGAGGCTGGAGGGATGTTTTACCAGTTCTGGGAATCCGCGCACGAGGAACCGGGGACCCCGTGGACCCCCTCGTGGCCTGGTCAGTGTCTGCTTGGTGGGCTGCAGAAGATGACTGAGCGTGTCCCGAAGGACAGAGGAGAGATGAGCTGAGATGGCTAGGATCCAGAGCTTTGAGTCTTTGTGCGGCTGTCCTTGTTCAGTTTGCGGACTCACAGCCACCATGGCTACAGGGGAGTTTCCTGAGAGGCTGGGGTACACAGAGGCTCAGAGCTGGGGCCGTTGTTCACAAACAGAGCCTCATAGCCATGATTCCCAAACTCGCATGCCAGAATCAACTGGAGAGCTTTATGAAAATCCTGCTGCCCAGGTTGCACCCGTAGGAGTTAAATCAGAATGCCTGGGAGTGAGAGCCAGACATCAGGTTTTTTGTTTGTTGTTTAAATCCCCAGGTGTTTCCAGTACACAGCAAGAGCTGGGAGTCTCTGCCTTTGAGTTGGCTTGGCAGGGGTTCTGTGGTGCGTGTACTGCCCCTGGAAAAGCTCCTTTGCCAGAGGCAGACCCTGTATTGTTATTTACAGTCTTTTGGGGGAGTGGCTGTTACCCTGCTGGTTCTGAGGACAATTATAAAGAATTGTGAATGGCTGCCATAGCAGGGAGCAGGGATGCAGGGACTGCAGGATACAAAAGGCCTCAAGGCCTCCTGGCTTGGAAAACAAATGATGCGGGTCCCCTGGACACCCAGGAAGATGGAAGTCGTGATGAGGCTCTGTTGGTTTGATGCTTCCTCTTGATTTTCTGCATAGAAATTCGGGTTACGATATGGTCCTGCAGCCGCTGTTGAGCTAATGACTGCAGACACAGCCACAGACATATATGCGAACTCCCCGATACAAGGTCAAGGGTTAGTGAAGGAAGAAATGGATAAGTAACTGCCGAGATCTGTACCATCTGGTGCTTGGTTTTATTGTTCACAGTCTCTATTATGTCCCTACCCGTCCTCTTCTTTCCCTCCTCTCTTAAGGGACCCTGCCTCTGCGGCCAGTCACTGCCTCACATCTGATCTTTCCTGCCAGCTTCCGACTTTTGCTTCCTTAGTGACCCCCTCTTCTCCCTCTATACTCCTCTCCCCTGCCTCCCTTCTCTCCCCCGTCCTGGATCTCCATCCTGATCTTCCTCTTAACCTTCACTCATTCTTCTGCTTCAGCCTTTCTTGGTGGACCCCTTCTTGATGGACTCTTCTGGAAGGGACTGTGTCCTGTCCCCCCTTCCCACTGTTTATATCCGCGCTCATGGTGCCCATCTTCCCGTCACTTAGAGCAAACTTCTGCTAAGATAAGTGACTCCCCCTCTCTCCCTTACATTTCCTTCTTCCTTCTGCTTTCACCAAACTGTGTGGATCCCTTATCCATAGCTTCTCCCTAGCCACCTTCTTCCAGCCCTGTGGTTCCCAGCCTGGTGGGAGCCTGGACTTCTGGAGCTGAGCCCCTGTACGCAGGCACCGGCCTCACTAGTCCATCACCCCAGGAGCTCCACGGCCTCCCCGGCTTTCCAGACTGTTCTTGCAGCCCCATCTGCCCCATCTTCCTGCACAAACCCAGTGAGCCTGGCGGTCTGCTGTCTCCCACCTCTGACCGGCCCTCCCTTCTCTTGGCTCAAATCCTACTCCTTAGATTTTCCTTCCTGTACAAAATCTGTAGAACAGGAAGTGATTTTTTTCTCCAAATCCCTTGGATTCTTACCATCTTTTTCCTCATGGAGAGTTTTTGTTGACCGCCTTGTGCCATCCGTCTTGCACCGCTCCTGTCTGCCTCGTGTGTTGAAACTCTCGAGTGGCAAGGACGGTCTCTGCACAGGACCCCACGGTCTCTCCAGGGCCCCGTGTGCTGTGCGGTCCGGGTTCCCGGCCCCTGATTGTCGGCAGGGTGATTTTACATTATGGATAGCGTTGTCAGCTCCTTTCTTACAGCAAGAGAGTTGGTTGGGAAGTGATCAAACTGGTATTTTGAGTGAAGGAAAACCTAAAAGATACAGTAGATCGTTTTCTAAAGAAGCGATTTGAGGAAAGTCTCCATAACTGGGAATTTAGTGTGTAACGATAGGGAGTGTTCAAAATAACCATGGGCGTTAGTGGGCAGTGTAGCGAGCACATTGGTCAAGAGCTTGTTCTGCCCTTACTTAACCCTTCTGAGCCCCTCTTCTGATTTGTAAGAGGATGGGGGTAATTCTGTGTGCTTCATGGAGTTATGAGCATTTGAGTGAATTGATGAAGTACTGACTTGTTAGCACAGTTCCCCTTCAATAAGTGGTACCGTAATTTTTATTCTCGAATCATAAGGGATGTACCGTAAAGGAACCCGTCACTGGAGAGGCGGCCACCTCTGAACAAGAGCCGTTTGGTGTCTGACTAGGCTATTCCAGTCACCTGGAAAATGCGTGTTAGGCGCCTTCCGTGCAGGGATCAGGTGGGCCCTCAGGCTAGCAGGGTGAATGAGGCATCCGCAGGCCATCCCAGGGGAACTGATGCGTGAAGCTGTGGACAAGTTAGAGGAAGAGAAGGTGAGGGAAGACTTCAGGGAGAGGTTTTGTCCTGATGTAAGGAGACTTGCTAAGGTGCTTTTGCAAGACTGTGAGGAGGAAGTTTGGGGGTGTTGCAGTGCCCGTGGGGGTCTGGGCGACAAGGGGCCCAGCCTGCAGACACAGAATGCTGTGTTAGCAGGACCAGAGTGAGTTCTGTCCCTAGAGCCCATTTAGTCCATGGCCACTAACGGTGTTCACCCTTCATCCTGATGCTGTTCCAACTCGGGTTCCTGCAAGACCAGGTCTTCCCCAGTGTTTGTCCCCCTGATGGGGCGAGAGCACCATCTTTTTATTACTGGAGGGTTCCTGAAGAATCCATGCATGAACCTGGGATGCTGGGAAAAAATACTAAGCAGACTCACAGAAGTTAAACCTCAAGTGGTTATATCTCTGCATCTCCAGCCAAATCCAATTTCCATGTTCAAGATGAATTAACCCTCTCTGCTAAGTGGGAAGGAGTATGTGAGGCTTTCTCCTGGGATGGTTGGGAAAGGAATTCAGACAGAAATCTGAGGGAGGACAAATATTGCACAGAGCTTGCTGGACTGAACACGCTCCCCTTTTCTTCTCACAGGGGAAAGTGGAAGTAGAAGCTGGGAAGGAAGGTATGAGATTCGAAGCCAGCGCTTTCTCCTACTACGGTGTGATGGCTCTCACAGCCTCACCAGGTGAGCGCCCCTCCTCCACTCCTTGGGGCAGGGCTGGGTTTTAGGACAGAACGCCCTTCCACGGTCACCTTTCTGTACCTGCCAGCTAGCCCTGTTTATGTACGTCTGGAACTTTTTATTGCATCGTTATCATGTGTACCAGAACCCCCCGCACAAATCACAAGCCTGTGCCCCCATGAACTTTCACCCAGCCAGCACTCCCATGTGAAGTGGCCCCCCCAGTTCAAGAGAGAAATGTCACCCACCCCACGGACCCCACTGCCACCACACCCTCGAAGTCACTGTCCCCCAGACCGCTGCCTTGACTTCTAAGCGTAGACTAGTTTTGCCTGTTTTTGAACTTGGTGCAAAAGGACTGATGTGGGATGTGTTCTCTGGAGTCTGGCCCCTCTGACCCAGAGTCGTCCTTGTCACATCTGTCGCTGTTGCTGTGTGTGCTTACACCTTACTTTTTCTCATTGCCGTGCAGTGGTGCATTGTGTGAATACACAATAGTGTACTGTGTTCGTTGCCGTTGGACATGGGGTAGTGTCCTGTCGGGGGCCAGCGCTGTGTGGCTGCGCCGACCCTCGTGCACGTCTTCCGGCGCGTGTGTGCGCGCGTTTGTGCCGGGCATCTGCGTGGGAGTGGTACCTTGCGCAGTGCGCGCTGCTGCCTGGACTGACGCGTGTTCCAGTTGCTCTCTACCTACCGCTAGATGTTGTTGAGTCTTTCAAATGTTCGCTGTTCTGGAGGTTTTTAAATTTGCGTTTTCCTGAGGATGAACGAGGCTGTTAATGGATATTTATTGCCCCTAGCCAACTCTTGTCTAGACAGCTGGTCAGGTGAGTCTGCCAGCTAAGGAGGGGTGTGCTCTATGGTGTCGACTAAGTGTTCTGGGCAGCAGACGCCAGCAGGTGGTACCTAGTAGGAACATGGAGCGCAGATAGCTCTGGCTCTCGGGGCTTGAACGGTCCCTCTTGCTTGCTTGCCTTGCAGTCCCCCCCCCCCCCCCCCCCCCCCCCCCCCCNCCCCCCCCCAAGCGGGACCGGTGCTGACAGGTAAACAGAGGTGTTGGAGTGCCACCTTGTGGCCACAATGCCAAATGACATGCTGCGCTAGGAAACTTACAAACCCCAAACTTAAAAACAGACCATCCTAAAACAACCTGGGCACTTCTGGAAACCAGTCTCCAAAGGGGAGGGGATACCCCCAGACGCATCTTTTTGTGAGCTTAGTCTTTGTCTGCCGCCCCACACAGTGTTCCGGGCACCCAAAGATGTTACTACAGTTAGGAAGCCAAGGAAACGTTGAAGATTCTCTCCTCAGCCTCCCCTGCCCCAGCATCTTCTCACTACCCTCCTGTGGGGTTTTCAGCCACATTCACCAGCCTCCCCATTGTCAGCTGCTGATGCACACCAGTGTGAACATGGGCCACTTAACTGCGAGTGTTGTAAACTTGAAGGTGATCTGTTCTCACTGCTCGTGAGGAGGCTGGGTGGTCCCAAACTAGTTTGCGAGGCCCTGGGCCACAGCTGCAGTCTCCCTGCACATGGGTGGCTGCCTTTGAGAAAGGTCCTTGGCTTCCTCCTTTCTAAAAGGACATAACAAGGTGACCTCATGTGACTGTGAGAAGAACAGAATATGATAATGTTTATCCGTGCGAATGCTTTGTAAGCTTGAGAGCACAGAGGAGATGTCGGTGGAAGAGCTGGGTGTTGAGCTCGTGACCGCTGTATGGCAGCCAGATTAGCCTCAGGTTAGCAGAGTCAGATTTAGAAGATGGCTTTGAAAAGAAAGTTGCAAGAGTAGGGAGACAATCTTACTGATCACTGGTTCTTGAAACCTAAACATTAGCCCAATTTATAGTGAACTGTGGGTTCATGTAAAGGCAAATCCCATTCAAAAAGGAGTTGAGGAGCAGGTCTCCCATACAGGAAGCCTGTGGGGCTGCAGCAGCCTGGCCTCCTTGGGAAATGCCAGGAAGGAAGGGGATCTCGTTAATAGCATCTTACTTATTACAAAGCCCCGTATTTAACTTGACAAGTAGGATTAGGGATTTTGTGTATTCGTTGAGAGATACAATTAGTGCCCTAATCTCAAGATAATTTCCATTTATTGTTGATTGCCTAGGAAAATCCTACAATAATCAGTTTCAAGACCTGCCCAATTGTGTGTCAATTATACTGCAATTTAAACACAAAAACAGAGGGGCACCTGGGTGGCTCAGTCGGTTAAGCATCTGCCCTCAGCTCAGGTCATGATCCCAGAATCCTAGGATCGAGCCCTGCCTCCGGCTCCCTGCTCAGCGGGGAGTCTGCTTCTCCCTTCCCCCCCCCCATGCTCTCTATCTCAAATAAATCTTTCTTAAAAATTAAAAAAAAGGGGGGGGGCGCCTGGGTGGCTCAGTCGTTAAGCATCTGCCTTTGGCTCAGGGTGTGATCCAGGAGTCCTGGGATCGGGCCCCACATCAGGCCCCTCCGCTGGGAGCCTGCTTCTTCCTCTCCCACTCCCCCTGCCTGTGTCCCCTCTCTTGCTGGCTGGCTGTCTCTCTCTGTCAGATAAATAAATTAAATTTAAAAAAAAATTAAAAAAAAAAACAAAAACAACAAAGCAGAAACAAAAAAAAAAAAACCCTGCCTAGGAAATAGGACTCGTGCCGGGGAGGGCAGTGTTGATTGGACTTTTCAGTCAGACAGACCTGACTCTCTGAGTAGCAGGGACGAGGATGACTTTGGTCCGCCATTTCCGGGAGACCTGTGCGGAACGTTTTTTATTTACTTTCCTCTAATACTTTGAACTTTCAAAGTATTCCGACAGAATATCAGGTCAAAATAACGAGACTGAGGATGTCCGTGAATCAAATACCTAACTGCTTGCCCCAGGTAGGGACGCTGTAGGCTCTGCTGGCGCGGGCGGCTTGGGTCATGCTCTTGGGTCAGTTGATTAATTGTGCCCCCCTTTCGTATGGCTCATTGTGATTTAAATCCTTAAGAAGAGCACGTTTTGAGCTCTAAGCCCCAATAGAGCATTAATGGCTTAAGAGATTTTTAGGCTAGTAGAGAAGCATTTGAATAGGATTTCTTCTGATTTCAGGCTCCCTGTATTCCTCTTCCTGGAAAGCAGTGTGTGTTCCTTCTCAATTTCCGTAGTATCGTGCAGGCTTTTGCGTTTCTGAGATCGAATGCTCCTGTCCCCTGAGTGCAGAGATCTCCTTTCTTGCCCTTTGACGCGGTCTCACCCTGTTTTTCTCCATTTTTCAGTTCCTCTGTCCCTGTCTCGTACCTTTGTTGTCAGCAGAACAGAGTTGTTAGCCGCAGGTTCTCCAGGTAACTGCATGTTTCCTTTTTCATAATTCTTTCGGTTGCCTCCCTTGACCCCACAAAAGCCTGGCGGGCCAGATCTGTTCCCTTTATGTGGTCAAGGCTGTTTGCAGTTTCGCCGTGAGGTCTCAAACTCCGCGCCTGCAGACCCGGGAGTGAGCTGCCCGGGAGCGGAGAAGCCTACGGCAGTCGGGAGGACGCGGGGGCCTGGCAGGCGGGCTGCGGGCGCGCGCAGGGCCGACCCACAGAAAGCGAGCGCGGTGCCCACCTGGATCGTCACTGCTCCCGGCCCGGCCCCCGCGACGCCGCTGACCTTGGGTTTTCAGGGCATCACAAGGGGGCTGCTCCTGGTTCTTTGACCTCAGCAACGTCATGGCGTGTGGAGCTTGCAGAGGCCCCAGGCCTCAAAACCTGGGGGTGCTTCTCCAAAAACACATTCAGCCCAGAGCCTCCAGGACTGTGAACGAGCACCCCGTCTGCCAAGGCCCTGGTGCTCCCGGTTCCGTTCCTTTGGTCCTTGTCCTGGGATCCGTGTGAACGGGGCCCGCGCGTCCCTGCCTGCATCAGGCCGGGGCTGCGCTTCTGTCTCCCTCTGTCTTGTGAGCGGGCTCTGTGCTCGTTCCTCACCGGCTGCCGGGTGCTGCCCTGCAGGAGAGCTTGGTCATGCCTGCCTGATACATCCAGCAGCTAAAAAGAAAGGCAGAGGTTTAATCTTCCTTTAATTAAAATTGCTGAGCTTTTGGTAGTACAATTTTTCCGTATTTATTTTGTTCCACACAGCTTATATTTTAAAATCTGATGAAATTGGCGTTTCCTAATCCAGATTGAGCAAATCTCGCAGATGCTGATATTTAGTCAGAGAGGCAATACTTATGTTCCCTCAGGTCTTTGCTCTGAAAAAGCTTGGGGTGTGTGGGGATAAGATCTTATTTGTAGGACTGTTTGAGTCAAACCAGCTGGTAGAAGATACCTGATATACAACATACATACGTATGCACGGAAACACGTGTTTGTGTATTTGTGTATGTGTATATACGTTCATGTTTTTCCTCCCTGTTTTGTTTGCCGGCATCGGCTATGTGTCTAAGATATCACAGACGCTGAACAAGAGTGACTTTTGGGTGAAGCTCATGAAATGTCATTACTTGTATTTTATTTTTCCCACGCAACTTAGAGCTTTCTTAGCTGTGTCCACTCTGTCTGGTCCTGTAATAATTTTAAAAACCAAAATGCCATTTTGTGGGTGCAGGCCTTCAGGATGCTGGCATTACAATAGTAGGGTACCGAATAAGTGGAGGTTGAACTAAACCAGTGATTTCCAGCCTATTCCAGAAGGTGCTTTGTGGTTCTGTTAGAGGAGGCTGGGAATGTTTCTTTAGAGTATCTTTCTGGCTCACTCCTAAAAAGAGAGAATTCCTAGGTGAGATGACTAAAAAGCAGAAAAAAACAGTGCTAAGAAGGCATAAGAGGAATTGAAATGGAAAGGTGTTTTTGTTACCATAATTATAAAAATTTGGCACATAAATTTGGCCACAAAACATGACCTGAACTGGGGCCTGGCCACTTGAAGTCTTTATTCTCTTTGGTGTGAATACTCGTCTGTCTCACTGCATGTTGATGAAAGGCTGGTCGTGCTGGGTCCCTGTCACACTTGCTGCTGCAGAAAGCGTCCCGGAAAACGGGGTCTGCTTCCCCAGACTGCGGCCGGGACGTCGGGCAGTGGGTTCCTGGCAAAGGCGGGGGCTCATCTCACAAAACTGAGGGCAGTGGGTTGAGAGGAAATGGAGTAGAAGTCTAGATACCTTGGGGGAAACCAGAGAGATTGCCCTTTCATCGTCTTCATGTGGAAAGAACAGGAGACTCAGAGTTAAGGCCTCTGACATCTGCCTGCCAGTGCACAGTCTGATCAGTAAGCAGGGAGCCCTTCGAACATTTCGGTTTTTTAACCTTCCAATTAACACACAAAGGTAAACACTGTCTATAGAAATGGTGATGTGATTTGGGGTTAGAGCCCAGGGATACAGTGGGATCCGTCAGCCTGAGCGATGCTCTCACAAGTGTAGAAAGGCGCGGACCTGAGCTCGGCGCCTAGCGGGGGGGTCTGGGACGAGGCAAATAGGAAGTAGAACAGTGGTAACTGGGCTTCTCCATGGGCTAGTTATTAGGCATCAGATACTGTGCTAAGCACTTTATACAGTATCTCCTTTGGAACCCTTATCGGACCTTATGAGGCGGGAACTATTACCCACCTTTTACATAGAGATGGGGAATCTGAGGCTTCGGTCATCTGATCAAAGTTCCCTCCTGCTGAAGAGAAAACGTAATAAATTACTCATTTGCCTTGTTCTCTTAGAAGATAAGTGGAAGCAACCAGAGGAAATGCTACTCTGAGTTTAACTTTGAACAACAGAAAATCTGACAAAATTGTAGGGGAAGTTGTGCTGTGACAGTTTTAGGAGAAAGGGAACTCGCCATTTGAGGTTCACTGAGTACTTACCATTTTTGGTTCTGGTGATCATATTTTAAGAGCTGAGTGGAAGGAATCTCAGACGGTGGTCAGGACGGGGTGAGAGGTGGCGAAACGTGACGTGAAGGACGTCGGAAGCATTTAGTTGGACAAAAGGAAGCCGAAGGAGAACACAACTATCTTCAGACTTTTCAGGGTTCTTTCAAGTAGCAGAGGAGTGGCGGTCCCTCATGGAGCTCTGTGGAGTGGCGGGGGGACTGCGTCAGTCTGAGGGGGTGGATTTTGATGGGCGTGATGGCAGATGGGGGGAGTTGACGGGATGACCAGCCGAGGGCCAGCTCCTCTGTGGGAGTGTCTGTCAGGGGCATGCTGCAAAGACAGACCAGCCTGATCTCCATCAGAATCGGTCCCCTCTAGTCCTGTGATGATAGATTTGATTGGAAAAGCAAAAATGGAGGCAGCCTTGATGAGGGTGGGGGTGGGTTTTATTTTCAACAAAATGTATGTTAGGAGCTGTGGTCAACTTGCCTTTGAGAGCAACAACGCTAGACTCACTGAATTTCCTTTCACTTTGTTTTAACGAACAAATACTATCCATCTCCTCGAAGACTCCTGCAAGACCTACGATCCTTAAGCCTTTTAAGAGTTTGGTGTCTTCTAGTGTTCCTGAAATGCTGAGACACCCTTGGGCTGCCCGATAGGGATGTGATTGGGGTCAGAGACAAAGATAATAGGTTCAGTTAGGGGGCATGGTATGGTATGAACAGACAGAACTCTTTCGATCCCTTTAAAACACTTGTTAGTTGACAAACATTCTCAAGAGTACTTTGCTTTTGCTTCTGGCAACATAACAAAATGCTGCCCTCCCACGCCCCATGTTTTCTATGCGGGAGCTTCTCTCCCCACGGCCTGTGCATGTCACAGCACTCGGGGATGCGCACAGGTGCGGTCAGAGCCTCAGGAAGGAGTGTGTGTATGTATGTGTGTGTGTGCTGTGTATGTATGCATGCACGCACACACACGGGGCCGAGCGGGGCAACTGACCGGACCCCTTGCTGACGGGAGGCCTTCTAGGTGGTGAGCTGTATGACACTCAGGCACCTGGTGTAAGTTGATTGAACTGGTCTATTGATGACTACTTTTTTTTTTTTTTTTAAAGATGTATTAGACAGAGAGAGAGACAGCCAGCGAGAGAGGGAACACAAGCCAGGGGGAGTGGGAGAGGAAGAAGCAGGCTCCCAGTGGAGAAGCCTGACGTGGGGCTCGATCCTGGAACGCCGAGATCATGCCCTGAGCCGAAGGCAGACGCTTAACGACTGCGCCACCTAGGCGCCCCATGATGACTACTTTTTATTACTTGGATAATTAAGAACTGACTTGTTGGTTCTATCTATCTCACGTAAAAAGTTCTGGGGTTTGCTTTCCCCTTTTCTAGGTGAAAACAAGTCACCCCCTCGCCCCTGTGGCTTGAACCACTCAGACTCTCTGAGCCGAAGTGACCGGATTGACGCCGTAACGCCGACCCTGGGGAGCAGCAGTAATCAGCTCAACTCTTCGTTCCTTCAAGTCTACATCCCTGACTACTCGGTGCGAGCCCTTTCCGACCTTCAGTTTGTGAAGGTAAGCCCAGAGCGCGCGGCCTGGCTGGGCCTGGCCACCGGAGGTGACCCCCCACAGCACGTTGTCGGTGCCCCAGCCCTGCGCCTGGGCTTCCCCCTTGTCGTTTGGGTGTCCCGCCTCCAGCTCCTGTGCCTAGCCGAGACTCAGGCTCGGGGAGACAGCCCTCTCCCTGGCTCCGTCAGATGCAGCTTTGTCAAGGAGGGAGAGCTGGAGAGAGAAAGAATAAACCTTTTCCAGCAAGTCCTGATGAGCTCGTGACTCTAGTCAGTCTGGGTGGTCCCGGAAGGGCTGAGATCGGAGACCCTGCAGACTTCCTGAGATGGGGTGGGAGGAACCCTCCGCTACCTCTCTGTCCCGAGTCAGGGTTCTTTTCTTAGTCTGGAATAAGGACGTCTTCTGAACTGAAGAACGAGCCAGCTTCAGCTGATGGAAGCCTATCTCCATTTTCCAGTCTCTTTGAAATGTTGAGACGAAAAGTTGGAAATGGCTTATATCAGTAAAAACTGACTTGTTCGCCAGAGTCCACTTGAACTTGGATAGTGGTTCAGTTTATCTTCGAGGATGATCCTTTCCTAGAAAAACTATGCGGGCCTCGCGGGGGAGTTTAACATGTAATGTGCTGTCGAGACAAGAACACCTAAAAATAAGCATTCTCTTGGTTTGTCTCCTGTACTGTCTCGTGGCCCCAGATCTCAAGACAGCAGTACCAAAATGCCTTGATGGCATCCCGGATGGACAAAACCCCTCAGTCTTCAGACAGTGAAAACACTAAAATTGAATTGACTCTTACGGAGCTGCACGACGGGTTGCCAGACGAGACCGCCAACCTGCTCAACGAACAGAACTGTGTGACGCACAGCAAGGCCAATCACAGCCTGCACAGCGAAGGGGCCATCTAGGGCGCCCGCGCCGACCCTCACCCCCAGTCCCAGGGCCCCAGGCCAGCTGGCCGAGAATCCCATTAGTGTGAGCTTGTGTGCCATGCTGCATCCTGCAACCTCCTGAGACCAAAGACTTTGTCCCCTTCCCGGAAGCCGCGGCAGAGGATTGCAGGGGCAGGAGCGGGAGCTGGAGGTGTGACACCAATGGCTAGGGCATGGCATTTGAGATTTCGGAGATGAACTTCTTCCACCCAGATAGAATCATGTTTATGTTTTCGGTTGTACCTTTTATCTTTATTCACTCTTCTCCTTCCTCAATTTGCATGAAGTTGAAAATTGTTGCGGATCCCCCCCTTCCCCCAAGAGATCATGTTTTTAAACAGTGTCTTTTGCAGAGTTTTACGTTGTTCTGTCTGAACTCTGCCGTGACTCCATGATGTGACCCGAATCGAATGGACTCATGGACTCGCTCCTCGGGCCCTGCGTGGCCCTCCTCCGCCCTCCTCGGCCCTCCTCGGCCCTCCTCGGGAGGGGCACGTCTCCTCCGGGCCCAGTGGGTGTCACTGTGGAACTTGAAGGATGAATGAAGAAAACTGTGGCCGCAGACCTGCCAAGTCTGTCCCACTGTGGGGCGGAGCCTGGGGCCCCGCCGTCGCCTCTGTGAGCTCAGTGTTGTTTTAAGTTAATGTTTAACCGTGTCCCTTTCCCTCAGAAAGGTTTAACATTTGCTTGGAATGTGATTTTTGCTCCTACTCTAAGGAATTTTTATCACCAAAATGAATGTTAATGAATTTGAAGCCCATGGTTTATCATTGGCCAGAGGCAAGGTGACTTCATCCCGCGGTTCCTCCAGCCCGGATTCTCCAGCCCAGCCAGGCCTCCTCCCCAGCCCAGCGCCCCCCACCTCAGAGTGCCGTGCCCACCTCCCCGTCCTTGCTCGTGTTGACCCAGGATGCTGCTACACAGATGCCAAATGGAATCTTCCACAGGGCCTTTGAGTAACCGCAGTGTGGCGTGCAAGCTCCTCCCCCCCCACCGGGATGTGCGCAATTGTCCGAAAAGGAGTTGGGCGGCCAGCTGCGCTCTGTGCTCCGTGCCCAGAAGGCGTTTCCACACCCAGATGTTTAAAGGAGGGAACTCTGGGGACTGCCGACCCCTGCCCCTCCTCCCAGGGAGCCCAGTGTCCCTCTTCCCCTCTGTCCCTGGGCTCCTGGGGCCCAGCAGTGGCTGTGTTCCTTGCCCGAGGACCTCTGTGCCTCCCGCCTCCAACGCGGCCCGTGCCGGAGACGCTGCCTGTCCAGCCCAGGGTCGGTTTGGCCCCAAACAGGGATTCAGAAACCAAATGTGTGTTGTGGCCATTTCATGTGTGTCTCTGCCTTATTTTAATAACCAAATTCATCACGTGTAGTGAAATTAATGTCAGGAGGTACTTCTTGAGTGACCGAATCCTTAACTGTCTTATCTGTTTAAGTGTTAGCCCAAGGGATATGTGCATTTTGTTGGCAACGTCCGTTCGTACACTGAATTACTGAGCTGAGTCCATAGTGACCGCAGTGCGTGGGGAGGCTTGCCCCTCCGTGCTGACCCCGGTCGCTAGCCAAGAAGATAGCCTTTTCTCCACTTGGTCTCACTGAACGAAGGGAAGCCCCGGGCCAAGCAGCAGTTTCCTTCTCCCTCCTCAAGGTAGGACTGTGTCCCCCAGGTTGGGCTTGGGGCGGAGGGGAGCTGTGGCTGGGGAGTGACCAGCAGCACACTGGGCCTGCCTCCTGGAAAGCAGGTGGGTGGCTCCAGTGTCATAGGCACGTTTACCACAGTATTGCCTCCGGGATGTCCGTCCTGGACGGTCTTCCTCAACCTGTGCCATGCCCCTTAGGGAGGGTCACGGGGGCGCCCTCTTTGGGGGGGGGGTGCCTGCTGCTCGCACCCAACCTGCCGTGTGCCCAGGATAGATAACGTTGGTTGGACCCACACTCCGAGTATCCCCCTTTATAAACAGATCCGTCCAAGTTCAAAGGTCTCAGTCTCTAACACGTATCTAGCTGAGCACAGCCCCCGTGTGGCATGGGAACGGGGACTGTCCCCAGGGTGCACAGAAACCAGTGTTCCCCCTAAGGAAGTGAGCCCTGGGTCTTGGAAGGGGAGTGACCCTCCAGCAGCCACACCCCTACTCCAGGCCCAGACAGCGCTGGCCTTCCTGGTGGTTTGGTGGAGCCTGGCCTACCACGCTGTGGTGGTTCCTGACTTGAGGGGTCTCTGCCCCCTCAGCCTCTCCCCGCTGATGTGCTTTTCCACACGTGGCCTGTCTCAGGGTGCCTTGCTCCTGGAAGGAGCTTCTGGAATCAGAGTTAATGTGTTGGGTCTTTTTCAGAGCCCCACCGTTCCTTTATGATCCTAAAGCTCTGGAGAGGCGGGGGTTCCAGCTGCTGGCTCCTTGCCCTCAGAGCGAAACCGAGGACTTCCCAGCACGATCATACCCATGCAGTGCGGCGGCCTTGGGAGCCGTCCGCTGTGAGGTGCTGGCGGGGGCGGCTTTGCGGCGGGGGCTCCTACTCCTGGAGGATGAAATTTTAGCCTCCCAAGTTTGTATTTATTTTCTCCACACCACTCATTAGCTTGGATTACTCCTATTTTATAACAACAGGGAATCGAAAATAGTTCCTGGCTATAGTTACATCTGCTTCGGGGAAAGCTCAAGACCCTTCAGATCACACTCGCTGCCTTGAGCGATCAGATTCTCCTCCCAGGCCCTACTTTCCCTCTGGAAACTACCATCAGGCCATTGAAGGAGAAACGCTGGCTTGTGGCTTCACTGGGCAGCACAATGGTTTTGGCTTAGAAGTTCCTTGCAATTCTATGTCTATATAAAGGGGAGTCCGGCAGAGAAAGACCATCAAATATTTGAGATTGCCACGTGCAGTGGCCAATTCTTAGAATTACACCATGGCTGGACCATCCTGTCCTGGAGCTGCTGGCTTTGTAAGTGTGGAGGGGAGGGGGCTGTGAAGCAGACGCAGGTGCTGGTGTCTTGAATGCTCCTGGAGCCCTTGTCAGACCCAGCACCTGTCTACAGTGGCTTCCGTGGCCCCTGCTTCGAGCCCTGGCTCTGTGGGTCCAGACAGGGCTTCCTCCTGCTTCTGGCCACTGTAGCATCCCAAAGGTTCCACCTGAAGCTGGATCCCCAGTATCGAGATGTTCCCAGGACAGTCTGCTTTGTCTTTATAAATGAGAGGGTTTTTTGGGTTTTTTTTTTTTTTTCCTACTACCATTCAGGTTCTTTCCCTTTATTTCTCTCTGTTCTGTATTCATCAGGCAAGTCCAAAATCATATATTTAAACTTTTAGGAAAACAGAACGTTAAGATTTGTATGTACGTGGATATTGGGGTGCTAGTCAACTAGTCTAAGTCTTGGTTCTTGCATGATTTGCATTTCAAAGGGCACACCACTTAACTCTGTTCTTCCCTCGGTGCCCATGCTGACATGACTGGCTTCGCCACATGGGAGGAAGTAGGCCACCTTGCCATTTTCTGATGTTATTTTAAGGAACTTCTGTGCAAAGGTTGACTGCAAACTCCACACGAATATGGAACATTAACTGTGAATAGATTTACCTGTGCTATCCCCAGTACCGTCTGACTAAAGGACCAGCTTTTCCAAGTCTAGGAAAACAGCGGTAGATACAAGTAGAAATGCATTTGTGCTGGGAAATGGAAGTAAAAGGAATTTGGGCTAAGCAGGGACCGTGAACTTCCGCCCTCAGATTCTCTCAGGTTGAGGAGCAGACCGAAGGAGGCCCTGGCCGATTGAGCATTTGTCCTGGCTGGTCAGAAATAAGAGCAAACTGCAACCCTCTCATCTTCTGAAAACCAGCCAACGATCTGTGGCCCTCTCCACCTGTCCTGGGCCAGGATCCCAAGATTCCTCCAGGGTTTGCCGGGGTGGTCCCCAGCAAAAGACTCACCTGGGCTGGGACAAGAAAGGTGCTTAACAAAGAAGCAGCTGCCAGGGAGGGTTGGCTTGGCACACACCGCATGACCCAAGTTCTCTGATGGCCTGAGCAACAGGAGCAACTCCTCTGTCGGTTTGGACCCCAGAGATAGGTTTTTCTTGCAGGGGGTTGACTGAGCTGGCAGTTCAGGGCGCGGAGGCTTCTGGTGTGCCAGTGTGGTTTCTGAGGACAGTTTCTGGGTTGGGTTTGGTTCCACTCTAGGCTCAGGGCTAGTGGTGCTTCTGTCCAGCAAGGAAGGACCTCTGCGTGAGTTGTAGATTAATCCAGAGTTGTTAGGGATTTAGAGAATTAAGTATGGAAGGTTTGGGGTGATACAGAAACTTTCCAAGGTAAATTTATCAATGAGCAACCTACTCAGTGGATTTTTATATCTCAGGGCCATTTACAGATCTTGATCTTTTCATAGTTCTTTTGTATTCAAGTGGGCTAATAAGAGAGATGAGTTCAGAGAACTCTTAAGATGAGGTTCATTTGCCTCCATTTGAGGGTCAGTGGTGCACCCTTGCCACGCTTGCTGATGTCCCTGTCCCTCAAGGCTGTGGCAGTGGGCCTTTTTCCTCTAACGCTTGCAGGCATTCTTCCTGCAGTGAATGCTTACTTGCTGGTTTTCCTTCTGCCCTGTCTGAAGGTTCCAGAGTCCCTGGTCAGCCCGAGGGACAGAAGGAGGTGATGGCAGTTCACAGCAGCTGCAGAGCTTGGAGCAGCTCTCCTCCCGCCGTCTTGGGCTGGCTTCTTAGACCTTTGCGGTTGGCTCAGCACACATAAGCTTTCGGTCTGTGTATGCTACAGCCACTGACCTCCTTTCACCAGAAGTGTTGTAAATATCTTTTGATGGGAAATACCAGGCTGTACTTGAAGCAACATAGAAACAGAGCTTCTAATAGCAAGAGAGTAAAGTTCTAGGAATTTGTATACCAAGGTTTTTATGTACACAGCTCCAACACGTACTGCAAGAAAGAGTTGAGTTAGTCCATGTCTTTGAGTTTAGATACCTGCTTATGTTGAGTGTAAACATGAACTGGAAGAATGGCTTGCCTCGCCTGGCAGGGTATCTTCTGGCATTTGCCCACATCTGACCAACACGGATTCACTTGAGAAGTGATTCTTTTGGGGCCAGATTCTTCTTCAGGTTCACCTGGGGGAGAACTATTACAGAGACCTGGTGGGGCTTGGGTGCCTTCGTTTTTTGTTGGAGGCCCAGGCCCCTTGGTTTCCACAGCCACTCTTAGGCTCCCGGAGCAGAAGGGAGTGGGAAGGAATAAGGCCTCAGGACTTTCATTCCCCCGAGAGTCCCAGCCTAGCTTCTGATTCGTCATTCCCCGTGTCTGAAGTCTGCTGTGAAGGTGGAGTGTGTCAGTCCATTGACTTCTCTTATTTCTGGAGTCTTTTAAATCTACAAATGTATATGCTTTATTTTATATTATTATTTATTATGTACATATGCCTCTACTGTTAGTACATTGTGACTGAGATGTTTTCTAGGGCCCCTCATCCATGGAGCCTAGGGTTCTCTTGTCCCTCGAAGTGGGTGAGAAGGCAGTGGTTTCTTTCTGTTTGTCATAAAGAGGTGGCTGCTCTTATGTCAACCCGAGCATCCCCGGCCCTTTTGCTGGGCCACCACTATTCCTGATGGGACTCGTGTTTGGGATGCGGATGGAGGCAGGTCTTCTATGTTACGGCAGGGCTCTCAAGTACCTCCGGGAAATACTTAGGGGTTGTTTCCTGGTGACGGGGTCTATTCTCTGTAATGGTACAGCAGGGCTGTGGTACCAGAGCCGCCTTTCTCACTCCCACCCTCCCAAGCCAGGTTGGCACACTGGCCCCACAACAGTGATGGCCTCTGAATTCCCCGCTTGGATTGCAGAATCCATCCCTCTGGACCATGGAAGCTGCCTCCCCATCTGGGCTTCTCAGGCCTTTTCATGGTTTTGAAGCCCAATGCCAGCATTGCCTTGGCCCTCAAATAAGACCCTGCTTTGTGTCTGATTTTCATCCCCCTCAGCCCTTACTGTGTCATAGTGTACATTTCATGCTTTCCAGCAGAGAAGTTTTCCGAACACAGTGTTCAGAGCTGTGTACATAACCCTCAAGAAGCACAAATGACGTGTGTAGGTTTCCTGAGCTGATTGTCATAATGAATGCATTTTATAATTCAAATGATGTTGTAGATTTACAGTCTCTCCTATTTATTTTGTACCAATTTATTTGTAAATTTTGTGATTGTTTTAAAAGGTTTTTGTTTATTTCTATTATTCTATTTAGATAAATGATGATTTTCTGTTCACCCTTCCAGCGGATGTGTGTTCCCTTCCCCCTTCCATCTATACACCACCCACCTCAGTCCCCTGCCCGATAGCATGGCTGTGCTGGTGAGAAAGCTGGGGTTGGGTGTTGGCATGGCAACACGGCAGGGCGTTTCTTTGGACACACAGCACAGTGTTAGGTTACAAGAGAGGGATGCCAGCACCGTGCCTCGGCCTCCGCCTCCGCCCTGGAGTCGGGCATCACCAGTTCCAGGGGTGTTCTCCTTTGCAAGGATTCTAGTCCGTCAGAGCATTGTAGTCTAGGACCCGGAGGGCATCCACTCAAACGGCTCCACATTTGCCACTCAGTCACTAACAGCACACAGGTCAGCTGGGCAAACGTCCAGGCTGTTTTTTCCTAGGCAAGACCAGAGGCCCCCTTCAAGCCTCTCCGCTGGCTCTTGAAGAGGAGAACGGCTCTGTAGGTCCTCTGCTCTGTGAAGCCGAGGAGAAAGGTGTGGTAGCCGGCACAGATGGTTCACTCTCAAGTTCAGAACGTCGGGCCTGAGCATGGTGAGTCGTGTTCAGATGCTCTGAGGATGCAGTGGGCACGCGCCTTCCCTGATAACCCTGGGTTGGGGCCCCCATCCTCTTCATCACCACTGCTCTTCAGGTCTCCTGGGTTCCTTCTTACCTGCATCACTCATGTGCTGCCAGACCCTGCAAATCTTCCGGTGCGGCTTCCCAGCCCCTTTGTGATGTATCCCTAGATCATGTCTTTCTGGAATCCTTTTTCCCTTCTACTCTCTCGTTTACATTCCACAGAGGATCGTGCTCTTGGTGACTGGTCCCTTATTTTCCCCACTGTGTGGTTTAACCGTGATGTCTGCAGTGTGTTTTACTTACACCTGCCCTGTGGATGGGGACAGTTCAGTGAAGAACTGCTGGCAGGCCTGGCTTTAAGATGTGCTTGTCCTAATCACCATGCTCCCCCTCCCCAATCGTTACCCCCAATTTCTTGAAAGTAGAATGGGGCAGATCTGTATTCCAGTGAAGTGTTACCTTCTTGGGAGCCTGTTGGCTTTCCTTAGAAGCAGAGAAGAAAGCAAGTAGGGCCAGGGAAGGAATTCTCTGTCCACCACATCAAGTCCCAGATGGCTATTTTTTTTTCCTGCTTTACGCACTTTGTCTAGATGAGTCTTGGGTTCAAATCAGGCAATTCCCCAAGAAAAGTAGAGGTGATTTTTCCTGCTGTTTAAGATGAGATTTCCCTAAGCTTTCCCTCTGTATCCATGTGTCCATTTGTCAACAAAGTTTTATCCTGAAAAAAGCTCTGGGGTTCCTATTTCATACAACAAATTGTGCTCCCCAGCACTTCTTGTCAGTTCACTTCTGAGGGCACAGAGGGTCTTGTAGAGAAAATGACTGGTATGAATTGAATGAATGACCTTTTTCATAACCTGGAGTTGAATTCTGAAAACTTTTTATGCTTTTTGAAAATAATGTAGTTTAATGGCAACAGTTCTTCAGTAGAGCCCAAATAGATTGGATGGCTAATAAATGCCTGGGTTGGTTCTTTTTGTTTTTGGTAAGGCTGTTTCATCATTTTCCCTTCAAGATCCTCACATCTGTGCTCATACTGTCACATCCCAAACCAAAGGAATGGTTTATGGGGCCCTTTCTCTGACCTGCTGGCATGCCATCTCCCCTGGTGGAGGACTCCAAGGCCAAAGGATACAAGGGGGAAGTTGTGGGAGTTCTTTGTCAAAGTGCTTTTCCTGCTAGGAGATTCAGGATCGTGAAGTGCGCAAACAGGAGGCCAGCACAGAGCGGGAATGTTTAGAGTGAGCCGGCTTCCTTACTGCGATTCTGCTACACCATTGACTTGAGGGCAGTGGGTCCAAAAATGAAGTTACTTGCTTCAAAATATCCATACCCACAAGTCAAAGATTACCTCTGGTGAGAACCCTCCCTCAAAAAAAGACTGGATATTTAATACATTTTTTTTGTTTGTTTTAGTGTTGGAAAGGTTTCCTTGGCAAATACTTCCAAGTATCTCAGGAACTTGTGAGACTCAGAAGGACTATTGCTGTTTTCGTGGGAAGAACGTGCACTCAGCCGCTTGGGCTCCAGTGCCTGTGGTGAGGTTTGTCTTGGCCCGGACTCTTCAGGCCTTGTCGATAGCCTGGCCAGACATGGCTCTGGGAAGAGCTTAATGGGAGAGCAGACCATTCAGGGACCTATTTGTGCTTAATACGATTCATGATACAATGTCTAAGCCACCTTTTCTCTAGTAATAAAATGAAGCAAAGGGATCTTACTTTGTAGGAAGAAACGTAAACCAGACCAAAAACTGGTTTAAGTTAGAAAATAGAAAGTACTTAGACGTACAGTAACAGAGTCAGCAAGCTTGAGATAAAATGTTGTGTTTCACTGGCAGTACTTTTTTGTGCTAGAGGTCTTCCGAGGAACTTCAGAGTACTGCATATATTTTATTTTTGAAATTGCATATCTTTGTTGGAACAAGTCAGATTGCTGTGGCTTTGGGATGAAGCTATGTCTGACGACAGGGAGAAATGGTTGAGATTGCCAGGTAACACAGGTGGGTTCGTTCTGTGAACAAATGCATTTTTTTTTTTTTTAAGAACTTGCTTTCTCTTTCTATATGCTCAGCAGTGAGAGAACAGTGAAATGCTGGATCGTGTTAGTGGAGGTGGAGGCTGGGACGATGTGGGTTTTACTGGAAGTCACCCGGCTCTGCTTCCTCGCTGCCGAGCATGTCCTCCGTGCTGTTTGGTGGTAGTGTGGCATTTTCTTCTGTTTGTAAGGCTGCTCGGGTAGCTAGCTCCGTGGTAGAGATTTCATTCTAAGGGCCTCCCAAAGTTGTGTATCATTTGAAATTGTTCCATTTGAGAAAAAACTTTGAGAAGAGCCCTATGCTCTAGTCACCAAGATAAAAATGTCATGAGAAACCTCATGTATTGCATATTGAGATAGAAACTTCTAAACCAAGTGAGGAATTGGGCCATTGACTATATGGCAACAACTGCACCATAGTTGCCGTTTTTCCCACCATGAAAGAAAGGTTAAATAGTTTCCATAACAGGGACTGTGTACAAGGCTCCCACCCTTAATGCAGACTTAGAGCTGCACTTACTCGCCTCAGGCTATTTGTGGTGAATAAGAGTATTTTTAAATGCTATGGCAGCCCTGGAAAAACTGCTGGGCTTTAAAGTTGTTGACAAAATATTTCTTGAATAAATAAATCTGATTTAGAAATATCTAAACATGAACAAAGTACTTTTAAGTCTGACATGTCACTGCAAGTGGCTTTTTAAAGTAGCTGCTTGAAACCAGTAACATGACTAAAGGATTTGTAGCTCCGAGTTATTCTAGTTCTATTAAGAACCACTTCGAAAAGCACCTTAGAAAGGGTAGCTCGAAGCTCTTGCTTTCTTACTTTAGGTCTCAGCAGAGCTATGCTTATGGTAGGAGAAAATTAAAGTCTAACAAACAGAATTACTAAACTTTCTTGGCTTTAATTTTTCAAAATCTGCTGACCGTCTTTGTAGAAATGAATGAATGGGGCAAGTCCTCTTACAAAGGGAACCCCCTTACAAAGGGTCACAGGTCTGCTGCAACTGTGACCAGCTACTGGGTGTGGCAGGGTCCCTAAGATTGGGAGTTCAGTCTAGCACACCCCAGAAGGGGTGTCTGGTGCTTCAAATACCCAGGGAAGAGATTTTGGGAAATCTGTGTTCTCATAGTCTAACATGCCTCAGTTTGAAACAAAAACATTTAAGTAAGTTCAGCTTCCTTAACTGTGGGCAACAGAGAAACTCACTTTCGTGTTTTAGCAAGCCCGACTCCATCTGTCCTGAGTGCCTGCCCCTGGACTGCCTAATTCCCTAGCACACTCTTCTAACAGCAATAATATGCAGAGAAGCAACACTCTGTTCTGGGTCTTAGATGCTTATGGAATCCTAGCTCTTTAAAATAGATTTTGGTGATCCCGAAGAAAGCTCTGACCAGCAGTGGAACAACTGTGTGCTTTTTATTGCTCCATCTTTGGATCCACTGTCAGACATTTGGCTAAAAAGAAATGCTTACAAAGATAAGATCTTATGTGGCTAACAATACAAAAAGTGTGGTGAATTGAAAGCCAAGTGCTCATGATGGTCCTTGCTCTAAAAGGGAAAAATACATAAATGTACTATTAGAAGTTAGGCTCTGTAGTTGTAATAAGTCCCTTCAAAATTATTTGAGCAAATTTAAGACTGTGTCAAACTGGGCATGATCTCCATCTTGAATGAGAATCATAGCTGGGGTGACAAACATCCTAAAATTTAAAATGGGGACAGTATTTAAGTGCTAGTTTCAATAGCATTTGTAACCTGATTTATTATTATTTTTAGGATTTGAGGGAGCACATGCAAGTGGGCGGGAGGGGCAGAGGGAAAGACTCAAGAGGACTCCCTGCTGAGCGTGGAGCTCGATACCATGATCTGAGCCGAAATCAGGAGGCAGCCACTCAGCTGACTGAGCCACCCAGGTGCCCTGGTAACCTGATTACTTTTAAAGTAGCAATATATTCCTAAGGGATACCAGTTAGAATGTTTCTTGATATAACTTAATGTAAAGTCCATATATACTGAAAGTGATGAGGTAACATGGTCTTGGCTATGTTACTGAACTGTGTTCCCTTCCTATAAAATCATTTTTAAAAAGCCTTACCTCATAGACCTGTACCAAAAGACTTCCCATGAAAAAGTTGTGAGACCCTGTAGGTACTGTAACTATTAGTCATGCCAGACTGTATTTCCTTTACAAGAATGTCAAACTGATGTCACTAGCCAAACCGACACCCACCTGAAGACCAACCGTTACTACAGTTATGCTACAGGAAGGGGTCCAAGTCAGCATTAGAAATATTATACTTTATTGAATTCTAGAGCAGCTAATTTACCCTCTGTGTTCACCAGTGAGAACAGAAGGAGTAGACGAAGGGTAAAGTACAAGTCTACACTACTGTGGGAACTGCTGTGGCCATTCGGACTGCGCCTGTGAGGCCGTCCGAGACCCGAAAGTACACAGTGATGGTCCAGTCCTGTTCAAAACAAGTGACTGCTCTTCGGATTCGGAATTCACTCACACTGATCGTGCCCTCTGCTCTAGTATGGTTCTGACTGACTTACTTACAGAGCCCTCTTCCCATCCTCTACAGCTTGGCTCTGAACTACAGCAGTCCACCCTAGCGGACAGAGAAGGCTGGAACTCTGGGCAGCACGAGCCACACCGGCCCACACTACAGAATTCACTCAGTTATGCTCTAATGGAAGGAGGTGGCTCCTCCTTTTCTTTTCATGGGGCTTGCGCCTTCTTCCTCTTGAGGCTAAATTCTTTCTATAGGTTGATCCCAGATGAGAAAAAGACTTTCTTGATAACAAGCATTTCTGCCATCAAAAAAAAAAAATGTAAGAAGAACTCAAAACAGAATCACTCACTCCAGTGCCTTCCAGCCCTACAGCAAACCCGATTCTTGTGCAAGGCCGCTGAAGCCCCCAGTCTGCCCAGAGGCACGGAGGACACTTCAAAGCTTATAAAAGGAATCTTGACCTTAACAGAAGACTACATTTGATAATGGAAACAATATATTTCTCCACCGATATACAATACTGTGTAATGCACTGAAAATTTCAGGATGGATTTTGGAGTAAGAGCACAATTTGTAACATAACATCATTTTTGGACCTCTTGCCATCACCCTTACTCCACTCTGAGACTCTTCACCACCCCGGGTGTCTCCAGTACATACTGAGGATGAAACGAGACAAGGGAACAGTGTCATAGCCACGATGGCGCCATCTGCATGCAGGTCAGCCCGGCTTCACCCTTACTTTCCTTTTGTACAGACTCCATTACAATTTGAACCATCTGCAAAGAGTGCAAACAAAACTAAAAAGTATCTCTCTCTGATTAGAATATTTTAAAGTCTTCAGAAACTTTCCAGATATACCTTTGACGGGGTTCCCCCACCCACCGCTAGAACCCATCCTTTGCTCCTGTGAGTCCTGCCAGGCTTGTGTAATGGGTGCTCAGTTTTGGTTTTCCTCCTTATTCTTCTTCCTCTTCCTCCTCTTCGTCATCATCTTCATCATGGCAGTGGGTAATTTCCTGGGGGGCCAGTGGGAAGAGGTTGGGGGGTTTAATTTCACTAATCGACCGGGTCAGCTGGTGTCGCTTGTAGTCGGTATCTTTGAAGTCAACTGATGTGCGATTCCGGGTGGCAAGAGGGGATTCCATCTCATTGATATCTACATGTGTATGTTCCACCGTGGATTCATGAGGCATCTAGAACAAAGTCAGAGGTTCAGAAAGCAGGTGGAGTAAAACAGTTTCCTAAATCCTAACCCCTTCTCCTGCTTGTTAGCTGGCTGTGCAGAGGCCCAGCCAATTTAGATACTAAAGCATCTTCTAGAACTGTATTTTTCCTCTCTTCTTCAACCCTTAAAACTGTCCAGATCATTATAGCCCAAAACTAGAAAAGATGGGGGAGAAAGATTAATTCACAGGAAAGAAAGTCGTGAACTATACAGATCAGCATATATATCAGCACTAAATAAGAGAAAAATGGTTTTTATATAAGTGCTAACAAAAGAGGAAAGTCTTCACTACTCAAACTTTTAATACACTTCAGAGTAAAGTTATACCACCCTACAACATTCGATCTGGATGCTACTTTCTCAGAGATCCCTTTGTGCAACCATGTAACCTGCTCATGAGCTCCTGCACAGTACAAAGAAGGACCCGGGCTCAGCTGGTTAAGCATCTGCCTTCGGCTCAGGTCATGACCCCAGAGTCCTGCTTCTCCCTCTGCTTATGCTCTGACAAAATCTGAAAACATTAAAAAAAAACCCAAAAACTCCCAAACTCCTGTGCCACCCCACAAACCTGGTTGCAGATCTCAGCCTTAAAAGTGTATCTTAATTGTAAATACTAGCCTAAGACTGTATTAACTCACCAAGACGTGGGCAGCTCTGAAGAGGTAGCTGAATGGATAATACAGCAGGTTGATGAAGGATGCTGCATAGAGATCAGCGTATCGCATCACCTGACTGGCAAAGAGGGTCTGCCGCGAGCCACTGCGAAACAGGCTTCCCATCATCCCATAGCACATGTCCATGTCATGAGTTACTTTCTAAAACAGAAAAGATTGAATTCAAATATTTACTGAGTGCTGGCTATGTGCCAAGCCCTGTATAATAGAAGAAATATAAAAAGCAAAACTTGATCTTCCAAGTTTTCTCCCAAATCCCATTTGGATACCTTAATACGCCTCTGGATGGAACTAATGTCTGGGCGCTCGTTGCTGCTGCTGTCAAGATGCCTGGAGACGAAAGAAAACACCACTGAAAATCTCTAGAAAAGACAGCCCTACACCTAGGTGATTCCCAAAGCTGTAGAGGGCTTTTAGGGAAGAAATGCAGAAACTTACTTGTAGAGTTCAGCCAAGAAAATATCCAAGCTCTGAAGCTCTTCAAAAAGTGCTAAAGTTTGGAAAGAAAAGAAAAGTGTTTTAAAGGCTGCAGACAGGACTGACAAAGCTGCAGGCGCGTGTTCAAAACGACTTCCTTCTCCTGCCCTGTTTGGGATCTGGCAGCAGAGGAAAGCCTTGATTTCTTCTTTATGCCTTTCCTCCTATTTCAACACTGCTGGCTACACCTCTCCTTTCCAAATGGATGCTGACTCTGAGCTTACAGAGTGCTAATTCACATGCCACCTCCTGTGTGTCAGCAAACAACTGTTAACAGTTGTTTTCAGATCATTTTCAGAACAAAGAATGAGGAGTAGGTGAGGTGTCTGGAGTCACAAGTGAGCCGAATCAACTAGTCTACAGAATTTCCTAGGTAGAAAGTTGCAAATGGGGATGAAAAGCTAGTCAGAAAATCCCACTAAGGACAACCAACAGGCAGTGTCTGTTGCATGCTTTTGAGGTGTTCCAGTCCTTCTCAACCTGGTTCCCCCAAAGAGAATAAAGCCCTAATGGATCTATTACATACAACAAATTTTATCATTTTTGGGAGAACTGAAAAATCATGCAAATCAATTTCTCTGTTCGGTGGTTCAGGTGAGCAACAGTGGCTGAGAAAGGCTGTTACTTGTATCCTCTATAAACACACATTACACCTCAGTTAAGTCTCAGTGAAGTAGGTATTAGCCTCATTTTTCACATCTGAGGAAACTAAAGCACAGGGTGTCCTAGTAACTTCTAAGGGCATTAAGCTGGAGTAAGTACCCGAGGCAGTACCTTTCCCCGTGCTGTGCGTGATGCTAGCAAGGACTAGCTGGAGAACTACATGTCAAACATCTTTACCTAACTAGAACTACAGCTCAATTCAGCATACAGTTCAGAGAATACCATTTGGTCTCATTTTCTGAAGAGCAGGAAAAAAAAAAGACATTACCACTCTGAGCCATCAATGCCACCAAACCACAGATACAGGCTCGTGGCAGAGAGACTGGAACTAGTAGGTGTGGTTGGAAAATATGGGACAACAGAGGAAAGTGGAATTCACAGTTTAGTTGCTACAGTAATAGAACTCAAGATAGCAACATTCTGTGCTTAACTGGGAAGGAATTCAAGAAGGCTGAACAAGATAACCTCCCCTATTTCCTCAAATTCTGGAGTTCTATACCATACCTGGCTAGAGGGAAGTATCCAAATACCCTGGGACTACCTCTGCCCCTTTCTCCGCACATACAAAGTAATGAGTTCATTAAAGAGGACTGATTCCTAGCTGGCCCTTAGGATATAAAGATTGTAATGGCTCCTTACCACTCTTATCAGTCCAGACATGCAGTTCCTGTGCAAGTTCAGGAATCACCAAGAAAGTTCGCCACCCTTGCCGTTTCTTTGATTTTAAAATGTCTCCAAAAATGTGATCTCCAATATACAAAATGTCCTTGCCCTTGGCTCCCAACAGGTCACAGACTGTATCTGATGAACCTGAAATGGTGAAATGAACAATGGGAAAACAAAAATGTCTCCCTGTTAAAAACCATCATTCTAGGTACCATCACCATTAAATACTGTACTAATTTTATTCTTACGCAAGGAACAGACTAGGTAAAGAGCTCACCTTTCTCAAAGACCCACCACTGTTTTCATCATTCCTTTTACTGCCTCTAAGGCAAGGCCTTCAGCTCCACTGTGCTAACCAAAGCTCCTGATGACCAAATCCAAGAGCAACAAAACCACGTCTCAGCATTAGTGAATCTGACCCTCCGAAAGTACCACCACCATTTCTCATCACAGATCTGACAATGTGGCTTTGTTCAGTTGTTTCTCACTGCAACATAATCTGCATATCTGTGTCCATAAAGGCTCCCTGAGGATCCCTTTGAGAACCGCCTCAAATAGGTAAAAGGATGAGGAAAAACTGATCCTTTTAGGAAAATCAAAGATTCATTAAGTCAGGGCACCTTGAGTGGCACAGTGGGTTAAATGTCTGCCTTTGGCTCAGGTCATGATCTCAGGGTCCTGGGATGGAGCCCCCATCAGGCTCCCTGCTCAGCGGGGCATCTGCTTCTCCCTCTGCCCCTGACCATACGTGTACACGCTTTCTCTCTCAAATAAATCTTAAAAAAAAAAAAAAAAAACCCACAAAACTCAATAGGTCATACTAACAACTTCTCAAACCCATTTTCCCCGACTCCTATTGCATTAGTAGGCGACGGGAGCATTCACCTCCAGTAGACAGTATCTTCAGAATAATAAAGAGTATAAGTGGCACTATGCCAGGAGGACACCAAAGCTTTCACAAGGAAGTCTGAACAAAGACAAACTAAGGTGAAATCTGTGACTTACCTCCTGAGTAGACAATGCCATGCTGTAAGGGGCCTGTGTAGGTACCAATTTTCAGCTTGCCAGTCTTCTGTGAGGAAAGAAGATGGACTTTGTAATAATTTACTGTTCAATCGCAATTGCCAACCAAAATGCGATTTGGATAGGCAGCTAAATGAACGGCACTTTTGAATTATATTCTTTTGGATTTATGTGGCTATCTCAAGATGTTTAAAACTTAGATTAAATTAAAAAAAAAAAAAAGCTATGGCCAGTAAGTTAAAAATACCTGTTTCCTTGGGAAGAGTAAGAGTAGGGAAAGGAGAAATAAGAACATGAGCTACCAGACAGATGATCCTCTCAACTTACAGTATCCACCTGACGCAGTACTGTGCCCTCTCCAAAAAAGAGGGGCTTCCGCGCATCCACCAAGATCAGGTCAAAGTAGGACTGCCATGGTCGATGGGAACTCCCAGGCTGATGAAGATGAGAAAGCAAAAGCCAAAACATCACTCCTAACCTTGAGGCACTAATACTTAATCTCACTCAGATGCAAGGAATGTAGACATATTAAGTATACCCAGAAGATCCCACTATTTTGTTAAAAACATTGTGTCTTCTTATAAGCCACATTCTTTTGGAAGCAGGCAAGGTAAAAACATAAATTTACACATTTTAAATCATTTTGTCTAATTATTTCACAGCAACTTAACATGAAGGAAAGTGTGCTCACACTCTGAAATGGGCTAACAGAGGCAAAAGGGGCCAAGGAGAGATGCAAATCAATACTCAAGAGACAGATTAAGAAAAGAGGCAGATCGGCATTAGAACTGAAGTATACAAACTAACATGGAACTATTACTAGCAAATTTCATTGGTTATGTTCTCAGAATAATGGCCCTAGGTTCACATCAGCCTTTGGCTCACATTGCAGGCTTGTCACAGCACTAACCTAGAAGTTATGCCCATTATTTCCATCCTGAAATGGAACCATGGTATTAAACTTGTAAAGTCAAGCTGAAGAGCAATGCCTGCTGTGCTTCTGGGCGATCTCAAAACAGATTTATGGATATTTATTCAAACCTACTACTAAAATCTCACAAGTATGTGACTAAGGTGCAATGAGTATTCCCTAAATCTAAGTGTAGTCCTACTGCAGGAATGAAGACTTCTCTGCTAAATGGCAAAGCTAACAGTTCTCTTGGCACAGCACTCAGCAATAACTAAGAGCAGATTCCAGAAGTTGTCAAGAATATATTTTCTGTTTCTTTTAATCACAGATCTTCCTCAACCAGAAAATTCCTATCTTTGCCACACAAACTTAACAATTCTACATAATATTATTCTGACCCCATCACACTAAATAACACAAATGCCTCCCTTTTATTTCTGTCTAGTTAGTTTTCAAAACTCTAGCAATGTTAAAACTATACTAGCTCCTGCATTACTTCCAATGTTAATGAAGATTTCTAGATGAGTTCTGACAATTCCCTTATTTCAATATTCCAGGATGACTAAATGCACTCATTATTACGAAAAGCAATGGTCTATTAAGTTACATGTGGTACCTTGGGGCCATGTGGGAAATCAAACAGGTAAGTCATAATTTTCTGGAAAAAAAAAAAATCCAACGTTAAGGTTCATATACTATTTTTGCAAAAGACCTAAAAAAAAAATCAAACCCAGGTTTTTCATAAGACACATCTTTTTCAATATAGGATTCATCACATTCTTGTTTCCTCTAAGTTTATGAAATCATGACTGCTAAAGCCAGAAATTAATGCTTCATCAAATAAAAACTGACATTCTCAGTAGGACATAGGCTTCTTCTGGGAAATTTTGCACCCTTCATCCATATACCCTTAGCCAAATTCTCCTAGAGGACTGGAACATACATTTGGAATGGTGTCTGAGGTAAGGGCATCTAGAAAACTAATGATTCACATGGGAATAATATACCTTGGCCTCCTAACTATTGTTCCTAGATTAACCAAGCCAACGAACCATTAGATTTGTTGGCTTTGTAAGACTGCTTACTCCAGGTCACATCTCTAAATCAAGATTTTACATAAAGAGAACTGGGGAGCACTGAGCTGCCTGCTAGTACTATAAACTTGTAACTGTCTTAGCAAAAGTAAGATGAGGCCAAGGAGCTGAATCGGCTTTTCTACATACTTTAATCATGGCAAGAAAATGTTTAAGTTATAAGGTAGTACATTTTGATGGCTAAGAGTCAAACCATCTACTGCTGTCTGGCTCCCAACAGCAGGGAGAGCATTTATACTTGTACGATAAATGTGTGACTTCTCGAGTTTATATAAATGATGCACTAGAGAGACATAGAAGCCATTTTAATCAGCACAAATGTTTTAACCTCCAAATTAAAACCTTCAAGTAGCCAATTGTAATCAGGGAAAATAGTCAAACGAAATACTGAGAAAAATCAAAGAACCACTCTGATGTAGCCCTTATGCTATAGATATTTTTTTCGTTCTGCTCTCCAAATTTCTGAAATGGCAAAAAACTACCCTCACTTAACAAAATACTGTCTTCATTATCTTCACAGTTCTTTAGGCCAAAATAATTCCTCTGTATAGACAAATATGAATATTAAGCACTTACATCTGTATATTTATAGTCACTGTTGGTGGCAAGAAACACTTTCCCTACTTCCTTCATTCGGCTCAGAAGCAAAGGCAATTTTCCCTGCAATGCAATATGATGATGAATGAAACACTAAAACACAAATATATACTCATTTACACTTGGACTTTTGTCCACTGGAATAAGAGTAGGGGATGTCCTCTAAGGGCTGGGTGGTTTCAGAATTTTACATTTAAAAGACCACATTATCACTATGCATGAATTAAGTATTAATATATATAGTATACATGGTATATATAATGGATAGGTTTATTTATAAAATTATACATATAGATGATATGCTTATTCAATATGCTTATTCAAAACACTTCGGGATTCCTCGCTGACTCAGTGGAGCATGAGACTCTTGATCTCAGGGTTGTGAGTCTGAGTCCCATGTTGGGTGTAGAGATTACCAAAACAAACAAAACTCCAAAACTTAAAAAAAATTTTAGAAATAAAAACATCTCTACCTTCCTCATGTCTGCCTCAAGAAAGAGTTTAAATTACTTTGTAATCTCAGAGTATACGAGGTACGTAAAAGGTCAGGAAAAGCTGATTTTAAATATTTTATTTATGTTAGAGAACGCATGCACAATCACATGCACGAGCAGGAGCAGAGGGAGGGGACAAGCAGGCTCATCGGAGCTCCATCCCACTACCCCGAGATCATGACCTGAGCCGAAATCAAGAGTCAGCACTTAACTGACTGAGCCACCCAGGTACCCCAGGAGGAGCCGATTTTAAACATCACCAGCAAAATACTCTACATGGAGAGTATAAGATATGGCTTCACCAAATATACTTTTGTTTTATAAAACACCGTGCAGGATGCAACCTAGAAATGCCCAGACCCATCTGCAGATACATGAGGAAATTCTAACTCCTGACGTCACCAGAAGGAAAAGCAGCTTTTCCTTCTCTCACAGTAAACAGGTTTCTTCACTCAAATCCTCCTGGACCTCCTGAACCCCTCAGTATTCTCTCGTAACAACAAGAGTGTAAGTGGGGGTGGAAACAGGAGGTACAAAGACTAAAAACAATAAGAAATCTGTACCAAAGTACTTCAAAAAAATATTACATTCTGTTACTCTGTGAGAAAAGGAAGTAGTACCTCATCTTGGAGCTACGTTTGTTTCCTTTTTATTTTAAAAAAATTCCAGGGACTCCTAGGTGGCTCAGTCCATTAAGCATCTGCCTTTGGCTCAGGTCATGATCCCAGAGTCCTGGGATCAAGTCCTGCATCACGCTCCTTGCTCAGCGGGGAGCCTGCTGCTCCCCTTGCCTGCCACGCCCCTGCTTGTGCACCTTCTCGCTGACAAATATTTTAAAAACTATAAAATAAAATTAAAATAAAATAAAATAAAATAAAATAAAATAATAAAATAAATAAAATAAAATAAGATAATAAAATAAAATAAAATAAAATAAATAAAATAAAATAAAATAATGTAATTCCAGACATCAGGTTGTGATCTCAGAGTTGTGGGATTGAGCCCCATAGGGCTCTCTGCTCAGCACAGAGTCTCCTCGAGACTCTCTCCCCCAACCCCTCTGCCCTTCCCCCCAGCCTGTGGGCAGACTCTCTCATATAAATAAATAAACAAACAAATAAAAGCTTTAAAAATAAAGTAATTCCAGACTTACAGTGCATTCAGTATATTCTTCATCTAGCTTCTCTTAATATTCAGATCTTACATAACCATAGTAAAATGATCAAAACTAAGAAATTAACATTGGTACAATTCTATTTACATATTTTTTAAATCTTTCAAGGTATTGTATAGCATTCCTCATTATTCCCTGTTGATTTAATTTAAATAATGGTCACATATATGTACATTTTTGAGATTATCTAGTGCTCTGGTTATGATCTGGATCACATTCTGGCGTGACCTGTGGCCTTACCTCTTACTAACTGTATGAACTTGGGCAAGTTATGTAACCTCTGTTCCTCAGTTTCTTTATCTATAAAGCAGAGGTAACAAAACCTACCCTCAGGGTTCTGTTGAAGATTAAATAGCATATAATCAGTACAGTGATGTGCACACAGTAACTACTCTAGCTGCTATTATTATTAGAGCTAAAAGGACAAATGAAATACTGAGTCGTCTTGCCTATGAACAAACAGGAAAAACTGTACTAAGACCTATGCTCTTGCTGCAAATTCCTGGTTATTATACTTGACAGATATTGTATCAAGACAAAGAAGTATCTTCTCTTGTCCATTTCATTATAAATTGGCTTGTTATTCATTTCCATGATTTGCAAATCTATTTTCCCCTTTATTACTTACATCTTTGACTACATACTTCTCAAGATTTTCAACTGTCTTTTCCTTAAGGGAGCCCTAGAGGAAGGAAAAAAAAGAAGAAAATCAGTTTTTAACAGGTTGTAAGAAAAATTAGGTCTATTATCAACCCAAATGCATTTCTTAGGGGCGCCTGGGTGGCTCAGTCATTAAGTGTCTGCCTTCGGCTCAGGTCATGATCCTAGGGTCTTGGGATCGAGCACCGCATTGGGCTCCCTGCTCAGCGGGAAGCCTGCTTCTCCCTCTCACACTCCCCCTTGCTGGTGTTTCCTCTCGCTGTGTCTCTCTCTGTCCAATAAATAAATAAAAGCTTCAAAACAAAAACAAAACAAACAAAACAAATGCATTTCTTAAGTATTTACCAAAATGGAAAAGTAGATAAACTAGAGAGGGCCACGATAAAGCAACAGATATGATTTTTTGCAACTCTACCTTTCCAAAATGTATTTAAAATATAAAACCATTTTTATTTTAAACTAGAAATCAAAAGGAATTTCCTATTTTATTCAGTATAATTTATAGTAAATGTAATAGTAATTAATGTTATTAGTCAAGCAGGAGGTATTGGGAAAAAACATCCCATAATCATCCTCAAAGAGTAGGGTTAAGTATAATTTTAACACTAAAATCTCTTCTAAGTTTGGGAAATGTAAACTGAAATAAAAGCTAGAAGCCAAGTACTATCACTAAGGAAAGACCAGCATTACTTCTGAAACTAGGACAGCCAAAGACAAGAACAGAAGTATTCCAGAGAGCTGTCACTAGGGGGCAAATCCTTTTTTTTTTTTTTTTAAATGGAGGAAAAATTCTGCTCTATTTGCACTTGGAAAGTTAATGTCAGACCATAAAACACACGCCATAGAGTGAACAGGTGAAGCAGGAGCTCCTAAGTACCTTGTAATGAACCCAGTCGACAGCATCTCTTACATCCTGGAACATACTTCGGTAAGACATGAAGAGGTCCCCGTCTTTAAATCCTGTTTCACAGCTGTACAAAGATGAAAAGAACATGACAGGGAATCCAAAAAGAGGGTAAATAAGATGAATATCAAACATTGCCCCGGGGACCCAAAGGTTCCATTACCACATGGATATAGGCTGTGGCTAATTAGGAAAATAATTACTCCCTAATGAAAATCCATTTTGACCACCGGAGAGGACTATAGTGTTCAATGGAATACAATAATTGTGGACAAATATAAAGTGATAGAATAATATACTGAAGTGAAAGATAAAACTCAGTTCCAAAAGTATCATGTTCTTTCATTCATCACTTTTAAAAAACAGGTTCCCATCAAAGAAACATTTAAAACTTAAAATTGGTAATTTAGGGTCTCTCCATCCTGACTTTTCTGACGTCGTCTCTAGGTACAAAGGTATGGCCTATTTTCTATTTAGCTTAGTGACTTGGTGCTCCACCAGATTTAGTGCCTTAAAGCGGATAAGGCCTACAGAGGATAAGAAGTTAGCAAACTCTTGACACACATGGCTGAACTTTCAGCAGTGGTTATACAATTCCCCCTAAAAAAGGAGAGGATAACTTGTTCAAGACTTAAACACAATTTTACCTCAGGGAGGATAAACCATATTTACTCCCCAGTCAAACCTCACTGGGCCTGGGAATAAGACTAAATTACCACCCCTGAATGGCTCCTGGGCAGCTGCTGTGAAATGAGTTGGGGGTTTCCGTGTAATTCTGCTTGGACAGATAATCATCACACAAACCTCCCACTCAGTTGTCACAATTAGCACCTCTGCTGGCCGTCTTCATTCCCAGGAGAAGCCAATCAGAAGTGGTCCCTTCCAAACATGGCTGCAGCACACTGGCAAGGAGAGGGGCCGTGTGGGAGGTGAGAGCCTGCATGGAGCTGCCGGTGCTGTCCCATCTCTCGGGCTGGCAATGTGGCATCTCTCACTAGCACTAAATTCACTTCAGAAAAGCAGAAAAGACCTACAATGGCCAGTTCTCTAAAACCCTGTACATTAATTTTAAAAAATCAATCGGAAAAAGAAAATTATACCATATACATACCTGGTATATCTAGGACAATTAGTAAAAAAATCTACAAGGCAGGCCAACAGGTAGGTCTCTGAAAAATGAAGAACAGATATTCATAAGCTTAAGTGAGATAATTCAAACTTATTTTATGATCTCCCCTGAGCAAAGACAAATGATCATGAAAAGAAGGGAAAGCATCCGTAATAAGTAAGCACAGAATGAGTCTACCTGGTAGGTTGAACAGTGTGTTCAGAATGTAAAATCTTTCAGTGTCATCTCGTTGGATAAATTTATTTGGATACTGCTCTCTAGTTTCTGGTCTGAAAGAAAAAACTTTAAATTAACTGACATTCAAGAAATGAACATTGTAATAGCTATGAGAAATATTCATCATTCAAAAATTCGTTCAAATATGTTGGTACACTACACGCAAGGAAGGGTTCTAAATATTACACATGAGTAGCTACGAAGATAAACAAGCTCGGGTTCCAGCCCTTAAAAAGTTCTTAGTCTGGTAAGGGAGGCGAGTCACATACACCGTTATCACCAGGTTAAAAAAAAAAAAATCACAACTGGCGCAGGAAAGGTGCAGAGAGCTATGTGAAAAATGGAGGAAGAGAGGACCACTTCAACTAAAGGGGTAGGAAAAAAGTGAATGTGAGGAGAGGGAAATCTAGGAAGGATTCATGAAAAAGGTGGCATAGAGGTTGGTCCTTAAAGGCTCAGTAGACCAATTCAAAAACGAGTCCAACTGGAGAAGAGTGAGGGGAGCAGAGGAAAATAAAGCTAGAAAGATGAACTGAGGCAGATCATGCTATTGTTATTTTTCATTCAGGGGCAACAGAGTGCCACTAGTAGACTTTGGGGTTTGTTTTTTGTTTCTGTTTGGTTGGTTTTTGCCACTGACAGTTTTTAAGCAAAGGGATAAAACCATCAGAGCTAAATTATAAAAATATTCAACTAGTAACAATTTTAGGATAAAAAGGAGAAAGTAATGTGATTATGTTGCAAAATGGCTATAAATTCTTCCTATGCATTGTAATGTGTGACTCTGCAGTTCCTCTGATTGAGAGGCTTGATCTAGTTCCCCATCCTCAAACACAGGCTCGAACAGCAGCGACTAGGGATCCAAGCAGAGGCTTGGAAAACACCTGCACACTGGTCCTTGCCGACTCTTGCAGCACTTGCACCTCTGAGACTAGGAGTGAATGAGTGACATAACCTGCTGGAAGATAAAAGGCTACACACAGAAATAAGGCACCCCAGCCACAGGCTGCCAAATGCCAGACATGTGAGTGAGGCCGTGCCTGACCAGTGAAGCAATCCCAGAACTGCCCAGATGACTCTCAGAATTTTGAGCTAAATAAAATGGTCACTGTTTTAACCCACTAAGTTTTGAAGTAATTTATTATGCAGCAAAAGATATCAGGTAAGTGGTTACTGCAGTCATCCAGAGGAGAGCAGGTAGGGTCTTAGAGTGGTGACACAGGAAATTAAAGGGAAGCATTAATCATGAGAGACTGCCAAGGTAAAATGAACAAGACCAGGCAACCGACTGGCTGTGGCAGATAAGGGACATGAGAGTGAAAAGATGCTGCTGCTTACACGAAGGTGTCTCTGAGGGTGGTGATACCCTTGACAGAAATATGAAAACGGGATAAGAAGTAGATGTAAGAGGAATTCTATTTTGGATACATTAAGCTCAAAGTAAACAGATTTTTATAGGCAACTAGTAATAAAGGTCAAGAGCTTAAAACAGAGATTCAGACTTCAGAGAGAACTGGGGTCATCTATACACAGGTAACAGATGAAGTCATGTAGACTGCCACAGCAGGTGAGGCCACGTGCAGTGCAGAGGAAAAACGACAGAATAAACCCATGGAGAACATTTAGGGTTAAAAGGAAAACCAGCAAAACAGATAAAAGTTGTTAGAGACGCCCAAGGACCATGGAGAGTGAAATGAAACATTCCAAGAAGAGGAAGGGGATAGAACAAAAATAGTACAGAGAAACCCAAAAGGAAAAAAACTGAAATATAAAAAGGCACAATTCCCAGGGTGCCTGGCTGGTTCAGCCGGTGGCACGTGGGACTCGATCGGGGGTTGTGAGTTCGAGCCCCAGACTGGGTGTACAGTGTGTGTAAAAATAGAATATTTATTTAAAAAATGTACAGTTCTCACAATGAATATATAGAGATAACTAATCTAAATAAAGGACATCAAATTTAAAGTTCATATCAGAGTAATCTGGGTAAATTTCTACTTGGGTCTGTTAACTACCAATGGCATAAACTCTAGTTAGGAATATAAAATCACAATAGCTCCCTGTCTTAGTTACCCTTCTGAAATAAAAGTTCCCAATAAGGAATAACTTTGTAGAATACGCATTTTCTAGCCTTCTAAGATATTCTGTAATGAAAATTAAGGTGGACAGGAATAGTCCTCAGTCAGGTTTAAAGGTGACACTTTCTCCCTAGATATACTTTCCTATTCCCTCCATTGTTAAAGAGTAATTCCTTTACATAAGGACAGTTATTTATTAGGCAATTAGAACCCAAACTGACTTATAAATATAGTTAGCAATTACATTTTGTTTAAGTGTCGAATCAGGCTACCATATATTTAAAATAAAAATTAAGAAGGAAGGAATGCTAGACTTGGAAGTTGGGAGGAAAACAGTGACAGTACAGAATACTGTTAACTTTCTGTGACTCATAGAATAAAGATTTGATCTCAATATTATCCTACTCTAAAACTTTAAAGGCCTTTGCCATTGTCCAAAAAAGAGGCCCCAACTCGTTGGCAAGGCACATAAGGTTATGCCTGATGCAGCCCTAACCTCCCTTCCAGCCTTGTTCATCAGTATGCTTCAACAGTTCACTTTCCCTCTCCCTCCATCCTCAACCCCTCCTTTTCCACAGGCTTTTCCTTTTGACTCTGAAGACTGTACAGCGTGTGTTGTTTGAATGATTCTGCATTACCCATAAATGACTTATTTTTGAAACACTACTAAATGTACTTCCAAAGGAGTTATTTGGAAACTTTATTGGTTTATTTGAGGAAAGAAAGAAGGTCTGTGGATCTTGAGTTAGTAAATCTAATTGCAGTACTAATTTATAGAACAACTTCCCTTCCTTTTCTTCTCGAACAACCCCTCCCCCATAACACAAAAAACCCCTTTTCAGACATTAATAAATAGAACCTTGGTTTATTTTCATTGGGATTTTGAATTATGGTACAATATCCACATACAAAATAGCTTAGGTTGCTAGCATTATTTGCAATAGCTTTACATTCTAAATCCTGTCTCCTGATACTCATGAATCCTGAACAAACCCCTCATGAGAGAACAGTGAAAGGCGGATATAATCACTGGCCTGCCCAGATGTGTCAAGGTGGGGTGTTTACTTCACACTCTTCTCACTAAGTATACTTGGAAATCTTCAAGCTGGAAAGTCTTATATCAGATGCTTCACTTCCAAATAGGGCACTGCTGTGACCTCAGATTTAAAGGATACTCTGGTACAGTTTGTTTGTGCTTATCACAAAAGTATTTACCAAAAAGACATTGTCTCTTTAAAAATTTCAATGCAGACCATGTGGTTTTTACTACTTTGCCTTTGAGAATAACGTACAGAAGAGTTATGAGAGACTGACACATAATCTATTTTGGTTTTAAGAGTTGCTCTGTCCCTAACACAGTGTCAGTAGTAAATTAGGTAGTATAATAGTGGAGAAAATGTACAATTGTACAGCCACAATGACAGAAAGTGTCAAATTGTGGTACTGTGATTTTTAAAGAAAAAATTGGGATGTTTCGCCAAAACAGTAGACACTAAATTTTGTCTGCTGTTTACTCGGGTGGAAAGTCCAAATTAGTGAGAATAGTGGTAATATTCTGATTAATAAAACTTACTCTTATTTGTTTTAAATATTATCACCCTTATTCATTTTTATCCCATGTTTTTAAAAACTTAATCACATGACCAAATATCTGAAGCTATTCATTAGTTAAAAATAATATATTAGCTTTTAAAAATCTTAGTCATTTACACTGTTGTAGTTTTAAATTTTTCAAAGCACTTTTATATACATACCTCTTCTGAGCAGCTACCTGAGAACTGTATTAAAAAGGAGAAAATAAAAATCTTAGAATTTCAAATAAGTCAAAGCCACTACAGTTCTTTCTGGGCAAGTTTCAAGATTAGCTTTGTTGGATGCTAGATCCACTAGAAACCACTTAATTTACACAAAATGCAACGGCTGACTATACTTATACGTCAGTTTGGGTCCTAACTGCCTGATAAATAATTGTTAAGTATCCTTATGCAAAGAATTGCTCTTTAATGATGAAGGAACATGAAAGTATATCACATCTGGGGAGACAAGGTGATCTTCATATTGTTTCACTATAAAAACACTAGAAAGAGGCTAAAGGTTCTATGAACTCACCCTCTTATGAAGTTAAATCCATGTGCACAGACCAAAAGGTTTCCATAGGCATCAACTTTCAAAAGATTTCCATATAGTGTATCAAAAACAAGTCCCCTATGTGAAAACGAAGACATCCTCAGTAATATAAAAATAATAGAGGCAACTATCTTATGTAGTATTATTAATCATTATAAACCAACTCCATCTTATTCAAGCTTATGACAACTCAAGCATGTTCCCAAACAATATAATCCTGGAGGCTGAAGTGAGTGAATAAAATCTTAAAAACTAAACACAGAGCAACTAAAAACTATTTACTCTGTCCAAATAATCACAACTCTTTTCTGTAAGGAATAAGAGCTTAAACAAGGTATGAACTATAATTCCTCCTAATACAGTGGTTCCATTCTAAAAGAGTCTTTTAATTTCCTTGGACAAATGAGCTGGTTTATATTTCCCTCTAATAAATGCTATATATGGGACACATAAGATGGCATCTCAAACACCATCTTTCTTAATCTTAGATCTTCCCTATCAAATCCAAAAATGCAAACTGCCAAGAAGGCTCCTGATGACCAAGTGAATGTATCAGTAAAGCATGTAGCTGCTCTCCAAGAGCAAAAGGTTGGAGGGATTATTGCCCATCGGTTTTAATCATCTTTCTTCTTTCCCATAAACAGATCTTCAGTAACAATAAACTAAGCTCAATTCAAGAACACAAAAGATACAGTGTACATGAAAAGTCCATGGTAATTTCAGAACCAACATCAACCAAAAAATCTTTTTTGGTTCCTTTGAGGGTGGGCACGGTCAGAGATGCATTTGGAATTATTAACTTGGGGGATAGAGGGAAGGGTTTTAATCCAAAAAAAAATCTTGAAAAATTACCTGGTAGGAAATGTAGAATCATAAGCAAAGCTGAGCAGTTCCTGAGGGTAGCCAATAGAGACTAATCTCTCCACAGTAAGTTCAAAGCCAAGGGACTCATACTCTGGGGACTTGTACACTGTACAAAGAAGAGGTTCTCATTATAATAATAGTCAATGAAAATAAAGGGCAAATGAGTGAATTTCTACTCTTTCCCAGCTCCTCCCTCTTCCTAAATATGCCATTTTCTTCTCTTCTCTCAAACTCCATGTTTTGTACTGCCCCGAATAATCACAGAACTCAACTGTTAGTCTGTGGAAACAGGTCATATTTTCGTAGAAGCAAGAGCAACAAGATGAATTATCAGACATTTCAGAAAAATTCTTTCATTTCTTAGGAAACTAAACATTTTCCCCTTTATCTGTTCTTTCATGCCCACAATCTAAAAGGCAGAAAAAGGAACTAATATGCACGGCTGTGATATTAACCAGGTTGAGAGGTCTATGTATGTTGAAGGCTTCACTGATGTGTACAATTGGTGTAGGAATTCTTTAAAATGAGCTTTAAAAAAAAGTCTATTTTTATAATCCCTACTTGGCTTGGTAGTTGCTTTATACTCCTTCTCCAATCAGCATATAATTCTATTTATCAGGATTCACTTGTGATTAACTTGTTTTCTTATCAGCACTAACAATAATATAAAGCCATCAAAATTGCATTTTAAGTTATTGCTGCAATATCAACCATAAAAAGACATGTCTGGGACAATTAGGAAAATCTGGATGTGCACTGGGAATTAGATATTAAAGAATTATCACTGGGGGTAGAGGGAAGGAGAATTGGAGGAAGGTGATCAAAAGGTACAAACTTTCAGTTATAAGATAAGCAAGTACCTGGGATGTAATGGACCACATGAGGACTTTAGCTAACAACACTCACTGTATGATATACAGGAATGTTGTTAAGAGAATAAATCCTAAGAGTTCTCATCACAAGGAGAAAAAAATTTTTTCCTTTAATTCTTTCTTTTTATTTTATCTATATCAAAAAATGGATGTTAGCTGAAGCTATTATGGTAATAATTTCCCAACATATGTAAATCAAACCATCACATGCTGTATGCCTTATTTTTTTGTATGCCTTAAACTTATACAGTGATATATGTCAATTATTTCTCAATAAAAATTGGAAATACACATTAAAAAAAGAATCAGGACTCATTTTATGAGATGTGATTATGGAAGAATGGGTATATGCAAGAGTATGTATAATATATATATATATATCCTTCTCTGCCAAAGAAGCCTACTGAGTTTGTTACAGGTGAAATAAAATGGATTTTTGAATATGGGGCTTTCTCTCTACTATTCTGTATCTCTGAAATCATCTACAATGAAAAAACTTTTTAGAATCATCACTGCAGTTCAGCATAAAGAAAATGTTGCTCCTTTAAATAGGCTTCCTCCAAATGCAATATTTAGGTAAGCATCTTCCCATCAGTCTCTATGAGTGGGTAAGCTGTATTAAAAAGAAAAATAAAAAATAAAAAGACCTTCAATCTTGCTAAATGCCAAATGAGGCAAAAAAAAAAATCCATTCATTTTTATCTCACAATAATGCAGTTATTATTATTATTATTATTATATTACTATTGTTCTTCTATCTGAAATTAATATACAGCCTATGGCTCAAACTGACTTTTCACTGCAATTAGTCTGGCGACCTAAATTAGTGCTATTATCTTAATGAGTACTATTCAACTTTTCCTTGCCAAAAGCAATCTTTTAGAATATTTCTGGAACTACATACAAGAAACCAGTAATACTGGTCACTTCCACAGAAGGGAACTGAGTAGCTAAGAAATGGGGATGGAAGTACACTTTTACCTTCTGTACTTTTACAACTTGTAACATATTAATGTATATATCCGTTACTTTTAAATTAGGTTGAAATGTTAAAAAAGCAGGGTGAGCTTTCAAAATCTTTTAATAAACATCTGTTATATCTTAAAAGCCTAACATTTTTAAGGCCCTTTAGGAGAGGAGGCCCTTGAGTCTCATCTCAGAATAATGACAAAAGCAGCTGTCATTTCTTTTGTCATCTCAGGGGTAAAAATAATTTAACGCTAATGCTAACACTAATATTCCCAAAACTGGCTATGTATTTTCTCTGTTAAATCCATCTCCATCATCACCCTCTTCCACCAAAAAAACCCCAAAAACCCTTTTGGAATCCACGAGTGTGGAATTCTTAAATCCAAATGATGTACACTGTGACAAAGGAAGTGCTTGTATATTCATTACACACTAAAAGAATAAAAGCTGGTGTATTATAATAAAACCAGGAAAGTAGTATTGACTGATGTCAATTTGAATTATTCTGAGAATATAAAATAATGTCTCTCACCCAATACTGTGCTTCCATTCCACCTGAGAGTAAATCTCTTTTAACAAAATTTTCATAAAAAAACTTTCTCAATCCTAACAAAGCCCCACTTATTTCAAACAATATTTAATGAAACAAAATTCCAGTCTAGTTAAGCAATTTGGATAATCCACTGACATTCACGCTTACAGGATTTGGCCCATATAAAATCTTTTCAATTACTAATTTTTTCAGAAGAATAATTTGCTGGATACACCTTAAGAACGGGAGTCAAAAAAACCCAAACAAACCTTAATCACCCCCACCCAAGCTGACCCCTAAATGAGCCATTTTCCCCAGTTAGAGATCAGGTAATTATAGTGATGGAGTAATGGTGATTAAAGCCTGTGTTGTAGGAGACACTCTGGATTGAAACCCAAATCTATTTTTTTCAGAATTTTTAGTGAAGAAAAAAAATATGGGGGGAGGAGAACTCAAATCCCCATTTTGCCAGCACAAACCCTTAAACAGCAGAAAATAAAACACTACACACTTGCCACATTTATCTTTATTCCAAGTGTTCGACTGAGGTGACTTTCTAGTAATTGCACCTATAGAAATAAATACCTTAAATTTCCTTTTACCAATGAGTTTAGGGTACTTCCTAAAAATACAATGAATTTTCCCCATTTGCTGACCTGAAGTTACACAGCAAGTACAAATGTAAACTTAAACCAGAATTTAGGTCTCCCTGAGTCTCATCCAAAGCTCTTTGTGGAGGGATATACTACCACTGTTAAAAATGAATTTCTCGATTACATAGGCCATCAAAACTTAAGCTTAGGTGTTGAAACACACTACCCTCCCTCCAATTTCTTTCACCTAGTCCAAAATAAACTGCTCTAGTCACAGGCGGGAATGGATTTAGCAAAGAGAGTTCAAGTTCCACTTTGACAACACTATTTCACTAAGCTCTATATTAATCAGTAAGGCCTACAAGCTATTGACATTTTCTCATAAGCTTCCCGGATAATCATTTCAGTAAAACGAATTCCCAGGTCATTAAATCATCCGCTAGAGCACTATACAGTACAACCAGAACTGTAGCTGCACAGATCACAAGTTTGTTCTGAGTATCCCTTGGGAATGAACTGATAATCACATTTTGTTCTGACCTGGTAGCAAAAATGACTAGTCCCAAAGCCTACAAAGTATCACCATTCCTTGAAAAATAAATGAATGAAAGCAAAATTCCTTTTTTTAATTATCAGGCCCTTCAAAGTCAGCCTTGATACTTGTGGGGAACCACATACATAACCTCAGACCATAGAGCTCTATGCCTCTCCACAGCTGCAAAGGCTCTAATTTCAATTTCTCTTGCAAAACTGGCGAGTAAATGATGCATAACTTCAAGCTCAATTCTTACAACTGACTTTCCAAAACACAGCCAATAATTCAGAGTAAACATAATCTCACACATTCACTGCTTATTTCTTCCTCAAGAAAGTCCTCAAGCCTAACCTAATTTACCCAATGTTCAAAGAAGTTATTTCAAGGGCCAGAGTCCAGGAAAGAGGAGTGCTTCAGCCACCAGAGCAGCACACGGTGTTCTCAGGTTACGTAACGAGACTATAAAGGGAACAACCAAAGCTTTGAAAGCTGAAGCTACTGAGAGCATTTAAAGATATTCTTTACTCCATAATCTGTAAGGAAAAAACAGTTCTCCAAAAAGTATCAACTATGTGTTGTGGGGATGAAAGTTACGGGCTCTGTTTTGAGAAATGTTGTTCATACAAGATAGAACCTATGTTAGAGGAGACCATCTCTTTGAAATGAGACAAAATCTTTCTGCAGGGAAGTCTAAAATTCTCATGCACTTGTTACCTTTGCCACCAAGACACAATGTGTATAGTAGTTTACAGACTTTAGAAAAAGGAAGGGCAAACCTCTACAGAGGTTCCAGCCTAGCAGAGTGCTGCTGCCAAAATGAGAACTCACATGAGGCAGACGCAGATGCAGAGTGCCACTCCAGTCTTGAAGGAGTTACACTGGCTCTCCTGTTAAAAAACAAAACAAAGCAACAAAACAAAACAAAAACAAAAACAAAAACTGGTTTTAAAACTGTTGCGATGGGCTGGAACAGAGAGACCCCATTTGGATACTGGTATTTACAGGAGTTACTGCCCTCCTAATTAGAAGCCTCTGACCATCACTAAGTTCATCTAAATGGCCATAACAAAACAAGGGTGTTGAAGATAAGCCTAAGTATTGTGCATTATTTAAATTTCCTGACATCCTGAGCCTGGAATACAAGCCAAGTCTGATCATGAAATATTAAGTTAAAAGATAAGCAGAAAAAGAAATTTATTTTGCTTTTTATTTTCTCTAGCACATTTCAGGTTTATATGACAAAAACTGAATGCAGCTGGTAAACAAAATTTAAAATTGAACTACGGTACGTGAAACAGGCTAAAAAAGGATACAAGAATAAACCAGAGTAGTCTCATCTTGCTGTTAAGCACCCATTTAAAGTACGTCTACTTGTACCTAACTACCTACTCTTCTACCCTTCCAACACCGAAATTTGTCATCTTGATACAGACAAGAACCAACATCACGCTGCTAAAAATCTAATCAGATGTCTAAATATGGAATAGAAGGAAAATTTTATTGTGATTCTATCAGTGGTATTTGCCCTCAGAGGGCAGGGTCTTGTTATTCTACTTTCATAAAGTTAGAGAAACTACCTAGTCTAGTAAAATCACCGACTTGAAGATACATATAAGGTATTGACACTTTTAAGACACGCTTTATGTTTAACTTTACAGGGAGTCACTTTCCCTAGAGACGTTTAGGTTTTTAAAACATATGGTTTGACTCCTCCAACTTTCTTGTGAAAGAAAGATGTTACTAAATAAAAGAGCAAAAATGACCAAATATAATGTCTAAAAGTCCTAAAACATTACAACTAGGAAAAACCACCACCACCAATCGCTATGAAAGACAAATATCCAACCCAACCACCCAAGAATAGTTACTTGCTTTTACGCTGTGAATGTGATTAACATCAACATTCTCTACTTAGGTTAGGCAATGTCGGTTCTCTGAGACTGTAACTAGAAAAGGCAAATTGATTCACATTTTCATTAAGGAGATTTTAAATAAAACCTTTCCAATTCTCATATAAACAACAGAGGATTTTTTCCCACTTTTTAAAAACTATTTGAAAACCCCTAACACAATAACACAGACATAGTAAAAACTTCTATTTCTAATCCAAGAGATCGCAAATGATCCTAAAAAGATAACTGAAAATTTCTAAAAATGATCTTAATTTTAATTTACTTAAAATACAAAAGCTAGATGCCATGCAACACTTTTAGTAATATAAAATAAAATCAACTCCCAAATGGTTAAGAATGTAAATAAACAAGTGGAATTTGGAAGACTGCCAATTTCAATTCACTGCAAAAGCAAAATTAAATGGTAAGAAAGAGATTTGTTTTAAAAATTACTATTTTAAAATAAAATGAAAAAACATACAATGTTGTATTAGTGTCAGGTGCACAACAGATACATTATGCAGTGCTCACCATAGTAAGTGTAGTTTCCATCCAGAAAGTATGGCTTTCAATTTAAAACAGAAAAACTGAAAAATTGAGACAAGAACTTTAAAAATCCTAACTAAAGGAGCTGCTTATAATTTTAAAATTGAAACAGCTATTATGTAATTCTTTTCACCAAAATAAGAACAGATCATCGCACTCAAATGCTTTTACTAACACAAAACAAACGCCGGCACTGAAGTTACAGCACTATAACAAACATTTGGATCCCTTCTGTGTACCAGGTACTAGATGCTAAGAACAAAAACAACCCATGGTCAGCGGCTTGAAGGAGCTCAAACGGTATTACGGGGATATACAATTAGATAGTTATAACAAATTTTAGAAGATCAATTCCAGGGGCGCCTGGGTGGCACAGCGGTTAAGCGTCTGCCTTCGGCTCAGGGCGNAAAAAATTTTTAAAAAAAAAAAAAAAAAAAAAAAAAAGAAGATCAATTCCACAATGTGACTAGGGAGGTACAGATGGACAGAAAAAGGGCCAATTAACCCAGCCCAGGAAGTCTTCTTAAGAACTAAACATGATTTATTCAACCTTAAACAGATCATTTTTATAGCCAATATCTCAAGGTACTTTAAAGTTCACCAGACAGACTTTCTGAGACTCAGATTCAGGTAATATGTTCCAAACATCTCTATCAGTGTTCAATTATTGTGCAAAATGGGCTAATAAGCATTGGTGCATATCTTGCCTAAAGGGGGAAATAGCTACTTAGCTACCCAGCGACTCATCCTCAGCTACCCTATGGGAACTAGAGCCAAATGTTGCCAATTGTGTGATAATAGCCAGCCCAAATTTTTTACTTCTACCTCTCACTTTTTAACTACTGACTCAATTTTAAAAACCAACAATCTCTATTTGAGCCAACTACAGTCTGTGGTCTGAGCTGGGTCCATGGGCCACCAGTGTGCAAAGTCTAGTGTAGACTTTAGGTCATAAACTTCCACACAAGCTTTCCCGCCTAATTGAAATGTTTTGACTATCCTCCTCAGAGTCTTGAAGTAAACAGAATTTAGGTACTTACTGAATTGCAAATCCAGATGGAAGTAAATTCACTCTTCAATAACCACAGAGTATCCTAGATAATCCTGTTATTCTATTTATCTCAAAGAAAAATTGGGAGGGTGGATAAAAAAACTTAGGAAATAAAGGAATCTTTATGCAGTCACTTAATGTGGTCCCCGATCACAGTGCCTAACAATTATGACAGAACAACTATAACTACCTGAATTTGATTCCTTCCTATGACTGTCAAACCAAACCAATGTTCCCAAAGATTGAAAGAATCAGAATCACCTCATGATCTGCCTACGTAACCTCCACTATTAGAGTTCCCTGACCCAGCGGGCTTTTAACCACTAACCTTAAATCTTCATTACACAGCTTGACTTCATTATCATTTTGTCCTTTTCTCAGTGACCATTAACCCCAGGATAAAGCAAACATTCAGAGAATGTATGAGATTTGACATAAAATAATGCCTTTTATTTTCCCCATCCCCTCCCCAAATAATGTCTTTTAAAAGCAAACATAATAGAACTTACTCAGCCAAATGAGCCTTCTCCCATTCAAAATAATCACTCCCCAAGTCAATATATTTATTCCAATAATGCAACCATTACTCAGAACAAGTTCAAAATTCTTTCAAACTTACTTGCAGAGTCTATAGCACATTGTTCTAGATATCCTCCCTAGCAGCACATTTTTTGTCAACAGAGGATGAATTTAATTTAAAGGGAGGAAAAGTGGGGCATCCGGCTGGCTCAGTCAGTAGAGCATGCAATTCTTGATCTTAGGGTTTTGAGTTTTAATCCCACACTGTGCATGGAGCCTACTTTAAAAAAAAAAAAAAAAGGTCATTCCAAAATAAAGGGGGGTAAAGTTCTTCAGAGCAACGAGTGAATAAAAGGGCAAATCAAAGTGGATTAAAAAACAGGTGACTATTTCATGAAGTGATGAAGCAGATTTTCTTGTCTTTATAAACTGGCTATGAAAACAATTCCAAAAAGAATTCCTAAAATGTTCAAGAAATGACAGCAAAAGGGTGCCTGGCTAGCTCAGTCGGTAGAGCGTGAGAACTCTGTATCTCAGGGTTGTGAGCTCAAGCCCCACGCTGGGTGTAAAGATTACTTAAAAATAAAATCTAGAAAAGAAAGAGAAGAAAGAGACAGAAGAGAAAGAAAAGAAAGATAGATGACAGTGATACTGGAGAAAGTTTTCCCTAATAAGGTGACTATATGAAGGATATCTATTTGGAAGCATATTTCATTACAGGCTTTCTTTTATAAAAAGTAGTCTTCTGACCCACATTATATGTGTTTAATTTTGCAAGTCACCTCAAATCCCTTTTGGAGATTTACATAAAGTATATTTTATTGCTTGACAGTCAATACTATAAATAAAGAACCCTCCAGTTATGCAAACCCATTCAACCATAGGCTCTATAGAGTTCAGCTTATTTTGAATGCATACTTGATACTAATCACTGATTGTTCTCTAGTACTAAATTATCACTTTGCATCTTCACAACTCTTTTTTCTGAGTTGAGGACTAACGTAATGGAACTTACTCATCCAAATGAGCCTTCTACCATTCAAAATAATCACTCCCTGAGGCGTTATGCCTTGCACAATACATACTGATTAGATTTTTATTTTGTTTGTGGGTGTTTTCTAATTTATTTTTATTAATAATTTTATCAACCACAATCCTAGATTTTTCTTTTTGGAAAGGGATCATTTGCTTTGGGAGGTTTTTCTTCTTTTTATCAAACACCCTAGTTTCTCTGTTCAAACACTCAACTTATCCTTTTTTTCTATTGTTTCAGAAAAACAAACGAAAACCCAATTTAAAAGTCCTTTTAGAAAAAAAATAGATCACTAAGAGGAATAATGAACACATTTTACTTATCAAATGACAACTATTTTTATATTCTTTTAATCTTCTACTATATACATTTGATTCATTCACAAAGTGATAAATCCCTCAAGAATAAGTCAGAAGATATAAATAGGTTAATAACTTTTAATGACTTAAAGGTGCTTCTTCCCTAACACAAAAATCTCTTGTATAGAGACAATCTGTTTGGGAGAATGTGGAGTAAAGTAATGTACAAGTTCTACGTTTTTCAAGTTGTAAGAAAGATGCCCTGAGTACTCATGATGTGGGACAATGAGAATTTTTTTAGCTTTTCTGAGATAGGTTATCTTCCTTAGTTTATACCAAAAACTTTTCAGGAAACTTTAATAGACATTGTTGTCACACTAAGAACTTCAACAGATATATCCAGTTTACACACCAGCCACAGTTAAGTTCCACTCAGCTAGTGTTCCATATTAATTTAATTCATTATTACACGGAGCCTGATCTTTCTTTCAGAAGAAATGCTGAAGCACAACACAAATGTTTACATTGTCATATATTTTATTTTTAAAAAGTGCCACCTGGTGCATATACAGTCAAATTATTTTTTACAAGGATGCCAAGACCATTCAGGGAGAGAAGGACAGTCTTGTCAATGGTGTTGAGAGATATCCACATGCAAGAGAATGAAGTTGAATCCCTACCTTACCCCACATACAAAAATTAACTCAAAATGGATCAAAGACCTAAATATAAGGTCTAAAATTATGAAACTCTTAGAAGAAAACGTAGGGGAAAATCTCTGCTATGTTGATTTCTTGCAACAGCAAAATCACAGGCAACAAGAGAAAAAATAGATGGACTGGACTTCATAAAAATTAAACACTTTTCTGCATCAAAAGACACTATCAAGAACAAAAAATGATAAACCCACAGAATGATAATACCTGCAAATTATTTACTTGATAAAAGGTTAATATCCAAACTATTTAAAGAGATCCTATAACTCAACAAGCTGAACAATCCAATTAAGAAACGGACAAATGACTAAGATAGCTATTTCTCCAAATGAGATATACCATACAAATGGCTACTAAGCATATGAAAGGTACTCAACATCACCAGCCATTAGGGAAATGGAAATCAAAACCACAATGAGATACAACCTCACACCCATTAAAATGACTATTATCAAAACAACAAAAACCTGAAGATAACAAGTGTTGTCAAGGATGTAGACAAATTGGAACCCTCATGCACTCACTGCTAGTGGAAATGTAAAATGGTGCAGCCACTATGGAAAAAAGTTTGGGACTTTCTCAAAAAGTTAAACATATAATTACTATATGATTCACCGATTCCACTCCAGGTTATATACCCAGAAGAAAAAAGCAAAGACTCAAAAAGATACTTGTATACCAATGTTCCCAGTGGCATTATTCAAAATAGCCAAAAGGTGGAAACAACCCAAATATCCACTGATGGATGATGGATATACAAAATGTAATATGTACACATAATGGAATATTATTCAGCCATAATAAGGAATGAAATTCTGATATATGCTAAAACATAGACAAAACTTGAAAACATTCTACTAAGAGATAGAAGCCAGACCCAAAAGGACAAATATTATGATTTCACTCACATGAAATATCTAAAATAGGTAAATTCACAGAAAAAAGTAATTAGAAGTTATAGAGGCTGAGGTAAAGAGGTGATGGGAAGTTACTGCTGAATGGGTAGTTTCTATTTGGGATGATGAAAAAGTTGTGGAAATGGACAGTGGTGAGGGTTGCACAACATCGTAGATGTACATAATGCCACTAATTACATATTTAAATAGATAAAATAGTAAATTTTATGTATATTTACCACAATTTTTAAAAAGGGAGGTGAAAAGGTGCTCTACCTGGTTTGAGAGGTCTTTGGTGACAGCATAACAACAATATATAATACTTCTTCCTTTAGATTGTGTTTTCTCCTTTAAATGCTGTTAATGCCAGTAAGTTTTGTGAGCATATACAATAGCTGACAGCAACATGATCTGAGTGCCCGGGACTTTAGTCTAAGTCAATACACCATGCAAAAAAGCGTTCATTTAAATGCTGAGTTGACTCAATTCCAAAAACAATAAAAGAACATCATCCAGTGCATCTATTAGGCATGACAGGATAAGATGACAAATCACAGGTCCCAAGATACTCCTGCTAGTAGCAGGATAATCCTCTGATTTAGGAAGAACCAGTTTCTCTTAATTTCTTCTCTGGTACTATTTTAATAGCTTTATTCTATCTTCTCTCTCCACTTTAGGCTTATTAATACAAAATGCTTAGGTTTGAGATAATTGGATTTCATCCCTGGTGGCTAGTGATATGGCCTGGAAAGGAGAGTAGGGCAGAAAAATTCAAAAGGGGAGTCTAACATATATTTTCAATTTCTCCCAAGATTAAAAAAAAAAAAGTAAAAAAGTACAATTTTAGAATTCTAACAACATCTGCAATAGAGTATTTACACAGTACTCTTGAGGCTTCATTCCCTTACTATTACATCTAAAAATTAAAAGAAAAACTGGTCAAACTTTCCATATTCTAAGGATAAGGATTATATTCAAATGCAAGACAAAGATGCATTTGCCGTAGAGAGGATTTCAATTTTTGGAAAGAACAACAACAAAGGATGATTCTGCTTGTTTATGAGCTTTTTCCCTGATTTCTCATTGAGACGTTAATAAATAATTTCTGATCCTGTAACAGCTAGGAACAGCATAAGAAATGGAACTGATCTGGGTTTACATTCAGCTATGTTTTTTTACCTGACTTGGTGAACTATTTGTAAAACGGAGGTAGTAATCTCCACCTCAGTGGGCTGTGGTGAGGATTAAAAGGTACACTGTACATAAAATATATTTTCTAGTACATATAGTACATGCTTAATAAATGTTCTTTTCCTCCTGACAATTTCTCAGAAAAATGGGAAGGACTGGACACTGACCATGACACCCACTAGTATTAAATGGTACCAGAAATAAGGAACTTACTGTTGCACTTACCAAAATGGCTCAGAACCTTAAAGGTGTTAGAGCCAGAAAAAAATTCGAATGTGTCTCTTTCTGGATCTTTAAGCTTAGGAGGGGCAATAAAAAGAAAGAAAAAGGCAGACTTCTTGATTGAAAAAAGAAAAGTCAAGGTGATTTATACGAACCAATTTATAGGGGCACCTGGCTGGCTCAGTCCATAGAGCATATGATCTCAAGATTGTGAGTTCGAGCCCCACATTGGTGTGGAGCTTACTTACAAAACAAAACAAAATAAAACAAAAACAACAAATGAACCAATTTAGAAATAATACATTTTCATAATCCTAAACCAAGAGTCACTCTGTATCTGTGAAGGGCATTAAGTAAATATTAACAAACTCTCTCTCCATCCCACTCTCCCTTGGGGTAAAGACTTCTGAAAATTTAACAATTATACATATATAATGTTGATGCTAATTCCATGGAACTTACTTCATGTTTAGGTCTTTCATGCAACCTCAAAGATCAACTACTTCTATTCACTTAAAAGAGTTCCTTGTTGTTTCAAAAAATAGTTCCCCTTGCACTTATTAGAAGCCTATCAGTGATATCTTTATCATAAAGAAAAAATTTTAAATTTAAATAAGGACGCTTTCTCAGAAATCCATTCTTTACCATGATCCTGCTAAGAAATAACCCTTCACTAAAAACAGTAATTTCTATAGAAACATAATCTGATGCCAAATACCTTGACATTAAAAATCTATTCAGAAAAGAAGGTCACCTTTCTATTAAGTTCATGATCATCTGCAACACTTAAAAAGAAAATTCAATAACAAAAGAGTGATGAAAAATTCCACTGCCATCTGTCCAGCATTCCAGTTTTTCTAAAATATATAGGAACCTAAATGAGTTTAAAATTGGTATTTTTTTTCCTTATTCCTTAGATTTTCCCTTACAACTCTAGTCCAGTACATCAATACTTGGTATCACCAGTTAGAGCAAGAGAACTACTTTCATGGCATTCATCATTCTATATACATTATTTCATTTAAGCCTTATGCCAATAGTTTATTGCCCATCCCACCCTTCTGACATATGCATCTCCCCCCCTTTTTTTATTAAATGAAGAAACTGAGACTCAGAGAGGTTAAGTAACATGCTGGTAGCTAAGAGCTAGCACAAGGTAGAGCTGGGATCCTAACCAAGGTCAATCACTCTCAAAGGGTTCTGCTTTTTCTACAACCTCACAGCCTCTAAGGTACAGATAAAAATAAGACTGGGCCTAAACTCAGAGTGTATGGGACTTAACCTTCAAAACAGATTATTCTGGCTTTTTTCCTCTTTTTTTTTTTTTAAGATTTTATTTATTTATGTGACAGAGAGATAGCCAGCGAGAGAGGGAACACAGCAGGGGAGAGGGAGAGGAAGAAGCAGACTCCCACCCGAGGGCGATGTGGGACTCGATCTGGAATGCCGGGATCACGCCCTGAGCCTAATGCTTAACGGCTGTGCTACCCAGGCGCCCCAGGCTTTTTTCCTCTTAAATCACATTTTACATTCAGATTACTCTGACTTAATAGCTATTGGCTAACATTTGCTTGTTAAAAAAACCACATTTTGCAGATTAGCAGACAGATCGTGAACTACAATTATGAGGTGATTTAAGTACTTTATGCCACTCACTGGATGAGAAAAGAATTTCTCATTTGAAACCTCAGCAATAAATTTCTGGATATAATATTATAAAACTAAGTAACAGAATATGAAGAGTAATGGAAACCACAGGTCTTTTTATGCCTATTTGCCACTTGAAAAATGAACGAGCACTAAACAACCTAAAAAATATTAATCCTCCCTTTGTTTTCCATTTTCACTCTACTGTCCACTGTAACAATAAATTCAGCAACATAACATTTTTAGCAGTCCTCTATACAAACAAAACCAAAGAGAAAAAATTAATAAACAGTATAGATTATTCCCTTCACTCCGCGGAGAGGAAGGAGCTGGGTTAAAAACAACCTTCTTGCTTTTTCACAAGTCCAAAGCCCTAATCTTAGGTGGACTTTCAAGATTTTTTTGGCTTGAGTTGTCCTGGGACACTTATCACTCTGATCCATCTGTCTGTCCCATGTAAGCAAAAAAAGGCTAAACAGTGCTCTCAAATAAAGACCCACAAACTCAAAATTTGTTGTTTAGAAAGCACCTGCATTAGGGCAACTTCATAAAATAGAAAACCAGAGCACCCAACAGGACTAATTAAGGAAAAAGTAGCCTCAGGAGAAGGGAAAAGAGAAACACGTATCTGCAGAGGAAGACAAAAATGCAAAGGGCCACTTTCTGATACATATCATGTGCATGTTCTTTTCATGTGCATTTTTTATATAAAACAGTCCACTGCTCATCAGTGGCTCAGTACTACCTAGAATCTAAACATTGACTTTCATGTATATAACTCATCTATACTTGGCAGACAAACTGGTTAAAGCATAATTAATGTACATACTCCCATTAGAGAAATAAAATGTTAATCTACAGTATTACAGAGATAAGGGGCTAAATACCAAAACTGATATAAATCTTACAGGCAGATTTGAGGATTAAAATTTATTTAGGTCCAAGACAATCAGGAAAAATTAGTTTATGTCAACAGGAAAGATCTTTATTTTGGAATTTTTAAAATTTTATATAAAAGCATCAATCTTACATAGAAATCCTGCAAATAAACTAATAAAAACATAAAAAATACATAGCTTACTTTAATTATAGGAATAGCTGATGATAAAGAGGATCTTCTCTGAAAAAAATGAGGCTGGCATTCAGATGAGATGAAGATAATGAGGTTCCCATCAGAATGGATGTTACTGAACACTGTGACACACTTCATTCAAAGGAATGAATGTACCAAACTGTACACAAAATCATAAAATTCTTTATGAAAGTAATACAAGTCATGCCAGTAATTTCTCTTTTAACAAGCAAACAAACAAAAAACCCTAACAATCCCTCAACTTAACTTCATTCTACCAAAGATCTATGTCGTTTAGTTTGGGGAAATTACAAGTTTAGAACTGCTATAAATACAGCTTAATATTCTTAGAGTCCATGTATGTATTTTTGCCTTAATTATCCTCTTCCTTATTAGTGACAAATCAAAGTTTTAAATTATTTACCACTAAGTCTATCAACTCTAACATATGGCATGAAGATTTAAAACAAATGTTCTTATCAAAACGAACTATAAAAAAAGGTTAATAATCAAAACCAAACAAAACCATGACACTCTTCTCACCAAAGTAGTTCTGCTACAGCCATTTTCTAGAAAACCAAAGACAGAGTTAAATACCATCCTCCACTCTCTCCATGAAAAAGTCATATACATTTCCCACATTTGAAAACAAGGGATTAAAAAAAAAAAAAACCAACTTCACCTAGGCAGCTGTTTTCTCAGAATAAATTTTGGCAAAATTTACAGTGTGATAAGGTAGGCCCTAAGCCAATAACCACATTCTCTCAACCACTCCAAAACCATTTGAGATGTGATGTCCTATCCAGATACTTCAGAAGCATCAATCCTAGCTTCACTATCAATTTCACTACATTCTATGAAAACTAGTAATCTATCTATGCTGTAAATGGTTAACTCCATATCACTCAAAATATTGTTTGTCAGAATAGTCAATTCACAGATTATGCTAGATATGCAGTTTTACAGCACAACTAATAATTTCATTTCAGATAAAATTAACATGTATTGGGTTATTCCTTCCCTCAATAAAAAAATCAAATGCTTATTAAGTATCTTCTCTACATTGAAAATAGTAATATACAAAGAAGACAGCTATTTAAATAGCTGCTACTTATTAACACCTAACATATAACAAGCTAATTCTGAAAAAAATTAAGAAACCAAGTCTTCACTGTATCCTCTAAATTCTGAAGTCAATATATACAGGGAGGAAAAAAAATGAAAGAAATTACATGGTGCCACATTTCATTCTGCACAGAAATTTGGCATTTTCCATAAACACTTGAAGCAAGAAAGTAGATCAACAACATAATGTTACTGATGCTAAGAGTTAGAACACAGAAGGAAAACAAACTTAAAATTTATAATCAGAAATAAAAGTGGTTGGGGTGCCTGGGTGGCACAGCGGTTAAGCATCTGCCTTCCGCTCAGGGAGTGATCCGGCGTTACGGGATCGAGCCCCACATCAGGCTCCTCCGCTATGAGCCTGCTTCTTCCTCTCCCATTCCCCCTGCTTGTGTTCCCTCTCTCGCTGGCTGTCTCTATCTCTGTCAAATAAATAAATAAAATCTTAAAAAAAAAAAAAAAAAGAAATAAAAGTGGTTACTGCCACTGCCTGTATTAAAAAATATTAAGCAAATAAAGATAATGGTGCCTGGAGTATTTGAATAGCCCTTTATTATATTAATTTTGTAAGAAATTATTTATAGTCAGCAATTATCATAAAAGCAGGTTGTAACTTCATGCTTATATATAATAACTTTAAAATCACCTTTAAATTTAAATCCCCCTTATTCTCATACATTCACTGAAACCAAAAGCTGGCTCTTAGTAGGGGGAAAAAATCAAGAAAACTGATAAACCTCTTGCTAGACTGATGAAGGGAAAAAAAGACAACAATTACCAATTTCAGGAATGAAAAAGAGAACGTACTACAGATCCTACAGACATCAAAAGAGTAATAAAAGTATTATGAAAATTATGCCAATAAATTTAAAACTCAGTGAAATGTACACAAATTATCAAAACAAGAAGAAACAAACTCTGACTAGCCCTATATTTAACAGCTGAATGCATAATTTAAAACCTTTCTACAAAAATAATTCCTGGCCCACATAGCTTCACTAGTTAATTCTATCAAATACTTAGGAAAAAATAATACCAATTCTACCCAAACTTTCAGAAAATAGGAAAGGGGAACAGTTCCCAACTCATTATATGAGGTCAGCATTACCTTAAAATCAAAATTCAACAGATGTAAGACAACGACAAACCTGATGAACATAATGCAAAAACCCTCAACAAAATACCGGCAAATCAAATTTGCCAATATATAAAACGAATACTACATAACCAAGTGAGATTTACTTCAGGACTGCAAAGTTGATTGAACATTCAGAAATCAATCAATGTAACTCATCCTTTTAACAAGCTAAAAAAGAAAAACCATACGGATCATCTCAATAGAGGCAGGAAAACATTCAATGAAATTTAGCACTCATTCTGGTTAAAAAGAAAACTCCCAGAAAACTAAGAATAAAAGGGAACCTTCCAATCTGATAAAAAGCATTTATAAAAACCCTACAACATCATACTCAATAGTGAAAACTGAACACTCTCTCCCTAAGATCAAGAACACAGCAGAGGTCCATTCTCAACACCTCTATTCAACAAAGTACTAAGGTTTTACTGCAATAAGGCAAAAAAAAAAAAAGTTTTTTCTAACAAAATATAAAGATATACAGATTTTAAAAAAGGATATAGAGATTGGAAAGAAAAAAGGGACTTGCAGATGATCTGATCATGTACATACAAAATTCTAGTAAGTCTATAAAAGAGCTACTAGAATGAATAATTAAATTTAGAAAGTCACAGGATTCAAGAATATACAAAAATCAGCTGTTATTTCTAAATGTTAGCAATAGAAAATAAAATATCAAATAGCATTTACAAGTACATAAAAAAATAGGAAATACTTAACAGATATATGTAACAAAATATATGTAAGACCTTTACACCAAAAATGACAAAACACTGCTAAGAAATTCTAAAGAAGATTAGGTAAATGGCCCAATGTATCATGTTCCTGGACTGGAAGACTCAATGTAGTTAAGACATCAATTCTCTACAAACTGACCTAGAAATCAAAGCAATCCTAATCAAAATCCCAGCAGGCATTTTTGAAAATTTGATAAGCTGATTTTGAAATTTATATAGAAATGTAAAGGACACAGAATATTAAAACAATTACAAAAAAGAATAGAGGACTTACACTACGTGGCTTAAAGACTAACAAAAAACCTACATAATCAATCAAGATGACAATGTGATATTCACTTCGATCAATGAAATAGAATGTCAACATACAGACCAACACATATTGATCAATATATGCACAGGACATGTATCTGACAAAGGACCACTACTCAGAATACATAAAAAACTTCTACAACTCAACAATAAAAAGACATCCCAATAAACACAGACATTTGAATAGGCACTTCACAAAAGAAATATAAATAGCCAATAACCACATGAAGATATTCAACATTGCTAGTTATGAGGGAAATACAAATAAAATCACAATAACACTACACATTTATTAAAATGGCTAAAATTCAAAGGATTGATAATATCAAGCATAGGTGAGGATTGGATCAAGTAGAATTTTTATGTTTGCTGGGTGGGACTTTAAAATGGTATCAGTACTTTTAAAAACCATTTGTCTATTTCCTATAAGGTAAATATATAATCTGGCAATTATATTCCTAGGTATTTACCCAAGAGAAATAAAAATATACATCTACAAAACGACTTGTAGTATGTGTAGAACCAATGTTCATAGCAGTTTTATTCATAATAGCCCCAAAGGGAAACAACTCAAACATCCATCAACAGATAAGTGGATAAACAACTTGTGATATAGAGGCATCCCCTGCTTTTTGAAAGTTCAAAAAGTTATGCCACTTAACTTTGATGAAAGACCTACATTTGTACTTGTTTTTGCTAACTGAAATAAATCTGAAGAGGGTTTTCGCTTCTATGAAAAAAGGTGAAAAGCAAAAATGGCATTCAGCACTTGTTTTGCAAGCAGCGCTTACAAAGGCGGTATGCACCACAAGCAGCAAGAGTGGCTCTGCCACAGTTCTTCCCTGGGACTTACACTCAACATCTCAGCATCAAGCCACCATAGCTTTGAATTACGTCTGTGCTTTACCTCAACTTACTTTGTGTTTCCATCAGCAAGATGTGTTTTAAGGTATCAGAAAAGCCTAAGAAAGGTTAACTTGGGGGGGGGCTAGAAATCCTCAAAAATTTTTCCATATAAATTAATGGTAACTATTTCTTTGCTTTATAACATTTCAGCTTACAAACAATTTCACAGGAACTCTCTACTTTCAGATAGTGGGGGGAAAACCTGTAGCCACACAATGGACTACTACTTGACTCCTCTCTCCAAAAAAAAGTATAAAGAAAAACATGATAATTGTATAATGCTGACTGGTTAACATCACTAGTAATAAGACTTACCAACATTATGTACCCCTGATATTATACTCTGAGAAGGGTACACCATCTCTGTAGTGTTCTTCACAAATATGCATAATACTTCAATCATGTGAAAAACATCAGACAAACCCAAATTGTGGAAGATTCTACAAAAATATCTAACCAGTACTCTTCAAAAGTGTCAAAGCAATGAAAGACAGGACTGCCACAGAAGACACTAAGGAAATATGACAACTAAATGTAATGTGGGATCCTAGATTGGAATAAAGAATCTTAGCGGGAAAATCTGTAAAAACTGAGTAACGTCCATAGTTCAGTTAGTCGTACTATACTAATGTTAATTTCTTATTTCTTTTAATTGTACTGTGGTCAATTATAGTCAAGAAGTCACCATAAGAAGAGAATAGAGACCAACTATTATTTCTGCAGCTCTTCCATAGGTCTAAAATTATTTCAAACTTTTTATAGTTTAAAAATGTAAGGGGTAAAAAAAAAAATGAATGAACTATTTACTGACAGACACAATATCAATGAATTACAAAAACATTATGCTGAGCAAAAGAGGCCAGACACAAGAGTACACACTGCATGATTATATGAAATTCTGAGAAGGGCAAAATTAATCTATAGCGACAAAAAGCCCTGAGGCAAAGGGCAGGGTAAGAGGGAGAACTGACTTCAAAGAGGCAATGAGGGACCTTTTTGGAGTGATGGAAATATTCTTTATCTTAATTGTGGTGGTAGTTACCCATGTGTATACATTTTGTTGAACTAAATTTATATCCTTAAAATGCATGTTTTATTGTATGTAACTTATTCCTCAATAAAGTTTATTAAAATTTAAAAAATAAGTTCATATTTAAAAGTATTTCACTTGAATAGTGCATATTTTATACTGAGTAAACTCAAATATAGTGATTCTTTTTTTTTTCTTTCAGTTTTCAATTAATTTTTAAGTTTTTAATCACCTGATGCTCATCACAACAAGTATAGTCCTTAATCCCCACCTCCTATTTTACATTCCTTCACCCACCTCCGCTCTGGTAACCAGTAGTTTGCTCTCTATAGTTAAGGGTCTATTTCTTGGTTTCTCTCTCTCTCTCTCTGTTCCCCCCTTTGTTTGTTTTCTTTTTATATTCCACATATAAGTGAAATTATATGGCATTTGTCTTTTTCTGACTGACTTATTTCACTTAACATTATACTCTCAAGCTCCATCCTTTAGTTACAAATGCCAAGATTTCATTCTTTTTTATGACTGAATAATATTCCATTGTGTGTATGTATGTGTAGTGTGCGTGTGTATGTGTGTGTGTGTGTATATATATATATATATATATATATATATATATATATATCACATCTTCTTTAACCAGTCATCAATCAACAGACACTTGGGCTGCTTCCCTGATTTGGCTATCATAAATAATGCTGCTATAAACACAGCAGCCTATGTATCCCTTTGAATTAGTGTTTTTGTATTCTTTGGGTAAATACCCAGTAGTGTAATTCCTGGATCACAGGGTAGTTTTATTTTTAATTTTTTGAGGAAGCTCCATATTGTTTTGTACACTGGCTGCACAAGTGTGCATTGCCACCAACAGTGCACAAGGTATCCTTTTTCTCCACATCCTCGCCAACACCTGTTGTGTCTGTGTTTTTTATTTTAGCCATTCTTACACATGAGGTGATACCTCACTGTAGTTTTGATTTCCATTTCCCTGATGGTGAGTGATGCTGAGCATCTTTTCATGTGTCTGTTGGCCATCTGTTTGTCTTCTTTGGAGAAAGGGCTGTTCTTCTTCCCATTTTTAATTAGATTATTGAGTTTTAGAAGTTCTTTATGTATTTTGGATAGTAACCCTTTCTCAGATGTCATTTGCAGCTATCTGCTCCCATTCAGTAGGTTGTCTTTTAGTTTTGTTGACTTTTTTCTTCGCTGTGCATAACCTTTTTATTTTAATGTAGTTTCCATAGTTCACTTGCTTTTGTTTCCCTTGCCTCAGGGAACCTATCTAGAAAAAAGCTGCTAGAGCCGATGTCAGAGAAACTACTGCCTCTGCTCTCTTCTAAGATTTTTATGGTTTCAGGTCTCACATTAAAGTCTTTCTGTTTCTTACAGATTTTTTTTTATTTTATCTTATTTTATTTTATTTTTTCCAGGATTGTTGCTGAGGGCATTTCAGCAGGAAGATCAGTAGGAGAAGGAAGGGAAGAATGAAGGGGGGGGTAAACAGAAGGGGGAATGAACCATGAGAGACTATGGACTCTGGGAAACAAACTGAAGGCTTCAGACAGGAGGGGGGTGGGGGACTGGGATAGGCCAGTGATAGGTATTAAGGAGGACACGTATTGCATGGAGCATTGGGTGTTACACGCAAATAATGAATCATGGAACACTACATCAAAAACTAAGGATGTACTGTATGGTGACATAACATAATAAAAAATTATTTTAAAAAAAGCTTTTAATTAATTTATTTAAGTTTTTATTTTAATAAAGTATAGTGATTCTTAAACTGATTTATTAAAACTTATGTACCCAAACTGTTCGTTCAATATGCACTTACTGAGCACCTACTACACGCCAGGCTTTAGGCAACACATAGGATAAAAAAGTGAAAAAGAAAGCCCTTGCCCTTGAAGAACTCACAGGCCAATGGGGAGACAGGCAAGCAAACAAAAGTTGCAAATGATATATAAATTGCTCTTAGGAAATGAGGTACCAAGGTGTCAGGACTGCAGAGAAGACAGTGTCTCAGACAAGGCTTCAGAACAAATACAGACCCTTTCCAAGAACTTATCCTGTGAAACTATTACACTTATTCCAGGGATGTTTATTCCAAATTCTCAGAGCTTTCAAAAACCACTTCTTTTAATATTGTCTCTATACTTTATGCCATATTTTTCTGATGAAAGTCCTTAGCACTTCACGGGTGTGGTTTGTTAGTTTTTTATATAACAAAAGTTACTCTTGGATAAATTTAATGAATACTATTCTGGAAAACAGGAGAAAGTATAAGCCAATAAACTTGTTTTCCTATGTGCTTTATGAAATGAAGGTAGTATCATAAGAAGACTAACGATGTTTTCATCCAACACTGAGTTGTTGAAATAATGTACAGTATCTCAAAGGAGACTCTCTTAAAGGAGATTGCTTTTTTGAGTGCTTAAGTCCTGGTTTGTTTGTTTAAGGGAGGGAACTTAGTACTTTGAAATTATACCTCACTATAAATTGTCATTGTTCAAAATGATAAACTTATCATAATACATATATATGTGTGTGTGTGTGTGTGTGTGTACTCACACACATGTATAAATGTATACTAAGGTTTGAATCTCGGTTCAGCTCTATCATAGCTAAACACCCTTGGACAAAGTCCTTAATGTCCTAGCATCATTTGTAAAATGAAGACAACAGTATCTGCCTCATAGAGTTTTTGTAAATATTAAATAAGTGCCGTGAATGAGATAACCCATGTATTAAATAAAATAATCTATTATTAGAACAGGGCTTACTTAGCACATAGTAAGCACTTAATAAATGTTAATAATTATTATTTTATATATAAGCGAAGTATATTAGTGCCTTCACTAAGAGTAAGCATTAAAATATGAAGTGGGATTACAAAAACAAAAAAGCAAAAGGAAGAAATCATAAGGTATCTCTATAGTTTAGACTTTTTTCAGTGACTTTCATTAAACAAGAGAATTTATTTTTTCATTATTCTGTGGGAACATGTAGTTATCTCAATGCTCAGTAACAAAATGTGCCTGAACACTACAGGTTTTCAATAAATACTAACAACTATTTCAATACAATGATATAGTCTTAATAACCAAGGGGGGAAAAGTCTGTCACTTTTTTTCCTACTACCTTCTATTTTCCTACTAACTTTAGATAGTATCTCTTTCAGCTGAATTAACTCACCCTTCCTTTCCCTGGAGAGGTAAAATTCTAGGAAGGAGAATTTACTAATTCTACCCTCAGAATTTGGAAAGATCTACCCTGAGAAAGTACAGCACTTCCAACCTGCTTTCCAAGAAGTGGTCCTAAAAGTGTCTTTGTCCACTTAGAAAAATATATAAGAATAAAAATGCAGCAAAAACAACTTTAAGGCAATAGAAAATGAAATAAACAACAAAGAGTATGGAGGGAGAAAGGGAAATTCAAACCAAGTCAGTGTATATTTTTAATATATAACTTGTTTGGTACAAAGCATAGCCACATCTATGTGGCAACTACCTATAAACTGTATGTGTTCATTTTTGCATTATTATATTGCAATACATATTACATACATTTATAATACACTTATATGTTATAACGCATATTATTATACTAGCCTAAATTGAACATCAAATTGAGATCTAATTTGAGAGGGAACTCAGTTTTCTAATACTGTTACAAGAGGTTTCTGAAGATGTGAATTTATACATTTTAAGATTTTTGTGTAAAGATAGTATTTTTTATAGAAAATTTCTGAAAGATTCTTTTTCAAGTGTCATAGCAATACACACATGCATGCACATACATATATACACATGTACTCAACTCAGTCCTTCATCTCCACTACTTAAATGACATTTTCACATCAAAATCAAATGAATTTTAATAAAAACTTCGTTAAATTCTGAAAATATCTTGCAACTGTTAACTAATCCACTGATTATTTCAAATATATCTCAGAGACAGGAAGGGAAAAACAGCATAGTGCTGTGTTTAAAGTCTATTTGATAATGAACAAAGCAATAGCTCTAATTTTTAAAAAGTCTTTACATAGTGTATTTGCAATCATTTTAATGGAAAGAAACACATTTTCCATTTGTCTTAAGAATAACATTAAAATTTTTAACTGATATAAGTTTTCCTTGGGTGGAACGCGAGATACAAAATTCCATGTTGAAGAATAGTTTACAGAGTAAAAGCCAAAAGTGCCCTGATATACACATTAATGTATAATTTCACCATACTATTTCTTACCAGGAACTCTAAAATAATTTAGCACTTGTTCTACATATCTATATTATGTAAATCTCAAGGATATCTGGTAATTTCAATATTCATAAATATCAACGGAAGGAGCTTTGATAATAAGAGCTTCTAGTAGCTAAATATATGATTAAATCAACAAGTGTTTAGCAAATTGCCTTCTGTAGACCCACTGTGTTTTATCTAAAACAGTTTTTAACCAATCGAAAAGTGCTACTCACCAGCAAGTGTATAATCCATATCAAAACCAAAACACTTTATTTTTTCCATGGCTAAACTTCGGTTCACAAACACCCTAAAAAAAGAAGCAAAAAATGTTCTCTCAATTAACACTGAAGCAAACTCCCCCCAAAATTCCTAAGTTTAATGTAATTGTTTGGTTATCTTTCTAGATTTTTTCATTTAAATACCAATATTAAGATTCATAACAGGCGTACCTGGGTGGCTCAGTTGGTTAAGCGTCTGCCTTCGGCTCAGGTCATGATCTCAGGATCCTGGGATAGAACCCCACTCCCGCATCAGGGCTCTGGCTCCCTGCTCAGCAGGAAGTCGGCTTCTCCCTCTCCCTTTGCTCCTCCCCCTGCTTTGTGCCCTCTCTCTCTCTCTCTCTCTCACTTTCTCAAATAAATAAAATCTTTAAGAAAGGGATGCGTGGGTGGCTCAGTCATTAAGCGTCAGCTCAGGTCATGATCCCAGGGTCCTGAGATCAGATCAAGTCCTGCATCAGGCTCCTAGCTCAGCAGGGAGCCTGCTTCTCCCTCTGCCTGCTCCACCTGCTGTCCCCACTGCTGTTCCCCCTGCTTGTGCTCTCTGACAAATAAATAAATAAATAAATAAATAAAATCTTTAAAAAAAAAAAACCAACTTAAAAGATTCATAACAAAAATTATTCAAAGTCCTTCTTATACCATAAATGAAACCAGATATTATATGAAACTATATGTATTTTCTTACTGTTCTTGGTATTAACAATGCCATGTGCTAAAGACTTCTGAGAATCAGCTCTCCTTTTCTAAGTTTGACCCCCAAGATAAGCTTATTTTTGAGATTTTATCATACAGTCATTCATTTATAAATTATTTAATAAACAGAGGTTCAGTTAAAGCCTACCACATGCCAGATACTAAAGGCATAAACATAAATAGATTCATTCAAACACTGAGTGCTTACTATGTCCCCAACAAGGTACATGATAAAGCAGTAAATGAACAAGTGTACCTGCCCCTGGACTTCTATTTTAATTTACAATCTCTATCCTTGAGGAATTCAGCCTAGCAGGAGAGACAGTTATACATAAATAATTTTAGCAATTCAATAAATGCTATAAAATAAGACAGAGACAAGAATACCACTTCTTTAGAGAGGAAGAGATGTCTGAGCTTAATCTTAAGCAACCAGTAGAAGTTTTCCAAATGAACAAAGCAACAAAAGCAATCCAGGCAGAATAACCAAGCATGGACAAGGTTTATAGTGAACTATAAAACATTTAGTATGGCCGGAGCTGAAGAGTTTTCTTTGGTTTTGCTTTTCTGTTTGTTTTTGCAAAAGGAGGTTTTCCAGAAGAGCAAGAGTAGGGAGAAGGGGCAATAAAAGCTATGAAGCTAAAAAGATTAGCAGGAGTCAAAATCATGAGGACTTTGTATGTCACATTACAGTTTGGACTTGATCGTGCAAGCAAGGTCAAATTACCAGATTTTGAAGAAATGAAATAATCAGATTCAAATTTTAGAAAGATCACTTTTGAAGACACAGGGAAAACTAAACATATAATAACATGGTAAATCATCACCATGATGCTGTTTGGGGGTAAGTTTTACTCATCTCTGAAAACAAAAGTATCCCTTTGGGGCACCTAGGTGTCTCAGTCAGTTAACTGTCCGACTCTTGATTTCGCCTCAGGTCATGATCTCAGGGTCATGAGATCAAGTCCCATGTCAGGGTCCGTGCTGGGCATGGAGCATGCTTGGGATTCTCTCTCTCCCTCCTCCTTCTCCCTCTAACCCCCACCCCTCTCTTAAAACACAAACACACACACACACACACACACACCCTCTCCCTTTCCATCTCATCCCCAGCTTGATAGCCAAAATTACTGAATAGTTTATTCTATTACCAAGCTTTTTCTTTGCCTTCATTTTAGAAGTAACTGTGAGAAATGAGAATGCTACAAATCACCTAGAAACCTTGTTAAAAAATAAAGATGCCTGGACTGGGCTCCTATTCATGATGCAGGTCAATAATCTCCAAAGAGGAGTGACTGTACCAGGGGATGCAGAAGACACCACTGGGTACAAAAAGATCTCAGATCTTCTACTGACACTTACTTCATCATTTCAGTATGTCTAATTTGTATATGTTTTCTACTATATATAAATAAGGACAACAGTGCATGAAGGGATGAATGTTCTACATTTTAACTGATGCAATACTGAAGAGTTCGGAACCACTAATCTAGGTAATGACTCTTCACCAATTCATATATTAGTATTTCAAATTTTAACAGAAAACTTTTCCTCTCATCAGAATGTATGCACCAATTTTAAAATGCAGACCAAAAAAATCAAGTATTTGCTTAGAAATATTGTAATCAAGGACTTAAAATCAATAGGCCCTTGAATTAAGAACTATTAATCTTCTGAAAAATATGAAAATCATTACTTATCTTAGTGTCTTATGCACACTAGATTAACTCTATAAAACCCTTAGTTCCTGAGAACTAAATCCTGAGAATTAATGCCAGTATTGGTATTTAGCTCCTTATCTCTGTAACACTGTAGATTAACACTTTATTTTTCTAATGGGATTATGTATTTATTATATTATGCTTTAACCAGTTTATCTACTAAGTACAGATGAGTTACATATAAAAGTCAATGTTTAGAATCTAGATAATACTGAGTCTTGTATATTAGCTTTGCCACTGACCAATAGTGGACTATGTTTTTGTTTTTTTTCCCAAGATATTATTTATTTGACAGAGAGAAAGACAGCAAGAGAAGGAATACAAGCAGGTGGAGTGGGAGAGCGAGAAGCAGGCTTCCCGCTGAGCAGGGAACCTGATGTGGGGCTCGATCCTGGGATCACGACCTGAGCCGAGGCAGACGCTTAATGACTGAGCCACCCACGTGCCCCAATGGTGGGCTATGTTTTATACAAAAAGTACCTAAAAGGCCTATTTATAATTCTTCATATCCCAAATTACTGTAGCAATGGTCCTTTGCATTTTTGGCTTCCTCTGCAGATAGGTGTTTTTCTTTTCCTTTTCCTGGGACTTCCTATTCCCTTAATTAGAACGGATGGGTGCTGTGGTCTCCTATTTTAAGTTTCCCTAATATAGGCCCTCTCTAATGGATGGGAGAGGGGATAGAAGCCTAATGGATAGCTGAAAGATACAAGGAGCTACAAGTAAATGACACCCACCCAAATCTTTTTTTTTAACACCCGCAAATCCAAATATATCACCATGATCCTTGTACCACTTCATCAAATTTCACTGTGCTTTTACTGATAAAAAGCATCTACTTATTATCACCTTTTCTCAGTTACATAAATCCTTCTGAAGGCACAAGAGGTGTAAGACACAAAGCAATGGTTCTAACTCTGGAAAACAAATGTTGCCATTGAAGATTAGGCTTTTCAAACACACTCTCAATTCAGGCTAGAGGCCAACAGGATCAAATCCTTGATCAGAGCCTAAACAGCTGACATGCCTAAAATATTCTATGGGAATTCAGGCAGGAATGACCGGGAAGATTCTTGTGATACAATCCAGGAGGGGTATATGTTGGGACCACATGATAAAAGAAACAGGTTTGTTTCTGATAGAGTGATGTGAGCTGGTTTCAGGCACAGCTCAAACACAAGGTAAAAAACACACTTTGCTAATATCAATCAGTGCTAAAGGTAGAAAGAAACTGTCAACAGACCCAGCAAGATAGCTTACCAGTTTCTTTATTGGTCAGAAGAAAGATTAAGCCTGTACTCCTTTATCACATTATTTTAAGGATATGAAGATTATAATGCACCCTAGGTACACTATCCATACAAACTCTTGGAATCACATATGTTGGGAATATGAAAATCTATTGTTTTTGCCAAAATTATCACTGCTAAATATCCATCAAATCACACTCTTTCCCCTTTAATTAACTTGTCACCTTATTCCATCAGCAGATTTGCTGAAAGCCTACTACAAAGCCGGTACCACTTTGTTTCAGGGAGTAGACTGAGGAAAGACTTTTTAGATACCTGACTTTAGGAAATAAGATGTTGTCTTATGAAGACCTTCCACTAAATATCCTTAATCTTTTCATTTTCATTCAAAATAAGTAATCTCATTCACAGAAGCAACTCCTGAATTTAAGAAAGAAACAATCATTCCTGTCTCCCCTTCTCATTCCTATTATGAAACAAAAATCTCACATATGTTTTCACCTCCTTTTCCTAACTTATGCTATAAAACATGGGAGGAAAGGGCACTAGGGAATTAAATCTAATCTGTGTGGGAATACCTAAAGTGTATTAAGTAAAGCTGTAATGATAAAAGGGAATAACTGGATCACAGAGAACTGCAACAATACATACTCTAAGATTTACAAAGATAATAAACATCCAAATGCTGAAAGTGTGCACTGACTTCAGAAGACAGGCAGCCTGGGGCCAGAAATATCATGTCTCTAGGATACAGTCTTCAAGAGAAACAATCCCTTGGCCTCAAACTAATCACTATTCTTTACTGTTAGAACAAAAGAGAGTATTAGGCACTGTGTCAGTTGAAAGACTGGCTCACTGTCCCACCATACATTTAAAACAAAAGATCATATCTGCTTGGAGAATTCAAAAATTTCTATTGGTTCCAGGGCTTTGACTCTCTTTGCCAATGCCAATTTACTTGTGTCACTTTTCTAAATTATTAACCAGTGGAACACACTCCACTGCAGAGCTTCACCTCAAGAATGTGAATACATTTGTGAAATTAACTTTCCAAAGCTTACTTTAAATAAAGCACAAATTTTCCATAAAGCATGACTGACCTAAGCATCCAACCTTAAAATGCAATTATCAGCAAGAAATTCCTACATATTAAGGCATTTGCAAGATACAGATTTGAGCATTAACAAGTGAAACAATCTTTAGGAAACAACACATAAAAAACCTGGCACTATAAAACCAGGCACAGATTTAGACAGAGATAAATGTAACAGCTTTTACTACCATATCCCACCACAGTAAGGCACGAAATTTAAAGAAATTCTATCCAAGTAAATACAGATATTAACCATAAGAAATAAGACTACGTGCTTTAAGAATAGGGATCTAATATCGTCATACTTAAGGAACATGAACATGCGACTTACTAAATTTGGAATTTTGTAAATAGCACACTCTTAGTGGTTTTGCGATTTAACTCATAATTCAAAGCAGCATTACCTCATCTGTCACTGGTTGCCGTTCTGCAGTGTGTGAAACTATCTGAATCAATGAGTTCTTGAAGTCACATAACAGAAGTCTTCAAGTCCCTAGTATAATTTATTTCTGTGTAACTTTAACCTAACTTCAAAAAGACTGTTTTACTCTGAACCAAGCTGCTCAACAGCATGTATCTTCTGAGGCTGTTGGAGAAAACACCTCTGTGTCTAATTTAACTTGTCATTGGATATCACTGTTGCTCCACAAAAATCCATTTGGAATAGAGTTTCTTTGGCGATGGTGAACTTTATCCCTAGCTCCTCCCCCTGTCTAGAGTCACAATTTCCTGGCCAAGGGCCCAACAACAGTTACTGCAACAACAAGTGAGACTAAAGATACAAGTATAAAATCTTCTCGGGCATGTTTTGGTTATGGGTTTGTGTAATAATATACTCAAAGCTTGTTGCAATCAAAGAAAAGTTACAAGTGTTTTTTCTGAGATCGGAAGTAAAATTTAGATTACAAACCAATCAATGTCTCTTTGTGAGTGTATATGTGTTTACTTAATAAAAATATGCTATAATATGGATTTCTTTTCTAATTTAGTATCCTTCTCCCCAAACCAGTTTCTATTTCTGCTTTTGGCACTCTCATTTTACCACTTGACCCTAAAATCTAGTTAATATTATTTCCTCTCCCTCAAATCCACATCATCTCATCTGCCTTTATTTAAATTTCCGAATGTTGGGGCCGCTTGGGTGGCTCAGTTGGTTAAGCAGCTGCCTTCAGCTCAAGTCACGCATGATCCAAGGGTCCTGGGATCCTCCCTTAGCAGGGAGCCTGCTTCTCCCTTTGCCCCTCTCCCTGCTCATGCTTTCTTTCACTCTCTCAAATAAATAAATAAAATCTTTTAAAAATAAATAAAAATAAATACATTTCCAAATGTCTATGGAAACCAAATCTTCCATTCATTTCATACTGCTAACAACTTGTCCAGGTCCTTGTTAACTCATTAACTCTTCGGCAATCACCTTCCAATTGTTCTGCCTGCACACTAACAGCCAAATTGATTGTTTTGAAGTATTGCTACTCAAAAGTGTGGTGTGTGGTCTACAGACCAATGCTCCTCTGTGAATAGTTGTTACTAATCCATGACATGATACATACAGAAATTGCAAGTATTTAGAAACCTTTATAGCAATTGTGAAATTTTACATTTGTTGAATAATAAAAAATAATAAAAATGCAGGGGTGCCTGGATGGCTCAGTCCAAGGAGCATGCAACTCTTGATCTCGGGGTCATGAGTTTGAGCCCCATGTTGGGTGTAGAGATTACTCAAATAAACTTAAAAAAATATATAGACTTACATGTCTCTTCATTTTCTTAGTAATTCATTTTTACTATATTTTATAAATGCATCAATTTGAAAAGACTGGGATGAAAACAACAACAACAAAAAAATGGATCCCCCATCTCTGATAGTTTGAGAAGCACTGTCCCCAGCTCCAACTATGTCACTCTCCTACTTAATAACCTTTAGACATTCCTCACTACCTACCCAAACTATACAAGTTTTTGTATCTTCAAGGAGTTCAAAGCTTTTCACCATCTTTCCAAAATCAGTTTTATCTCATATTGCTCCACATCATGCACCTTTTGCTCTAATAATCAAAATGAACTACTCGCTATTTCCTAAAGGTGTCCTGAGGCTTTGTTTATGCTGTTCCCTATACCTGAAATGTCCTCCTCAGTCATCTTAATTTTTCAAGACACAGCAATCTCAAGTGATTTCTTCAAGAAACTATTCTGGCTGTGCCACAGAACTACTGGCAATGACACCTTTGGGTCTCAGATTACTCTTCTACTTAATGAAAGAGATTATAGAGTTGTGATCCATGTGAGAGGTCTGAATATTCAAAATCCATCATTTTGGCTTGTGGTATATTTTGTCACATACATAAAATATACAGGTAGTTCTCTTATTCTTTACTGGATTATAAACTTTGAGACCAGGATTTACTGCCTTCCCAAAACCTAGCATAGAGACTTATAAAGAGCAGACACAATATTTAACTGATTACTGGGTTTCTTTTGGGGGTAGTAAAAATGCTCTAAAATTAGACAGTGATATTTGTTGCACGACCCTGTGAATATATTAAAACCACTGAACTGTACACTTTAAGAGTGAATTGGATGGTATGTGAACTATATTTCTATAAAGTCGTTATTTAAAAAAAAAAAAACATAATTGCAAGACCTCATTCTGCCTTTATGTCCCTATCCTTCAGGAAAAAGTATGCTTGGCAATGTAAAAATATAGGTAAGAACTTTCTAATTTATGCAATGGATTCCTAAAAATTGAAATTCAAATACCATGGATATACAGACACAACATAACATTCTGGACTAGATTTTATAAAAGAAAAAAAAGCTTAAAAAAAAAGATTTAAGTAGCATTAGTTTTTGTTTTCATAAACTTCAGCCAATAATTTACTAATATGTCTTAATATTTTCTCTGAGGAACACCCTCAGGAGGGATACATTTTATCACATTGTGCCAAGAGAACAGCAGCCTGTGCTTTAAAAGCCTGAACAACAGGGGTGCCTGGGTGGCTCAGTCCGTTAAATGTCAGCCTTCTGGCTCAGGTCATATATTGGGGTCCTGGGATCCTACTCTGCATGGAGCTTGGTGTCTGGCTCCATGCTCAGTGGGGAATTTGCTTATCCCTCTCCTCCTGACCCTCCCCCCACTCGTGATTTCTTTCTCTCTCAAATAAATAAAATCTTTTTAATAAATAAATAAAAGTCTGAACAACAAACATATTATCATTTCTAAAGTCAAACATGAATTAATTATAATATTCACTTTTCTCACTCAAATATTCAATATAAAAACGTTCCAGTGAAAAGAAGTGACTATGGTGGCATACACAGAACAAAATAAAAGAGGATTAAAATTTAAGATGCCATCAATTGTAAAACTCACCCATATCATATGCCACTAAAAATGGGGGGGGATGCCCAAGAAAACTTAGGGCCTCATAAAGCTAGGACATCACAGGGCTACCCATAACATGAAGAAAAAGAAGAAATAAATCTGCAACATAGAAGAAACACACAAAATGTGTACATCTCAGCCCTGACATAGTCCAGGGCACGGGGAAAAACCTCCCCTTGAGAATCTGAAGAGTCATGTAGTAGGTTTGTGGTCTGAATTTACACTACTAGGATGGCTAATATTGCCACTAGGTGACTAAAATACAATTATCTGGAAGAACCTGACTTAATTCTAGGTGATATACTCCTGGATGCAACCCAATTTCAGAGATGTTTAAATGTTAAAAAATGTGTATAAAATACTAAGAGTACTGATCACACTATATTTCCACTCAAGCTTTCAAAGCATACTTTAAGGAAGAAACATTAAAATTCCTTTCACCTTCTTTCCCAAATGAAGGAACCTCAGTAATGAGAGCAGGATGGCAAGGAATAAAAGAAAAGACTAGCAAATGAAGAATACACAAATTAAGGGAGAAACTGAAGACAGTATCAGTACTCTGAATATAAAGTTACTGTTCCAGAACCTTAGTCTAATGAAATACACGTTTTTCCAATCCTTTTTTTCCTATTTTCCTCTAAGTTCTTTTTCATTTTTTCTCCACAATTTCTTTTAAAGATTGTATTTATTTATTCGAGGTTGGGGGGGACGGGATGGGATAACAAGCAGACTCCCTGCTAAGCACCAAGCCCTATGCAATGCGGGGCTAGATCTCAGGATCCTGAGACCATGACCTGAGCCAAAACCAAGAGTTGGAGGCTTAACCAACTGAGCCACCCAGGCACCCCTTCTCCTCAAGTTTTTAAAGTAAAGACCAATGTACCAGTGTATAGAGGATAATTTACAAAATGCAGCAAAATACAAAAGTTGAATTTTGTGGGATAAAAATTAAAAGAAAATATGATTGTCCAATGTTATCATTTTAGGCCAACTTAACAATTGTACTGACTATGCCTATAATGGAAAAAAGAGAGGTCGAAATCTAAAATTTAGGGAAGCCTGGATGGCTCAGTTGGTTAAGCCTCTGACTCTTGATTTCAGCTCAGGTCAGGATCTCAGTGTCCTGAGATTGAGCCCTGTCTGGGGCTCCACACTGGGCGTGGAACCTGCTTAAGATTCTCTTTATCCCTGGGGTGCCTGCACAGTCGGGCGTCTGCCTTCGGCTCAGGGTGTGATCCCGGCATTCCGGATCGAGTCCCACATCGGGCTCCTCGGCTGGGAGCCTGCTTCCTCCTCTCCCTCTCCCCTGCTGTGTTCCCTCTCTCGCTGGCTGTCTCTCTGTCACATAAATAAAATCTTTAAAAAAAAAAAAAAAGATTATCTCTATCCCTCTGCTCCCCCCCCAACTCTCTCTCAAATAAATAAAATCTTAAAAAAAAAAAAAAGAAGCAGCAGCACTACCCAACTCTTTTCCCTTTGCATTCTCATCATTAATACATTTGAGTACAAGGTGCTCCATATTGTCTGGGTTTTTTCTTTTTTAAATTAATATCTTCTTTTAAAAGATTTTATTTATTTAATCTGAGAGCAAGAAGATAGAGATAGCCAGAGGGAGTACAAGCCAGGAGGAGGGAGAGAAGCAGGCTCCCCGCTGAGCAGGAAGCCCAATGTGGGGCTCAATACCAGGACCCTGAGATCATGACCTGAGCGGAAGGCAGGCGCTTAACCCACTGAGCCACCCAGATGCCCCATATTGTCTGTGTTTTTAATTTTAGTCATTCTAGTGGGTCTGCAATGGTATCTTATTGTGGTTTTAATTCATATTTCCCTAATGACTGATGTAGAGCATCTTTTCAAGTGCTTATTGGCCGTACCTTTTTCTGTGTGAAATATCCACTCAAATCTTTTGCCCATCTTTTTTTAAAGATTTTATTTATTTATTTGTGTGTGTGTGTGAGAGAGAGAGAGAGAGAGAGAGAAAGCACAAGCAGAGGGATCAGCAGCAGAGGGAGAAGCAGCCTCCCCACTGAGCAAGGAGCCCGATGCGGGGACCAATCCCAGGACCCTGGGATCCCTGAGCTAAAGGCAGACACTTACCTGACTGAGCCACCCAGGTGTCCCTTTTTGCCCATTTTTAAATGGGTTTGTTTATCCTGTTATTATGCTGTGAGAATTCTTCATACACTTTGGATGTAAGCCCCTTATCAGATATATATGTATTGAGAATATCTTTTTCAGTCTGTAGATTGCCTTTACATTTTCTTAATGGTGCCTTTCAAATAGCAAAGTTGTTTTGCTTTTGTTGTTATTGTTGTTTTGATGAAACACAAGTGACCAATTTTGACTTTCATGTTATGTATTTTACCTAAGACATTTCTAGCTAATTCAAGGTCACAAAGATTTTCACCTACACTTTACTTTTTACCCTTGTATTTAGGTCTAGGATCCATTTCATGTTATTTTTTTACATACGGTTTGAGGTAAAGGTTGAGGTTCAATTTTTTTTTCTATATGAACGTTCAACTGTTCCAGCCATTGAATTACCTTGGCCTCACTGCTGAAAATCAATTGACTATATATGCGTGGGTCTATGAATTCGCTATTAGGTTTCATGATCTGTAAGACGTCTATCCTTACACTAATACCATACTGTCTCCTTACATAAGACTCAAGTATAATTTCTGGTGATTTAACTGTAATAAGAATCTTTTTCCTATTACTATTAGGAAAATATTTAGACATCAAATGAAAAACTGTACATGTCCAAATATCACACATACAAAAATTGTGACTATTAGAATTCTTTACATACAAAGTACAAAATTTATCCACTTATTTCTAAAGATAGCAAAGGAGAATAAAATCTAACTGATTTCATTTATATGATCCATGCATCTCAAATGAACTTGCTCAAGGGTGCCTGTCTGGCTTAGTCAGTGGAGCGTGGAACTCTTGATCTCAGGGTTGTTGAGTTCAAGCCCCACAATGAGGGTAGAACTTACTTTCAAAAAAATAAATAAATACATGGGCAATTACAAAAGCAAATCTTAAAAAAAAAAATGAACTTGCTCTTTTATCTATTCAAACAGCATGGGAATTGCCCCAGTGGCTCCTAGAAATAAAGCTAAAAGAGTATCTTAGCCCTTATGGTATCCTTTGGTTTATATAGATCTCTTTCTAACTAACCAATTCTAACACATACTTTACCATAGGGAAAAAATTAGTACTGATTGCTTTCTAAGAATTTGACTGCATCTAGAAATAACAGTTCTTAAATCTACAAACCAGCTTTATAAACAATCATGGGGGGCGCCTGAGTGGCTCAGCCGGTTAAGTGGCTGCCTACAGCTCAGGTCATGATCCCAGGGTCCTGGGATCAAGCCACGCATCAGGCTCCCTACTCAGCACCTGCTTCTCCCTCTCCCTCTGCCACTCCCCCTGCTTGTGCTCTCTCGATCTCTGTCAAATAAATAAATAAAATCTTAAAAATAATAATAAACACAGCCATGTGTACAAGACAGAAAAATATTACCAGCATGTGTGATAATCTTTATCATAAAAATTATTTAACAACTACAGGTTTATAGCCAGTGCTAGAAGGAAAGAAAACATACAAACCCTGAAGAGGCAGTCCTTTCATAATTTTTACATTTAAAGAAAGCTCAAAATTCTAGTGATATCATGAGAGGTCTAAAAATAATACAGAATTATTATGTCCATGGTTGCTCTCTTTATTCAATAATGCGGTTTAAAATAGCAGGAAAATGGGCCAATTTTGTTTTGCTCACAATCAAAACATTATTAGATTAAAATAAATTATAAAAATGGGGCTCTGAAACTACTTCAAAATTTCTAATAAACCAAGAACTACAAAAAGAATTAAGAGCTTCCAGAAAATAAAAATTAAAATTTTACTGATTTTTGAAAAACTTTTTTGAGGTCTATGTCCTACTTAATCAAAGGGAATGACTCTCTGAAATTAACCGGGTCTAGTTATGTTTGCAGGTTAGGAATGAAACAGTATGTAATCATTAACTTATATGTCACCTATTATAGTGGTAACAAAAAGAATTTCTGTAACAATTCAGACTCAGGCATAAGAGACAATAACTTAAAAAAAAGAGAGACAATAATATAGAAACAATAAAAACCTTAAAACAAAACTATTTTATATTGCAAAGTAGAAAGAATAGAGGATTCTACTCAAAATTATTTTTGCTTACACTTCCCAGAAAGAAACAAAATTACAAGCTGCTTTTCACTCAATCTTTCACACCATTCTCCAAAGGTATAAATTATTTGAAAATGCCTTTGAGTTTTTAATTTCACTCATTTCTATGTAAAATTCTTCAGCAAGACACCACTGTTTGTTTCCAATCTTCAAAAACACTTTCTACAGAAAAAATGAGTTCACCACAGAATAAACAGGGTGCTTAAAGCTCACTAAATTCCTACAAAGAGTATCCATCCTCAATGCTGTCTTTGAAAACAGCAATAGTAACTTTACAGTAGATTACATGTAAAACATTAACAATGTAAGCTTTCGGCTAAATTTCTTTTAATCTCTCCCTCTACCTTCCCTGTCCAACTGGTAACACTGCTTATTAATCTTTCAATTCACAGATGATCAGAACATCTCTTCGCTGAGAAAAATGAAGGAAAAAGAATAACAAATTCACTTACCCTTCCTTGGACATTCTCAAAGATCTACTTCCTCTGGATGAGAATACAGGATCAACAAACAAGCTTCACTGATCTCTTGAGAACTGTAGCTCATTTGTTAAAGCACAGAGAACTCAGGCCCTGAGAGGCCCAACAAATTCGGGCACAATGCCGAACCCTAACCAAGCAATATCTCAGTGACCAATAACCTCAGCTTTAAATACTTGAAAACCTAAGAATAACAGAAAAAAACTGGAGGGTAGAAAAAATAACTAATGGTCTGAAATGTTTAAGACTGGTCAGTTTAGAAAGGCGACAATCCAAGTGGCAAGTTCCCCTAAGAGACAGGAATCGTTTCTGGCAAACACACAGAAAAAGCAAATTTACCCCCTAATGAGGCCTGCCAATTGTACGCAAACAATGTGAGTTTCACAGAATGGAGCAGCCCTAGTCAGTCCAAATCATTTTTAGTTTACTCTGGAAGAGGGAAAAAAAAAAAAATCAACAGGATAAATAATACTATGTTTTAATTCTCAATTTAGTTATTTCCTCCCTTAGAAAATGAACAATGTGAACTACAGAAGGAAGTGTTTATATACTGATCATATTACAGGAGGAACATAAAGTATTTCCACACTGAGGTCTTTTTTTCTGATCATTAACTGCTTTTAAGGAAAACATCTGTGTTCACAAATATTTTACTCAATTGCCTGAAATTTTACAGATCTCTGGCATATGCGCGATAAAGCCAGAACATTCTAATGGTTAATTCCAAATCTCAGAGCAAGTTGGAAGTTTGGGGGAAAAAAAAAAACAAACCATCTACAACATTCCTTCCTCCTGACCAATATACTGTACAGGGATTCTACAACAAGGGGAGAAACGAACAAGCATGCTAAAGTTTAAGAACAATGAAATGACAAGTAAATCCTCCTACTAGTGATTCAAATTAAAAATATACATACCTTAAACAAATACTACATGAATTAAAACTTTAAATTAAAAAAAAAATTATCTCTTTATTACCTAAATATCTTACTAAGGTTTCTATTAGTTATTAAAATGTGTAGTCACCAATAACTAAAAGCAGTATATCTGAAACTAAAATAATACTGTATGTTAAATATACTTGAATAAAAATTTTTTTAAAATAAAGCATTATTAAATACTATGAATTTCAAGCCAGAATTATTTTCAGTTTATTTAGAAAAGCAGTATGGTATAATGGAAGGAGAATGAGCACTGGAGCAACTAGGTTTAAATTCTAGCTTCCCCACTTTCTGGCTCTGGAACCTTGAATAAGTTACTTACCCTAAACCTCAGATTTTTTATTTATAGAAGACAGGTAACATCTGTTGGGGTTGTTGTCTGTCATTTTTGAGCGCTCAAAGAACATATTATAACTTCAGGTGTGGGGGTGTAGGTAAGCAACTGGGTTGCTTGTCAAGCATTATCTCACCAAAATATCTCTTGGGAAATACTTTTTTAAAAAATCCCATTCTCAAATTGTACATGAGGATGAAGGACTTTCACAGACTCTCCTCAACCAAAATTCCATAAATACAAGAATACAAATAATATGGAAAAACAACCTAATCCTTAAAACTGCCAATTTCCCATGGCTTCCTGGGATTTTCACTATGTGGCTCAATGTGGAGGAAATAAATATAATGACTAGTTTAAGGCTTTACTACTTGCAAAGAGAAAGGAAAACAACAATTCTTACTTGAACAACGGATATACACACTTACATGAGCTTCCTATGCAAATGATAATGCACTGTCTGAGATGATTAGACCTTTCAAACTCCATTCATATAGTCAAGATATATTCACTGAATCTCTATGTGCCTGGTACCTATAATACAAAGATGAACATGGCAGTCCTTGATTTTAAGGAGTTCAAAGTCTAATGGAGGAGACCCGCTTACAAAGCTCAAAAGTAGCATGTAATTATAGTATTAGAGATATGCACAGCAGAGATGCACCTATATTCTCTTGGCTGAGTCTTACTGAAGGACAAAATGACCAAGTTGTTTTTTTTAAACTGACATTGTGTACGGTGCCTGGGTGGCTCAGTCAGTTAAGCGTCTGCCTTCAGCTCAGGTCATGATCCCAGGGTCCCCGGACACGGAGAATCACGACCATCTCCCTGCTCAGCAGGAAGTCTGCTTCTCCCTCTCCCTCCCCGTGCTCTCTCTCTCCTGCTCTCTGTCTCTCAGATAAATAAATTTAAAAAAAGAAAGGAAGAAGAAGGGGCGCCTGGGTGGCACAGCGGTTAAGCGTCTGTCTTCGGCTCAGGGTGTGATCCTGGCGTTATGGGATCGAGCCCCACATCAGGCTCCTCCGCTATGAGCCTGCTTCTTTCCTCTCCCACTCCCCCTGCTTGTGTTCCCTCTCTCGCTGGCTGTCTCTCTCTGTCAAATTAATAAATAAAATCTTTTAAAAAAAAAAAAAAAGAAAGAAAGGAAGAAGAAGAAGAAAAAGAAATTAAATGGAATAATGCAAAATGCTAAACTAAGGCCCAGGCTCTTAACCACCATGCTAAGGATTAGCAGGTGTTAATCAGGCTAAAAGGAAAAAAGTAGGTGGAGAACATTTCAACAGAAGAGTAACTATGAATGAAAAGCAGCATAGTAGACATTATGATGTATGAAGCAGACTCAGTTTAGAGTTAATGAAATACAGAGTTGAGGAAGGAACTGCTCAAAATGAAAGTGGAAAAAATCAGTCTTACAGGGCGCATGCTCTTGCTCTCTCTCAAATAAATAAAATCTAAATAAATAAAGTATTGCGAAGGGACTACAAAGACGGTCTCCAAACTACTAATGGTATTCACCTATGAGAGAGGAGTGAGGGTGAAAGAGTAAGTGAAGGGGAACATTCACATTTCAGTCTGTATTTCTGTACTCCCGAATCTCATACAGTAAGAATTTACTCGGATGTCACCTAAATATTTTTAAACACTGTTAAAAAATAATTGAGAGATTAAAATTTGGGATTATCATACTGAACTGAAATGGTTTAACTTCTGAACAGATGTATTAATAATTAAAATTCTTTTAAAAAGCCTTGAAAGGAGGGGGTTGGAAATAGAGCCAGGATGTACTTCAGATCTTTTGACTCTTAAACTAAAGTTAAGATTTAAAAGTTTACTATATAACTGGAGACTATAAAAATAACACAGCATATTTGATAAAAGATTTCAAAATGAAATTCTGAAACAAAAAAATTATAAAAACCAAATTTAAAATGTGATAGATTCAGGTCAGACCCAACTAAAAAGAGAGTTAGTGAACTAAAAGGTAGGTCTGAAATACCTTCCAGAATGTAACATGGAGAGAAAAAGGACGGAAAATACAAGAGAAAGAATGAGAGAAGAGGGGACATAGTGCTCATGTCTAACATATGTTTATTAGAGTTCAGAAAGAGAGGATAAAGACAATAGAGTAGGGACAATATATAAAAAGATAATGACTGAGAAGTCAGAAAACCAATTAAAGACAAGCATAGAATCAAGAAATCAAATGAGTCCCAAGCAAGATAAATAAAACAAATCCAAAGTTTATTAGTCTCCAACTTGAGAAGGAATATGCATGAGAGTGACACTTTTGATATGCCTTTTGCATAATTTTAACTTTGAAAGCTCACTACTAGTATATTTAATAACATATATAATGTGATGAAACGGTGTATTATGTAATATTATATTAAATGATAATACAATTAAATCAGCAAGAATGGAAAGAAAAAAAAAACCACACAACTAAAAAGCAAACCAACAAATGAACCTAATTACACTGCATACAACTACCCTAACCACAATGTATAGCAAAACAGCAAGAAATAACTAATCCAAATAACAACAACAACAACAAAAGACAAAATCCCCAGCATTTGGTTATATACCATTAGTCACTGGCAGGGTAAGTAAGAAAGGAGAAGTACTACAAACAAATCCTCAACTATTTAAAAGTTTATGATATGAGCAAAGGAATTATGGAACTACTGTAGATATATTATTAGATTGAACAAATGAGTAAATATGTTGATGTGAAGAGCCAGAGTTCTTGCTACAGAACAACAGGTAATTTCATGGAATGAAAGTAAACAAGAAAGAACCTTCTTGGGACAAACTGGAATTAGAAGCAATAGTGTGAACTCATGATTTCAAAAATATGTGTAAGACTGTGTACTCAGCGAAAATCACTGACAAATAAAGGTAAAAAATCTTCTCTCCTAAATGAATAAATAAAATCTTAAAAAAAAAAAAAATGAAATCTTGCCATTTGCAATGACCTGGATGGAACTAGAGGGTATTAGCTAAGCGAAATAAGTCAACCAGAGAAAGACAATTGTCATATTATCTCCCTCATATGTGGAATTTAAGAAACAAGCGAGGATCATAGGGGAAGAGAGGAAAAAATGAAACAAGACAAAACCAGAGAGGGAGACAAACCGTAAGAGACTCCTAATCCTTAGAAAACAAACTGAGGGCTGCTGGAGGGGACGGAGGATGGGGGGATAGGGTAACTGGGTGAGGGACACTGGGGAGGGTATGTGTTATAATGAGCACTGGGTATTATATAAGACTGATGAATCACAGACCTGTACCCCTGAAACAAATAATACATTATATGTTAATTAATTGAACTTAAATTTTAAAAAATAAAATATGCAAATATTTTAAAAAAAGAAAAGAAAGAAAGAGAAAAGAAAAGAAATGAAAAGAAAAAAGAAAAGAAAAGAGAAAAGAAAAGAAAAGAAAAGGATGTCTACTCTCACCAGTTCTATTCAGCACTGTACTGGACATTTTAGTGAAAATTAGGCAAGAAAAAAGGCCTTCAAACTGGTAAAGAAGTAAAACTATCCTTATTTGCAGATAACATGATCTTATGTATAGAATCACTAAAGAATCCACAAAGCAATTAGAGGCAATAAACCAAGATGAAGAATACAAAATCCGTATACAAAAACCAGTCATATTTCCATAAAGTAGCAAAGAATAATCAAAAAACGAAATTAAGAAAACAATTCCATTTACTATAGCATCTGAAACTACAGAATACTTAGGAATAAATGTAACAAAAGAAATAAAAGACTTATGCACTGAAAACTACAAAATACTGTAGAAAGTGATTAAAGAAGATCTAAATAAATGGAAAGATATCCCATATTCATCAATCAGAAGACTTAATATTGTTGAGATGGAAATACTCCTCAAATTGATATACAGATTCAATATAATCCCTATCAAAATCCCAGCTGGCTTTTTTATAGAAATTAACAAGATAATCTTAAAATTCTTATGTACACAGGTGGGCCACAGAATAGCCAAAACAATCTTGAAAAGGAAGAACAAAACTGAAGGACTCACATCATCATTTCCAAACTTAACACAAAGACACAACAATAAAGACTGTGTAGTACTGACCTGAGGACAAATAGATCAAAGGAATACAACTGGGAGTCCAGAAATAAACATACACAACTATGACCAACTGATTTTGACAAGGATATCAAGATCATTTAATGTGGAAAGAAAAATCTTTTCAATAAATAGTGCCAGACAGCGGTTAAGCGTCTGCCTTCGGCTCAGGGCATGATCCTGGAGTTATGGGATCGAGCCCCACATCAGGCTCCTCCGCTATGAGCCTGCTTCCCTCTCCCACTCCCCCTGCTTGTGTTCCCTCTCTCGCTGGCTGTCTCTATCTCTGTCGAATAAATAAATAAAATCTTTAAAAAAAAAAAAAAAAGAAAGAAAATAGATGACTAAATTGTGGTATGCTGATACCATGGAATGCCACATAGTAATAAAAAAGAACAAATTACTGATATACACAAAAATATGGATTACTCTCTCTCTCAGATATTACTTTGAATAAAAGAAGCTATACACAAGAGTCTTTGAATGTGAAATATGCTATTTAGGGGCGCCTGGGTGGCACGGCGGTTAGGCGTCTGCCTTCGGCTCAGGGCGTGATCCCAGCGTTATGGGATTGAGCCCCACATCGGGCTCTTCTGCTATGAGCCTGCTTCTTCCTCTCCCACTCCCCCTGTTTGTGTTCCCTCTCTCGCTGGCTGTCTCTATCTCTGTCGCATAAATAAAAAAAAAATAAAATAAAAAATAAAATCTTGAAATATGCTATTTAAATATGAGTAACATTTCCTCAAACTGAGCTTCTTATTATAGGATTTCATTAAATCAAAGATCTGCAATCTCCTCTCTCTCTCCCTTGTCACCACCATCCCTTTTCTATTTTACTTTAAGGCAGGCTATTGGAAGAAGCATTCAGGGGGTGGTGGCAGAGAAACAAACTGAGAATGTTCTAGGATCCAGTATCATCTTCTGAACAATAAAGTTCAGAGAATTTATATTCAATAAAGTAGTATCATCAGGCATTATGAAAAGTACTTATACCTAGAAGACACAAGGAATACCTATGATGTAAAAAAAAAAAGGCATGTCACTGAATTTTTAAACTTTTTATATTGAAATAATTACAGATTCATATGCTGTAGTAAGAAATAATACAGAAAGATCCCCCCTTACCGTTCACCTAGTTTCCCCCAATGAAAAAAATCCTGCATAAATATAGTATAATATCACAACCAGGGAAATGACATTGATACAATTCACCAACTTTATTCGGATTCACCAGTTTTACATGCACTCATGTGTGTGTAGCCTTTGTGTGATCATCACCAGAGTTAAGACACAAAACAGTTCCAATCACAAGGATTCCTTGTGCCATTGTTTTATAGCTATGCCCACCACCCTCCACCCACCCCAATCCTTAAACTCTTGCCACCATTACTCTGTTCTCAACCTCCAGAATTTTCTCATTTCAAGAATGTTATAGAGATGAAATCATATATTAGGTAACCTTTTGAGATTGGCTTTATTGAACTAAGCATAATTTTCTTGATATAGCAAAGTTGCATGTATCGATAGTTCAATCCTTTTTATTGTTGAATAGTATTCTATAGATCCAATGTTTTAGGCAAAATAAATAGGCTAAAAAAGACCCTTACCAGCCCCTGAATCTTCATTTGTCATTCCTTAGGAATGTGAAATATTAATCAAAACATTAGAATGATATAATAGCAAAAAAAGTTTAACACAGTTCTGATAACTCTACCTCACTCTTCTTAACCTGACAAGATATATGCCATCTGTACATTATTTAAGCAACACAGCTCCTTGACATTCCCAAGGACTTATATTTTCCATGTGATTTTGAATTCATAAGATGGCTACTGAAATCTTAACTTATCCATTTGAATATTAGAACCCAAACTAAAATGACAGGTTAATTCAGCTTAATTAATGACATAGCTAAAAAGCTGAATGACATTCATGTGATATCCATTAAGTGGTTAAGTGAGAAAGAAATTAAAATTTATCAACCTGGCAGTCTCTCTCTGTATAAAACCTAATACCTGTTTTTTATTTGAAGTTTAAAAAAAAAATCATAACCACTTCTAATTCTATCAGTGTGCCAAGCAACAGGTACTACAAAATAATTTTATACATGACACAAATTCCTTTTTATTCTTTAAACATATATTGTAATTTAAAGCTTTGATTAGATAAGAAACTATTATTCAGCAAGTTTATATAACCACCGGTATGGCTTTGGAAGTGTAAATTTCAATTAAAAATTTTGGGGGGTAAACATATAAAGAACTTTAAAGACAAAGTGATTGCAATGTCTTTTAAAATAAGGCAAAAGACTGCTTAACCAAAAATTCACAAGCCCAATTACTTATCAAATTTCAGTTCAACATGATAAAAACCACTGCTGGATTAATAAGCTGAATTCATAAAGAAAGAACCAATTCACTTACAGAAATTCTTCTATACTACAATCATCAAAATTTTAAAGGAAAATAACAAATACCTGACTTCAGCAACCTGGGCACAAACGTGTAGAGCCGATGAAAAATCTAATTGTTCCATTGTTGGATATGGTAGATATAAATTCTGATCTATTTTGATCACTGTCAGAGTCTAAGTGTTAAACAAAAAACTATTTAAGAGATAATTGTCTAACCTGCCTCCTTCAAGCCACTGCAATATATGAGCAGCTCAGCCTATCTTCTGACCATAAAGCAAAACTATTCAAATGAAGGGTTTGGCCTGATGATTATCCTCAGCCTAGAAGACTCAACAACCATAATAAGGAAATGGAAGAAGATCAACAGTCATACCCTCTGAAGACCAGTTTCTTAATAATGACTCATGACCATCATTTTTAAAAGACTAATATTAGCAAGAAAAAAGCCGGAAGTTAGATGTTTATTTACTTAACTAAAAATATTTAGCTTCTTCTAAAAAGGGAATTCTAAAGCATCACATATAATGTAGTTTATGATAAATGATCATCACAGTCTGCCTAATTTAACCAATGATAAATTACTAACTCCAATAAATGTCTTTAATAAAAAAGCCCAGAAACAGAATATTCTACAAATTGACTTAACTATAAAACTAAGATAAATTCCTTTTTGAAATGGTTTCTATTAAAATTTTTTAATTAACAAAAGCAAATACCTGCAAGAATTCAAGAACCCAAATTTTACCTTAAAAGGAAATTCTGCAATATGCTACAACATGGATGAACCTTGAGAACATTATGCTGATATGTCTGTCACAAAAAGACAAATACTGTATGATTCCACTTACATGAAGTACTTAGAGTACTCAAAATTATAAAGACAAACCGTATCATGGTGGTTGGTTGCCAGGGGCTGGGGGAGGGGAGAACGGGGACTTACTGTTTAATAGATATAGTATCAACTGTACAAAATGAAGGTACGGGGACGGATACTGGTGATGGCTGCACAATAGTGTTAATATACTTAATACCACTCAAGTATACACTTAAATGGCGGCAAATTTATGTTATGTATACTTTACCACAATAAGAAAAAAGAAAAAAAAAGAAAAAAGTTTTAAATGATCTAAAAATTTAAATCCTTGAAGGTGTTTTTCCTACTATTTCTATTATTTCAGACTGCACTCTACCATATGAAGAATGTAGGGTGCAGAGCCAGTCTAAAATCTTCCAGGAAATATCATTCTAAATGAGTCAGAAGCACTCAGGCTATGACATACTAAATACAATTAAGACACTTGATGTGTACTAGATGATCTCTCCTCATTGCATAATTCTAGCCCTTGTTTCCACTGATAAATACGTTACATCATAGCCAAATGTATGTAGCATAAGGACAACAAACAATTGGATAAGTATAAAATACCAAATATTTCCTCTTTCCTCTAGCTTAGAAACAAATGAGTAATTATGAGTTGCTGTAGATTCCTGGAGTTTCCATGCAACTTTTTAGCACTACCAGTACACCAGCATTTCTACTTATGCCTTGCTTTCCCAACATGGGAGGTAGAGATAGTTCTAATAGGGCCCAGGACTTCCCATTCTATTAATTTATGGAAATGTAAACCTCTAATTTCTGTCTAAAAACAAGTGATTTCTAAATGCAGTACCTACTTCCACATATCTTAACTACTAAACATTAGGCAGAAACAGCCAATAATTCAATCTATTAGAAGTGACAAATAAGGGGCACCCGAGTGGCTCAGTCGGTTAAGCACCTGCCTTAAGATGCTCATCGGGGAGTCTGCTTCCCCCTCTTTCTCTGCCCCTCCCCCACAGCTCACACTCTCTTCTCTATAAAAAATGAACAAATAAACCTTTTTTAAAGAGTGACAAATAGGGGCGCCTGGGTGGCTCAGTCGTTAAGCGTCTGCCTTCAGCCCAGGGTGTGATCCCCGGGTTCTGGGATCGAGCCCCACATCAGGCTCCCTGCTCTGCTGGGAGCCTGCCTCTTCCTCTCCCACTCCCCCTGCTTGTGTTCCCTCTCTTGCTGGTTGTCTCTCTCTCTGTCAAATAAATAAATAAAATCTTAAAAAGAAAAAAAAAGTGACAAATAAGGGCACCTCATGGCTCAGTCAGTTGGGCATCTGCCTTTGGTTCAGGTCGTGATCCCACGGTCCTGGGATCAAGTCCCGCATCGGGCTCCCTGCTCAGCAGGGAGTCTGCTTCTCCCTCTCCCTCTGAACCTCTGCCTGCTTGTGTTCTCTCTCGTTCTTAAATAAATAAATAAAATATATTTTTTTAAAAAGTGAAAAATAGGGGCACCTGGGTGGTTCAGCTGGTTAAGAGACTGCCTTTGGCTCAGATCATGATCAGGGGGTCCCAGAATCGAGTCCCGCGTCTGGCTCTCTGCTCAGCAGGGAGTCTGCTTCTCCCTCTGATACTCCCTCCTCTTGTGCTCACTCTCTCAAAAAAATAAAATCTTTAAAAAACAGTGATAAATTTAAAATATTTATATTTTAAACTTTTTAAAGATTTATTTATTTGAGAGTGAGTGAGTGTGAGCAGGGGGAGGGGCAGAAGGAGAAAATCTTTAAGCAGACTCCCTGCTGAGCATGGAGTCCAACATGCAGCTCAATTTCACCATCCATGAGATCATGACCTGAGCCAAAACCAAGAGTCGGGTGCTTAACTGACTGAGCCACCCAGCTGCCCTACATTTTCAACTTTTAAGGAAAAATGATTCAGAGAAAATGTTAAAATCTTAATACAAGAAAATATTGCTAATACCTAGAGCTACCCACATTCAATATAATAAAGTAGCCAGTAGACACAATTTAAAAAATCAATTTAAAACCTATAATTGGGGGGTGCCTGGGTCACTCAGTCAGTTAAGTGTCTGTCTTCGGCTCAGGTCACGATCCCAGGGTCCTGGTACCAAGCCCCCAAGTCAGGCTCCCTGCTCAGCGGGGACTCTGTTTCTCCCTCTCCCGCTCCCCCTGCTTGTGCTCTCTCTCTGTCAAATAAATAAATAAAATCTTAAAAACAAAACTATAATCAGTTTGTGGCAAATGTCAATTTAGAGTTCATTCTTAAAAAAAAATTTTCATTCTTATTAACTAAGGTACAATTTTCTAGCATCTAAGGCTCTCTTCAGTTAAGGACTTTTATTCGTAGATGTAAAAAACAAGAAATTTCCTTTTTAAAATGCAGTGGCAGCAGTATGGTAAATTAAAAACAAAACAGGGGCGCCTGGGTGGCACAGCGGTTAAATGTCTGCCTTCGGCTCAGGGCGTGATCCCGGCGTTATGGGATCGAGCCCCACATCAGGCTCCTCCGCTATGAGCCTGCTGCTTCGTCTCCCACTCCCCCTGCTTGTGTTCCCTCTCTCGCTGGCTGTCTCTATCTCTGTCAAATAAATAAATAAAATCTTTAAAAATAAATAAATAAATAAATAAATAAAAACTATAATCAGTTTGTGGCAAATGTCAATTAATTTCATCATCTGTAAAATAAAGATAATATGTGCCCACTTTATAGAGATGTTTTGAGGATTAAATAGACAAAATACTTACCGATGATAGGCTTCTCGCCGATACTTTTTCAGGGCATGTTTATCCATGTTAGCAGGCATATCCGCTGCATTCTGTAACCGATCACTCCAGGAGGTTGTCATTTTATTTCAATTGTATGATGAATTCTAGAAAAGAAAATCAGTAATTTAGTGGCTTAATACTGGTATCTATTTACTGTTAAAAATTTTTTTTTTAATTAGAAACTCTAGGGGCGCCAGGGTGGCTCAGTTGGTTAAGCGTCTGACTCTTTATTTCAGCTCAGGTCATGATTTCAGGGTCATGAAATCGAGCCCAGCATCAGGCTCTGTGCTGAGCGAGGAGCCTGCTTCAGATTCTCTCTCTCTCCTACCTCAGTACCCATTCCCTAGCACATTCTCTAAAAAAAAAAACAAAAAACAAAAAACACACGCGAGCGCAAAAGATCTGATGTTTCATCAATAAAGATACACAGATGCCAAATAAGTACATGAAATGATGCTCAACATCATTTATCATCGGGAAATGCAAATTACCACCACAGTAAGATTCTACTATGTGGGGGCGCCTGGGTGACTCAGTTGTTATGTGTCTGCCTTTGGTTGAGGTCATGATCCCATGGTCCTGGGCTCTGGAGCCCCACTTCGGGCTCCCTGCTCAGCAGGGAGTCTGCTTCTCCCTCTGCCTGCTGCTCCCCTACCTGTGCTCTGTCAAATATATAAATAAAATCTTAAAAAAAAAAAAAAAGATTCCGCTACATGCCTGTTAGAATGTTTAATTTTAAGAAGACTGACCATGACAAACTTGGTGAGGAAACAGAGCAACGAGACCTCTAATACACCACTGGTAAAACTAAAAATGGTACAAGCACTTTGGAAAAGTTTACTATTTCTTTAAAAGTTAAACATATATTTAACTTTATGTCCCAACCATTCTACTCCTAAGTAATTATCCAAGAGAAATGGAAGCATATATTCACGTAAAGACATACACAAATATTCATAGCAACTTTGTTTGTAACAGCCATAAACTAAAAACAACCCAAATGTCTCTGAACAGGTGAATGGATAAACTGTAGTACGTCCATACAATGGAATACTTCTTTGCAATAAAAAGGAATGAACTACTCATAGCACGAATAAATCTCAAAATTATGCTGAGTGAAAGCATACAAGATTGCATACTATATAATCCTGTTTACATAAAATTCTATAAGTGCAAACTAACCTATAGTGACGGAAATAAGATCAGTGGTTGCGGAGGGGGAAGTAGTAAGGCAAAGAGGGACCCAGGAAACTTTTGGGAGGGATATGTTCATTACCTTAATTATGGTGATCGTTTCACGAGTATATACATGTCAAAACTTATTGTACACTCTCAATTTGTGTAGTTTATTGTATGTATTTATACCTCAGTGAAACGTTTTTGAAAGTCAGACTTTTTCTTTCCTTAAAAATTAGAGGTAGTAATTACCCTAAGAAAGATTTCCCATGTATTTTAATTTTTTATTACTTTTTATTACTTCCTACAAATTATTTGTAGGAAAAATTCAAAGCACTTTCTTGGGTCATTCATGGACTAAACAAAATATATTTTATTTTGAAAATTCAAGTCACACACTCCCAGCAAAGACAACATAAAACTTTAGGGGCGTCTGGGTGGCTAAGTCTGTTAAGCCTCTACCTTCAGCTCAGGTCATGATCTCAGGGTCCTGGGATGGAGCCCCATGTTGGGCTTCCCTGCTCAATAGGGAGTCTGCTTCTCCCTCTCCCTCTGCCCCTCCCCCTGCTTGTACATGCACTCTCTTTCTCTAACAAGTAAAATCTTAAAAAAAAAACAAACTAAAATGTAAACATAAATGATTATCACTAACATGGGATAAAACGTGCCATGAAGTCTATATAGTTATGTGAAGGTAAGGGGTAAGATTTTCTTAAATCATCATCTTCAAACAATTCCTCGCATGACAATTTTACTATGATCTTATCTAACACATTTTAACCCTGTATGACAGACTTTTGAACTCTAGCCACAGGATTAATCTAATGTTTAACTATTTTTCATAGTAATATTAAAAGTAAAGATGAAGATGGGCGCCTGGGTGGCTCAGTTGGTTGAGCGTCTCCCTTTGGCTTGGGTCGTGATCACAGGATCCTGGGATCGAGTCCCACATCGGGCTCCCTGCTCCTTGGGGAGCCTGCTTCTCCCTCTGCCTCTCTCTCTCTTATGAATAGATAAATAAAATCTTAAAAAAAAAAAAAAGTAAAGATGAAGATGCTTTATCATCTGGCCAAAATAAGAGATTTCTATTAAGTAGGTAAATATTTCATTTGTCACCTGTTTAAGGGTCAAGCTTAAGAGGAGTTTCTTTCAGTAAGGTACAGCAATGACTAATACTGAATAAAAACTCAATTTTAATTCCTTTCAAACAATACGGTACAGTTAGAAAATTCTTTGTTTCAACATAAAATATACAGCCTGAAGAGTAACAAGTGAAATGAGCTTTCAAGCATTTGAAATACTGTAGTTTCACACTTAAAAAATATTTCATAGGCAAAACATACTCGGTTCCTTTCACCACTAATGTCACCCTCCCCCCACCTCAAAAAGGGAAACGAGCTGCCCCAACAGCTCCAGGCAACTGCTAAAAACAGGAAGCAAAGAATAACTGAAACTGCAGGATAAACCTGGTTAGCAAAACCATTTTAAACGTTTCAGGTCACATCAGTAATTCACTTGGAAAGGAGCAGCACTTAAGGGGCACCTGGGTGGCTCAGTCAGTTCATCATGTGCCTTCAGCTCAGGTCATGATCCCAGAGTCCTGGGATCAAGCCCGGCTTTGGGCCATGCTCTCTCTCAAATAAATACAATCTTTAAAAAAGAAAAAAAAGGAATAGCACTTAAACATATCATGTAGCACAAGTCTATCTGGCAAAGTGTTTTATACTGTATATTGAATCAAATACTCATTTTTCAACAGATAAGTATGTCAATATAGATAATGGGGTAATGATAACAGTACGTAAATATGAACTCTCAGTGTTTTACTAAACTTCACCGAATTTATTGTTTGAAATAGAAAACCTGACATTGTTAAGTTTTATAATCAACCATTCTAAGAACACTGCCCTGAAACTTGAATGAAAAGGATAATTTTGAATGGATTCTTCAAATCTTCTCACCAGTGTGAAATTTATTTTAATCCTCATAAATACAAACTTCGTTGCATATTACACATATTAAACTAGTTTACAGAAAAAGAAGAGTTAAAGCTACATCTTCCATTTGTAGGGCCTGGTACTGAACTAAGTAGACACATTATGTTTGTGTATGTGTATGCACACATGTGTAAAGTAATAAAATTACTTTATTATAGTTGACTTTTTAAAAACATTTCCAGGTGCCTGGGTGGTTCAGTCGGGTTAAGTGTTTGTCTTCGGCTCAGGTCATGATCCCAGGGACCTGGGATGGAGTCCCATGTCAGGCTCCCTGCTCCGCAAGGAGTCTGCTTCTCATTCGGAATCTCCTCTTCTATCTCCCGATCTCTCAACAACAACAACAACAACAACAACAAAAACAAAAACAAACAAAACCTAAAAAATTTTTTTAAATAAAATAAATAAATAAATAAAATTTCCTTTGTGGGGTACCTGGGTAGCTCAGTTGGTTAAGTGTCTGCCTTTGGCTCAGGTCATGATTCCAAGGTCCTGGGATGGAGTCCCACATGGGGCTCCCTGCTCAGCGGGAGTCTGCTTCTCCCTCTCCCACTGCCCCTCCTCCCGCTTAAGAGCACTCTCTCGCGCGCTCTCAAATAATCTTTAAAAAAAATTTCCTTTGTTGTGATACAAAATAATTCATATGACCTTGTTTTCACTCTTGCGTTCTAACAACTCGGTAACAGCTTTAAATGTACAATCTATATAATTAACACAGGTTATATATGAACTATCAGGTATGTTGAACCAAAAGAATACTGACAATACGGACTATACAATAAGACTTACCAGTTAGTGCTGTGGACCATTTCTCCCAAAAGGAAAATGCACATATGTACAGTCACCTTTACCAGCTGATGCAGACAGTAAGGAAGAGGTATCTGTTTGATAAGTGGGAACATTTTACACAGAGCCCTTGATAACCCTATTCCTTGACCAATGAGCAAGTAAAACCAAGAAAATATAGTGGTCAGTTATTTTTAACAGTATGTGCAGCTTAGGGTCCCCTTTGTAACATAACCACAAACAAACTAACTAATAAATACATTCCCTAGAAAACAAGGGAAGTCAGATCCAGGTCTAGATTAATTCCTCTAACAATACTGCTGAAAATCTAAATCATAGTATCTATTGTTAATAGCACAAGGGGCCAAGGGCTGGCTGCCCCAAGATGGGCCACTTTGGTATGAACACTGTTTTGAGTTAAAAGCAGTCAAAACTCAGCAGATTCAGGAAAAGCTCTTTACCTCCCCCTCAACTGCCTGCTTGTACCAAGAAGAGAACTATTAACAGAGATTCCCCTACCTAAGACACATATACATAAGGCAATCTTTGTTTTCCAACCATTTCTTCTCATCTTCCTGCTAATGGTCTTTCTGCCCTTTGTATCCTCAGGCCCTTACCCCTTTTCCTCAGCTCACATAAGAATCATGTTGCCTGTCTCTGGAATTTCCATGTCTCTGAGGATTCCTCTTATGTATGCTATTAAATTTGATTTTCTCCTGCTAATCTGTCTCATGTCAATTTGATTCTTAGTCCAGCTAGGACTTTGAAGGGCAGAGAAAATTCCTCCTTCCCGACAACAGTGTCATTTCTAATCCAAAGGACAGCGCTTTGTAACAAACTATAGCTCTGAAAGTATTTTTGTAGCTTTTGTTCCTTCTAATCATAAAAGTAATACATAGAAGAAAATAATCACATAAAGCATTTTAAGATGTAGTAGTCAATTTTTCCCCAAGAGGGAGACTCTTTAAAACTGTTATGTAGGGGCGCCTGGGTGGCACAGAGGTTAAGCGTCTGCCTTCGGCTCAGGGCGTGATCCCGGCGTTATGGGATCGAGCCCCACATCAGGCTCCTCTGCTATGAGCCTGCTTCTTCCTCTCCCACTCCCCCTGCTTGTGTTCCCTCTCTCACTGGCTGTCTCTATCTCTGTCAAATAAATAAATTAAAAATCTTTAAAAAACAAAACTGTGTTAAATGTTTCATTACCCTCTTGCCTTTTGAATAGTTCATGACAGTTTTTTGTTCATTTTTTATTCCATTAGTTTCATTCAGTTCTATCATTTGCCCTCAGTTGCGCTATACACTCCTGTAAAAGGCCAGCATTCATACTTGGCACACCAAGTGATACAGCTAACAAATTCCAACTAATAAACTCACACATACTATTTGCTATCCTCTTACCCTTTTTTTTAAGATTTTATTTATTTGACAGAGAGAGAGCGCCCGCACAAGCAGAGGGGTTGGCAGTCTCCCTGCTGAGAAGGAGCCTGACACAGGACTCAATCCCGGGACCCTGGGATCATGACCTGAGCCGAAGGCAGACGCTTTAACCAACTGAGCCACCCAGGAATCCCTATTTTTCTTTTTTTTGCACATTAGCACTTCCAGACATGATATATTTTGACAGAGTCAGACACTTTCTCTAAAATGTAAGCTCCATAAGGGCAAGACTTGTTTTGTTTGCTGCTGCAACCCCAGCTCCTTTAACAGCAGACTTGGTACAGACAGGCAGAAACAAATGGAACTCCTAAAACTCTACACTTGGAGGTCTTTGCTTTTTAGAAGCTAATTCTCGTAAGCCTGAAAATTCAAGAATATTGCACAAGTTCCTTTTAATGCTCTAAATGAGTCTTTGTGAAATCTTACTTTTGGTTCAGAAACACAAGATTCTTGGCTTGATTAATGTAATATTTTGCTAACATTTCGACATCAGGCCTTGGAACAAAAGGTTCCTTGTTTTCTGATGGAGAATAACAAAACTGAGAAGAGATCTTGTCAAGTGGGAAATGCAGTACCTGTTGCCTTGACAATTTGTTTTTCTTCAAGCAATAACATGCTCTAATCTCTAGTCTGAAACTAATTGGAAAATACAAATTTATTTCATATGTTCCTGAAGTTCGTAAACATATACAAAAGAGACCTGAATTTTGTTAGTTCTCCTCAACATTCTACTGCTGCTACTCCTAGAATTCTGTTACCTCAGCCCTATCACACAGAATGCTATATATCTGCTCTATATCAGCATATGAAGGTTGCTTCTAACTGAATGTTTTAAGTAATACAAGACCTTCAACGATAACATGGTCATTGACACAAAGAACAAGCATGTAAAGAAAACATTTTAAATGAATGGGCTTGAGGATATGTAGTATGCCATCTATTTCTTCAATATATTGCTATAATTAACTATGGTCTTTCAAAAGCATAAAGGTAATGAAGCCTAACAGTTTTTACATTCAGCCAATATAAAATACCTTGCACCTTCAGTAATGGTTCCTGAATATTCTTTAAAAAAAGGAGGTAAAGGGGCGCCTGGGTGGCACAGCGGTTAAGCGTCTGCCTTCGGCTCAGGGCGTGATCCCGGCGTTATGGGATCGAGCCCCACATCGGGCTCTTCTGCTATGAGCCTGCTTCTTCCTCTCCCACTCCCCCTGCTTGTGTTCCCTCTCTCACTGGCTGTCTCTATCTCTGTTGAATAAATAAATAAAATCTTTAAAAAAAAATAAATAAATAAAATAAAATAAAATAAAAAAGGAGGTAAAAAAAAAATCTGTCTGATTTCAAAATGAACTAATTATTTTACTGATGAGTTCCTGGTGTACCATTCAACTTTGCTTTACCTATTATCTTTCCTCTCACAAAATAAAAAAAAATAATAAAAATCAGAAAGTCAGAAATATTCACCACAGTATTTCCACTTTTTGGTTTATAAAATCACATTTATGGATTATTCTACTTATTCAGTAAAAATTCAGAGATATGTGTAAGTTCAATGCCCTAATAACAGTAATTTAACAGCTAACATTTACTAAGTGTTCACCTTTTTCATTTATTATTTTAAGCACTATACATATTTTATCTGACTTCTCACAACCATGTGAGTTAGGTGCTATTATCTTTGTCATACAAAGAAGAAAACAGCATACTGAAGTTCAATAATTTGACTAAGGTCATAGAATTATACTTGTGATGAAGAGTGTAGATTCTAGAGTCACACTGCCTGGGTTCAAAACCTGCCTCTAACTAATTAGCTCTATGACTGAGCAAATTACACACTTGCTTCAGTTTCTTCCACTCCAAAATGGTCAGAGTTGGAACAAAGATTCAATACATTAATAAGTGCAAGGTGCTAAGAACAATGGCTGATACATAGTGCTTAATAAATTACTTATAATGCTAGAGCTTACATTGTTTAACATTTGCAGCCTCTGCACCATGTAGAACAGTATCCACCCCCCAATCTGTGGTTTCCCTTTCCATGGCTTCAGTTACCCATGGTCAACTGCAGTCCCCAGAAGCAGATGATCTTCCTTCTCCTGCATAGTCAGAAGGTCGATAGTAGCTTAAGGTTACGTCACCATGCCTATGTCATTCACTTCACTTCATCTCAGCACATAGACATTTTATCATCTCATGTCATTACAAGAAGGGGGAGGACAGTACAAGAAGATAATGAAAGAGACTACATTCATATGACTTTTATTATAGTTTTGTTCCACAAAACAACTGGCCTGGGCTCTTCAAATATATATTATGAAAACAAACAAAAAGCTGGACGTGCTGTGGATTAAAAGTAATTACAGAGACATGGCAACTAAATGCAATTCATGATCTTTGACTAGATCCAGGACCAAGGGTTAGATTGGAGAAAAACTATAAAGTTCTTTCTTGGGGGGAGCAGCAGTGCCTGGGTGGCTCAGTTGGTTAAGCGTCTGAGTCTTGATCTCAGGTTGGCGAGTTCAAGCCCTGCACTGAGCTCCACACCTAGGCTACTTATATTAAAAAAAAAAAAAAAAAAAGTCATTACTGGGGGCAACCGTGAAACTTTTAATATGTACCAGATATTAGATAACAATGTTACCTCCATGTTAAACATGTAGTTTTGTAGGACATCTTTGTTTTTAGGATATTCAAGTAGATCTGTTGAGGAATGAAGTATCATGATGTCTGCAATTAACTTTTTTTTTTTTTTTTAGGTGAAAGGTTTAAAACTGTGTTATACTGATTAGATATACGCATCTTTTTTAGAACTTTTTTTTTTTTTTTTTACTATTAACATATAATGTATTATTTGTTTCAGGGGTACGGGTCTGTGATTCATCAGTCTTACACAATACACAGTGCTCACAACACATGCCCTCCCCAATGTCTATCACCCAGTTACCCCATCTCTCCCACCCCCCTCCACTCCAGCAACCCTCAGTTTTCTGAGATTAGGAGTCTCTTATAGTTTGTCTCCCCTTTGGTTTCTTCTTGTTTCATTTTTTCCTCCCCTCCCTCCCACCCCCGTGATCCTCTGCCTTCTTTCTCAAATTCCACATGTGAGTGAGATCACATGATAATTGTCTTCCTCTGATTACTTATTCTGCTTAGCATAATACCTTCTAGTTCCATCCACGTTGTTGCAAATGGCAAGATTTCATTTTTGATGGCTGCATAGTATTCCACTTGCAACTTACTTTTAAATGATTCAGGAAAAAAAACGTATAAATGAAAGATAAATGTAGCAATGTTAACTGGTGAATCCAGATGAAAGGTAAATTCACTGAACTATTATTGCACTTTTTTTGTATTGAAATTTTGCCAATAGTTGAAATAAAAATGTAAAAGTTCTGCACAACGAGAGACTAAACACTGAGAAAATATTTGCTACACCATAATTGAGAGGATTAGTAAATAAAGAGAGCTATGGACTAATGATGGAAAACCAAGCAAGCCAATAGAAGTCTATAAATACAATTTACAGAAAAGGAAATCTTATAATATACAGATGTAAAGAAGCTCAACCTCACTTATGATCAGGGGAAAGCAAATTAAAATGAAATTTGATTTCGTTTTAAAATTTTAAAGTCTAGACAGTGTTTGTGAGGATATTGCAAAATGGGAACTCTCATAACCTGCTGTTGATTATTTAGTATTTTGGAAAATAATTTGGCATTATCTAATAAAGTTGGAAGATCTTCATACTCTACAACCTAAAATTTTCCTAAGCTAAGAATTCTCTCACACATGTAAACAACATGACAATCCAAGAATGTTTATGCTTCATTAATAGCAAAAAAAAAAAAAAAAAAATCAGAAACACCTAAAAATCCACAAACTGGTTTATTCATATAATACAACACTATAGAGCAATGAAAATGAGCTAAAGACTTATCAAAACATAGACACACACTATAAACAATGTTGGGGTGCCTAGGTGTCTCAAACACCTGACTCTTGATTTCAGCTCAGGTCATGATCTCAGGATCCTGGGATTGAGCCCTGAGTTGGGCTTTGCACTCATCCAGGAGTGTGCTTGAGGATTCTCTCTCCCTCGGCCCCCTCCCACTCTCCTGCTTTCTCTCAAATAAATATATCTTTAAAAAATAATGTAGGGGTGCCTGGGTGGCTCAGTCAATCAAGCATCTGCCTTTGGCTCAGGTCATGATCTCAGAGCCCTGAGATTAAGCCCTGCATTGGGCTCCCTGCTCAGCAGGGAGTCTGCATCTCCCTCTGTCCCTCCCCCTCCATGCTCTGTATTGCTTGCTTGTTCTCTAACAAATTAATAAATTTTTTTTAAATGTTTAACAACAACAACAAAAATGTTGCAAAATCATATGTATAATGTATTAAATAAGAGTGTATGTACTGGGGCGCCTGGGTGGCTAAGTCGTTAAGCGTCTGCCTTCGGCTTAGGACATGATCCTGGAGTCCTGGAATTGAGCCCCACATCAGGCTCCTCCACTGGGAGCCTGCTTCTTCCTCTCCCACTCCCCCTGCCTGTGTTCCCTCTCTCGCTGGCTGTCTCTCTTTGTCAAATAAATAAATAAAATCTTAAAAAAAAAAAAAAAGTGTACTAGGGACACCTGGGTGGCTCAGTTGGTTAAGCATCCGACTTGATCTCAGCTCAGGTCTTGATCTCAGGGTTGTGAGTGCAAGCCCCGTACTGGGGTCCAGGATGGGCTTGGAGTCTACTTAAAAAATAAAAAAAAAGTGGGGAGGCTGGGTGGCTCAGTTGGTTAAGCATCTGCCTTTGACTCAGGTCATAATCCCAGGGTCCTGGGATCAAGCCCTGCATCGGGCTCCATGCTCAACCGGAAGCCTGCTTCTGCTTCTCCCTCTCCCTCTGCCTCTGCCTGCCACTTCCCCAAATAAATCAATAAAATCTTTAAAAAAAAAAAAAAAGAGTGGTGCCTGGGTGGCATAGCGGTTAAGCGTCTGCCTTCGGCTCAGGGCGTGATCCCGGCGTTGTGGGATCGAGCCCCACATCAGGCTCCTACACTATGAGCCTGCTTCTTCCTCTCCCACTCCCCCTGCTTGTGTTCCCTCTCTCGCTGGCTGTCTCTATCTCTATCGAATAAATAAATAAAATCTTTAAAAAAAAATTAAAAAATTAAAAAAAAAGATACAAAAGGTAGGAACAAATAGTTCAACACTCTCCAAGCCAATTTAATCCTTCTGATTCTGGTGTGTTTTTTTTAAATATTTTATTTATTTATTTGAGAGAGAGAGAGAGAGAGGGAACACAAGCTGGGTGAGTGGGAGCAGAAGCAGGCTTACCGCCAAGCAGGGAGCCCAATGCAGGGCTTGATGCGGGGCTTGATCCCAGGATGCCAGAATCATGACCCGAGACCAAGGCAGATGCTTAATGACTGAGCCACCCAGGCGCCCCAATCCTTCTGATTCTGTAATCCACCTAAAAAGAGGGCAGTTTTGCTGCTCTGCTGGCAATTTTGCTATTTTTATTGGTTTTTATTGGCTTGTTGCTAAAGCTGTTTTCCATTTAAGAACGAAAGACACCTGGGGGGCTCAGTCAGTTCATCTGCTTTCTGCTCATGTCATGATCCCAGGGTTCTGAGATCAAGTCCCACATCGGGGTCCCCCTTCAGTGGGAAGTCCACGTCTCCCTCTGCCCCTCCCCCCTGCTTATGCGTGGGCGTGTTCTCTGTGTCAAATAAATAAATAAAACCTTAAAAAGAAAAAAATGAACAGCCACTGCAAACTCTGGTAACCAGTCATAGAACACAATCAAATTTCAAATAATAAAAAGTCATATAAGATTTACTGTGTCAAATGATAAGAAATTTAGTAATCCATAATAATTTGCAATCAACTTCCTTAAAGCAAAGAACTTTTAGGGGCATGTGGATGGCTCAGTCCATTGAGCATCTGACTCTTGGTTTGAGGTCATGATCTCAGGCTCATGAGACTGAGCCCTGCACTGGGCTACCCACTCAGCAGGGAGTCTGCTCCGGAGTCTCTCTCTCTAGCCCTCGCCCTCTGCCCCTCCCCCCATTCAACCACTCATAGATTTTCTCTCTCTAGAATAAACGAATCTTTTAAAGCAAAGACCTTTCTTACTTAACGTCTGAACCTAAAAAACAAAACAGGGGCGCCTGGGTGGCACAGCGGTTAAGTGTCTGCCTCCGGCTCAGGGCGTGATCCTGGCGTTATGGGATCGAGCCCCACATCAGGCTCCTCCGCTATGAGCCTGCTTCTTCCTCTCCCACTCCCCCTGCCTGTGTTCCCTCTCTCGCTGGCTGTCTCTATCTCTGTTGAATAAATAAATAAAATCTTTAAAAAAAATAAAAATAAAAATAAATTAAAAAAAAAAAACACCAATCAGTCATTAAAAAAGGTTATCCTGGGGCACCTTGGTGGCTCAGTGGGTTAAGCATCTGCCTTCAACTCAGGTCATGATCCTGGGGTCCTGGGATAGAGCCCCATGTCAGGCTCTCAGCTCAGCAGGGAGCCTGCTTTTCCCTCTCCCCAACTCTCCCTCGTGCTCTCTCTCGCTCTCTCAAATAAATAAACAAAACCTTAAAAAAAAAAAAAACTTATCTTACTTCATTAATTGTGCTCTATCTTCAAGAAATCCACATAGCCTATCTTGTAAACAGCTTACCAGAAATTCTGTCCCTAGCTTTATCTCATACTATTACTCTACCACATACTTTTAGTGAGAACAACCTATTCATTAAACCCTCATTATATCCATTTTTGCATCTTCTTACTCTCATGTCACCATCTTGTTTTTCTGATCCCACCAACACGCAGTAACGTCCCCCACTTTGAACAAAAAATGCAAGAGTTAACATTTATAGAGAATTGAAGGTATGCCAGTACTGCTTCAATGGAATTATCCCATTTAATCCACACGACCCTGTGAAATTTGTTCTATTTTCCCCTTTTTCGTGGTTAGAGAAACTAAGTGAGGCCCTCTATGCTCTCCAAGGTTGCATGGATGGTAAGCTGCAAGCCAGGTCTCAAACCCAGACTCCAAAAGCCACACCCTCAAACATATGTGATGCTATCTCCTGGCTCAAAGTATTGACTGCCTTTACTGCTCAAATGTCACTGAACATATGCCCTGTGATATTTAACATTTTGTGTTCACAGATGTTGTCTAAGTGGCTCAAAATACTACATTCCTTGAACAAAAATTTACTGAGAGCCTGTATGCCAGGCATTGTTGACTACTTGGTCTAAAAGCATGTTACAGAGCCTCTACAAACGAATTGTAGATGAATTCTTCAGATACATGGACATCCCAGAAATGTGGGTAAATGAAAATTAAAAATATGTACATAGCAACTGAAACTACATAAAAACTATGTTTAAATAGGAATTGGAAAAGAACACAGTCATAAATAGTATGATAAAGTTGGGGTTTGTTTTTTGTTCTTTTGCTATTTCATTGAATTAAGCTTTTTGTTAAGAGAGCTAAGCAATGAAAAGACGTATTTAGGAAAAAAGCCACACCTTAAGTGCTTTCTTTCTCCCATAAAACAGCAAGAACAGCCTAGAGACAGATGAATGAACATCCCTCCTCTTAACATTCCACCGTAATTTGGCTTTCTTTAGGAAGATACACCTGATGTCAGTAGTAAGGCTTGCAGATACTACAAGTAAATCTCTCTCTCTGTAAATCTTCCTACAATTATAAACTTTTGGAAACTTGTAGCTAATTGTAAATTTTCATATAATGGAATCAAATATTAGAACTGAAAGAAACCAGGGCAGCTGGGCGGCTCAGGCCCTTAAATGTATGCCTCTGGCTCAGGTCATGATCCCAGCGTCCTGGAATTGAGTCCTGGAATCAAGTCCCACTTCGGGCTTGCTCAGTGGGGAGCCTGTTTCTCTCTCTACCTGCCCCTCCCCCTGCTCATGTGCTCTCTGACAAATAAATAAAATCTTCCCCAAAAACCAAAACAAAACAAAAAACCTGAAAGAAACCTTGCAGAACATCTCCTTCAGCCCTCTCATTTTACGGACTGGTTACTAAATTCTAAAATCTAAATTCTAGGTTAATGAGAGTAAATGCAGCAATAACCTGTAAGAGCTGAAACTGTAGTGGCTTATTATTGCAAAAGAAATGCATTTCAGAAATAAAGTCTGTGTGTGCTAGCATCAGCCCATCATGTAGACCCCTGATTTTAGTTACTAACTAGCTGTGTCTTATTGAACTTAACTTCTACAGGCCTGGATGTCTTCATCTGGATAAATTCTAATCATTGTTGAAAACTGTCCCAGTAGGGACTCCTAGCTGGCTCAGCGTACAGCATGCGGCTCTTGATCTCCGAGTTGTGAGATGGAGCCCCACATTGGGCGTGAAGCCTATTTAAATAAAATTAAATGAAGGAAAAAAAAGTGTCGTGGTAAATACCTAAAAAGACCTCAATCACATTAAGTTTCCATGGTAAACGGTACTGTTTCAACATTCTTCCTTTCAGGTTACAGTTAGAATTTGCATCCGCTGTCTAAAGAGGCAAAATGAACAGTGTGCAGACATTACAAAACAAGTACAGTTCAATCAAGAACCTGTCTACATTGGACACGCACAGACGCACCCACAGAACCCTATAAAGGTGACTAGTCACTGCAGAGCCCTGTACTTTACAATACATCCCTCAAACGTAAGGGCCCTAAAGCCCACGGCATGGGAAAACAACAAATGACAACACGTTCTACCTACTGCTTTTAAAAGCTGAGGCTTACTGGTGTCAAAACATCCAAACGTTAAGCTTACAACTAATGGTTCGGGCCTCAGCTCTGCATCTCCCCCTCGGCTTTCACCAGCTTCAGGGGTCCCCAGAAAAAAAAAAAAGGGAGGGAGTGGGGGGGCGCCTTGGGTAGCAGAGTCGTTAAGCGTCTGCCTTCGGCTCAGGGCGTGATCCCCGCCTTCCGGGATCGAGTCCCACATCAGGCTCCTCCGCTGGAAGCCTGCTTCTTCCTTTCCCACTCCCCTGCTGTGTTCCCTCTCTCGCTGTCTGCCTCTCTGTCACATAAATAAATAAAATCTTAAAAAAAAAAAAAGGGGGGGGAGTGGGCCGCCACCAGACAGCTGACGCCTGACTTGGGAGCCCTTTGGAAATAACGAGCATGGTTTTTGTGGCGGCTTGCGATTCGATGTGAGCTTTCCAGGAAGTGTTGCAAACGACAAAACTGGCATGTGGGCTAACAAACTGGCAATTTCCTGCGGCTCTGGCGAAAACGCTGTCAACCTCGCCTCCTACCACGGCGGTCCGCTAGTTCCTCGGGGGCCACCCGGAATGCGCAGAGGGTGAGGCCCATGAAGAGGGGCGGAAAGGCTGGCCCTCTGGTGCCGACGGAAGCCGGCGTCGACCGGAAAAAATAAGCAGAACTGAGTGAAGAGGGGCCCGCCTAAGGCGGTATGGGGGCTGCCGCCCGCGTGAAAAAAGCGGGGGGGACAGGACACGGCGAGGCTGGCTCTGAGGAGACGAAGGGCCGCACTCCGAGGGTAAGGCGGGTCCCGGCGAGCCGACCGCAGGGAAACAATGGCGCGAGCGTGACGTGGGGCTGGGGGCGTCGCCGCGGCGCGGAGGTGGGGGCCGCTCTGAGGCGGGGGCCCGCTGGGAATGCGGAGGGCGCCGAGCCGGGAGGCGGCTGCCGAGACCGCGGGCGCGCAGGCGGGCGCTGGGATGGAGGAGAGGGGCCCGAGGGGCGCAGCGGCCCGGGTGGGGCAGGGGCAGGAGGCGGTCCCCGGTCCTAAGTCGCGCGCTCTGCCGCGCACCCTCCCTCCCTTGCCTTCTCGTTCTCCCGCTCGGCAGCTCCCTCCCCGCCCTTCCGCGGGTCCCGCCGCACTCACCAGCCCGCCGCACGGCAGCAATGCCAGCGCGCAACTGCCGCAGCCGCCTAGGCGCGCTCCTTCCCCGCCCCCGCCACCCCGGCACCGCCCCCAGCTCGCGCCCGACCAGGGACCGGCGTGCTGTTCTTTCCCCAGCTCCGCCGCAGAACCGCCGCGACGCTCCCTAGCAGCCCTGCCTTCGGGCGTGCGCCTCCCGCCACCAACAACAGAACAGCAGCTGTTGACGAGCTGTGGGATAAGGCACGTTGACAACCCTTACATGTCTTTTAGGTCTCCATCCCTTGGCCTTGTGCCCGATCCCTCACCAAGGCCCCGGACCACCTTGCCTTGGTGAACACACCGAAGCTTTTCCGGGGCATCCTTTTTCCCAGTCACCGAATCTTCTGGTCAAACGGACCCCTGAGCCCTTCTGGTCCAGACCCCCATACCACGCTTGAATCCCATTGATGGTTAAAAGCACCAGCTTTGGAGTTTGTGAGAACGGGTTGGAATTCCAGTTCCACCACTAAAAATCATGAGACCTTGGGCAAGTTACCTGACCTTACTGTACCAAGTTCCCTCATCTACAATACAGGAACAGATAACAATAGTAGCTAAACCTCATTAGGTATCACAGGATGAAATAATAGAGGGAAGGTCCTCAGCACAGTCCTGGCACACAGCACTCAATAAATGTTAGTTACATCGACCTCAACAAACCCAAAGATTCCCCAGTGACAGAAAGCCCACTATTTCCAGAGCAAGGCATTCCTTGCTCTCAGCAGCTCTGACACCGGTTAGAAAGTGTTTCTGAAACATCCACTCTCTGGCCCAAGTCCTATCCTTGGGAGCCTCAGAGAACAAACAGGTCTAATTTCTCTTTGTCCTTCTACTTATAGATATTTGAAGATTGCTGCCCCAGGTCTTCTGTTATTGAAGACCAATATCTTCCATTACTGGGGAAGGGAAGGTCTTTGTCCTCATTCTCCTCATACACCTAGTAGATTCGAATATGGCTCCTTTAGAGTATATCACCCAAAACAGAACTAAATGTTTGCAGTACCATCAGAGGAAAGCAGTACCCTAACTTCCTCCTTTGTAGGAGTTCCATTCAGGCAATAAAGTTCATGGCATCCACACTATTGACTCATTGAGCTTGCCATCAACAAAACCTCCAAGACTTTTAAATAAGTGCTCTGCTGGAGCATTTCTACCTCTCTTGCGATTTTTGAGCCAACTTCAATTCAGGTCATCTGAGGACAGGCCTTGGACCTCTCACCTACTAGCTTTTCCAGGATATGTGAGGAAAAGGAATAGGAGTTGGAAGTTCGTCTAACACCACGTTTCAACCAAGTGCTTTTGGAAAAAGTTCATGGTTTGTGTCTAAAGACCATGCCACTGAACAAATAACATATATATATGTTATATCTCAACTGAGCAAAATCTCAACTGAGCAAAAAAAATGCATGCATACATGAAAGACTAAAAGGAAATATGTAATTTAATATGTTAGTAGTGTTTTTTTTCTCAGCAATAAGATTCAGGGTAGTTTCTTTTCTTCTTTTTATTTTCCCATAAATTTCCCAGATTTTCTACAACATTTATGCTACTTGTATAATCAAGGACTTTGTTTCCAAAAAAATCAGTAAAAATAACTTTAAAAATCAGGGACATGTAATAACTTTTAAAATTGGGGAACAAGGGGCACCTGGGTGGCTCAGTGCCTTGGGCATCTGCCTTCGGCTCAGGTCATGATCACGGTCGTGGAATCGAGCTCCATGAATCAAGCCCCATATCGGCTCCCTGCCCAGCGGGGAGTCTGCTTCTCCTTCTCCCTCTGACCCTCCTCCTTACTTGTGCCCTCTCTCTCTGTCTCAAATGAATAAATAAAACCTTTTTTAAAAATTGGGATATAAACTTAAGATATAACAGACTAAGAGAAAACATTTGTAATACATAAAATAAAGATTTGTATCTGGAACATACAAAGGACTCTTAACAAATCAATAAGAAAAAAAAATCTACTAGAAAAATGGGCAAATAATATAAATTGGCAATTCACAGAAAGGAAATATAAATTGCTAATAAGCGCACACAAAATGCAATCTCAGTAGTAACCAGGGAAATGGAAATTAAAACTGAGATTGGGGGGCGCCTGGGTGGCACAGCGGTTAAGCGTCTGCCTTCGGCTCAGGGCGTGATCCTGGCGTTATGGGATCGAGCCCCACATCAGGCTCCTCTGCTATGAGCCTGCTTCTTCCTCTCCCACTCCCCCTGCTTGTGTTCCCTCTCTCGCTGGCTGTCTCTATCTCTGTCGAATAAATAAATAAAATCTTTAAAAAAAAAAAAAACTGAGATTGGAAACAATTTTCAATCTTCATAATATCAGAAGAATATAAATTGGCACAGCCACTTTAGAGGGCAGTAGGAGAACATCTATTAAATCTGTGTCTCAGCAATGCCACTTCTAGTTATCTACCATACTCCATGTACATATGGAGGTGTGTATAAGGAGAATTACTGATATTTTTTTTTTCCTTTTAAAGTTTTTTTTTTAAAGATTTTATTTATTCGTTTGACAGAGAGAGAGACAGCCAGCGAGAGAGGGAACACAGGCAGGGGGAATGGGAGAGGAAGAAGCAGGCTCCCAGCAGAGGAGCCTGACATGGGACTCGATCCCAGGACTCTGGGATCACGCCCTGGGCAGAAGGCAGACGCTTAATGACTGAGCCACCCAGGCGCCCCAATGATATTGTTAATAAAGAAACTTTGGAATCAGCCTAAGTGCCCACCGATAGGGGAATGGCTAAATAAAATGCACAATACTCATAATGCAATTTTGTAGAGAATTTAAAGGAAGTGACCTTGATCTATGTGTTAATATAGATCTATCTCAAAATCATATAGTTGAGGGGCACTTGGGTGGCTCAGTCGGTTAGGTGTCTGACTCTTGATTTCAGCTCAGGTCATGATCTCAGGGTCCTAAGCTTGAGCCCTGCCTTAGACTCCATGCCCAGCATGGAGCTTAAGATTCTCTCTCTCCCCCACTCCCTCTGCCCCTTCCCCCTCACTTGCTCCCTCTCTCTCTCTCTCAAAAAAATAAATAGATAATATAGTTGAATGTAAAAAGCAAGTTGCAGTATGATATATAATATGTAAATTATATATATAATTGATACTTTAAAAAAATCTTCCTCAAAATGCTTAACTTCGGTCTAAGCATGAAAAATCATCAGACAAACCCAAATTAAGGGCTATTCTAAAAAATACCTGAGTTGGACTCTTTAAAAGTGTTACGGTCGGGGTGCCTAGCTGGCTCAGTTGGAAGAACATGTGACTCTTGATCTTGGGGTCATGAGTTTGAGTTCCATGTTGGGTGTAGAGACTGCTTAAAAATAAATAAATAAACAGACTATTAAAAAAAAAAACTGGAATCCTTTAAAAAAAAAAAGTGTTAAGGTCATGAAAGCCAAGGAAAGACCGAGAACTGTTACAGAGTGCAGGAGGTAAAAGAGACAAGACAACTAAATGCAACGGAGGATCCTGGATGGGATCCTGGAACAGTAAAAGCACATTAGTGGAAAAACTGGTAAAGTTCTAACAAAGTTTATAGCTTAATTAACAGTACCTTGTACCCATGTTCATTTCTTAGTTTTGATCATTGAACCAGAGTTACAGAACCCATTAACATTAGGAGAGGCTGAGTGAGGGTATACTGAACTTTCTGTTACTATCTTTGCACTATCTTTTACTTCAAAATAAAACGTTAAAACACTTTGCAACTCTTCTGTAAATCTAAAATTATTTTCAAAATAAAATGTTAAAACGCAGACATAAATACTATTATTTCTTATCAACACTGCTATAGATAAATTCTAAATTCATATGCTGAAACCTAATGCCCAACATTATGGTATGTGGAGGTAGGGCCTTTGAATGGTAATTAGATCATGAGGGCAGAGCCCTCATAAATGGAATGAGTGCCCTTATAAAAGAGACCCCAGAAAGCTTCCTACCCCTTCCACCCTGTAAGGACACAGCAAGAAGATAGCTGTCTCTGAACCAAATCTGCTGGTGCCTTTCCCTTGGACTTCCCAGCCTCTGGAACTGTGAGAAATTTCTTATAGGCTACCAAGTCTCTGGTATATGGGTATAGCTACCCAAACTAAGACAATCATACATTAAGTTTGTAAAAGATTTTTAAAACAGATTATAAGGCTATCAGAAGTTATCCGAAAAAAACAACAACAAAAAAACCTGTCTCTGAAGATGGGGTAAAGGTCCAAAATTGGGGGTTAAAGGGAATTTAGCTTAGTTTTACTGGATTTTTTTGTTTTGTTTTTGTTTTTTTTTTTTTAAGAGAAAGAGAGAGCATGAGCATGGGGGTGAGGTGGGGAGGCAGAGGGAAGGAGAGAACCTTAAACAGGCTCCACACCCAGTACCGGGGCTCCTCGGCCTGAGCTCACAACCCTCCTGAGATCATGACCTGAGCCGAAATCAAAGAGTCGGATGCTTAACCAACTGAGCCACCCAGATGCCCCTAGTTTTATTGTTTCTGAAGATGAATGTATTCATGTATTGTTTTTGTAACCAGGAATTACTATTTTAATTGCAAAAGAAAGGAAAAGGGCAGGACATTTGGTTTTATGACTTTCTGGAGAAAGACAAGCCATACCAACTATGAAAGAACCTTCTAACAGAAGACCCAGGAGTCTGAGGAAACAATGAAGAGCCTTAAGTGGCTTGCTTCGGGTCTCTAACTTGGCATTGGCTGAAAGGCCTGGGCAGTGAGTGCTCAGCAAGAGAGGTTATCTTACCGTGGCTTTGGATGGCCTCTCACCAAACTTCCTGCCCAGTACCCACATGGCTGTCCTACCCCTTTGATTAATACGATTTCCCCCCAGAATACCATAAACTGTGAGTCACCCAGAATATAAGCAGCATTCACAGGTCACTCATCAGTTTTCTGCTCCTTGGCAGAAGCTCTCAGAGAAATGCAAACAGTGGTCAACACACTGGCCTGGGGCCGAGAAACAGCCTCCTGCTGCCCAAAATTTTTCTCCCAGGAAGTGTTCAGTCTTAGATCCAAACAGCCTTCTCAGATGTCTCCTGTTTTTCATCCTTCTTTCTCTAATAGAATAGGGTCAGCGCTTACCATGATTCGTGCCAGCACAGCCACTATGCAAGGAGACAATCAGAAAATGTTTAGTCTAGCTAGAGATGTCCAGTCCAACTTCAGGGACAGGATATCCATGTAAGACTCCAGAGCACCGACATTTCTTCAAAAATATGCAGTGAGTTCCTACCTTGTGCCTAACACTCATCAATAGAGACATGGGTTTTGCTCTCTTGGAGGTTTCCAACTGCTTGGGAAGATAAGCTTTAAATAAACAAACAATTATTTTCTTACAATTTTAGGGAAGTGCAATGCAGGAAAAGTAAAAGATGCTATGAGGGAAAACAAAATAGGGGCTAGGTTTTGGGGCAGGGAGAGGCTCAGGGAACATTTCCCTAAGGAAATAACATCTCAGCTGAGCCCTGAAGGATGAGTAGGACCTAAGCTAAAGAGAGGGGCTTGGCTTGGATGGTTGGAGGATTCCTGAAAGAGGGACCAGTAGGTACAAAGGCCAGAAATGAGTCACTACCTGATAGTGACTCAACACTGCATGAAGGATAAGACTAAGTTCAGCTGGATCCCCACTTCTGCTTCAACGCAACTCCACTTTTATCTGTTTTAAAAAGAGATTCCAAAAAATAAAAGTAAATAAATAAATAAATAAATAAATAAATAAATAAATAAATAAATAGGGGTGCCTGCGTGGCTCAGTTGGTTGGGCTCAGGTCATGATCCCAGGGACCTGGTCCGGCTTAGCAGGGAGCCTGCTTCTCCCTTTCCCTCTCCCTCTGCCTGCCACTCCCCCTGTTTGTGTTCTCTCTCTCTCTAATAAATAAATAAAATAAATAAATGAATAAATGAATAAAGAAAATTTTTTAAAAAGAGATCCCATATAGGGATGTGTGTGTGTGTATTAACTGCCCACATGCCTATGTTTGAAAAAAGGGCTTGGTTGCTTTTAAAAAATGTGTTTGAGGGGTGCTTGGGTGGCTCAGTTGGTTAAGCGTCTGACTCTTCATTTTGGCTCAGGTCATGGTCTTGGCATCATGAGATTGAGCCCTGCATCTGCTCAGCAAGGAATCTGTTTCTCTCCCTATTCCTCTACCCCTCCCTGAGCTGGTGTGTGTGTGCTCTCTCTCTCTTTCTCTCTCTCACAAATAAATAAATAAATCTTTTTTTTTTTAAGTGTGTTTGAAAACTATCAGTAGGCTCTGGAGGACCTCTCAGAAGGCCTTTGCATGGACTCAGGTTCCAAGCTACAAGGGATTGCTGATCTTAACCAAAGTTCATTGATTTTGCCGCTGTTGTCTTGCCAGGCTCTGCCAAAGGGCCATCTGCCCACTCTGATTCTCCCAGTGATGTTGTGGAAAGGTCTCAAAAGAGATCATTGACAGCAGCTCAGTACAGATCAGGCGGCTTAGTCCACAGGCAGCTTCTGTCTATGGAATCAGAGGCTGAAAATAGATCATTACATGCCATAAAAGTCTTAAATTGCTTCTAACCAGGCAGCATGCTGTAGGGATTAAGAAAATGGATTCCAGAGTCAGATTCTCTGGCTTCAACTTCTGGCTCTGCAGCTAACTAGCTGTGACCTGGGCAGGTTTCTCAATGCCCTCATGTCTTAGTTTCCCCATCTTTAAAATGGAGGTGAGGATAATAATAGTGTCTACCTCATAGGCTTGATGAGTATCAAATGAGACCACATTTGTACAGCATTTGAGGTAGGGCTGAGCATCCAGTGAGCACTATATGAATAAATTTGTTAAATAAAACCAAAGTGGCAATAGTACGTTTCTTTCTGTATGAATTTATGGGTGGCAATGCCCAAATCCAGGCATTTTAAGTCTTCTACACTGCTGTCAAGGTGAGGCTTTCTCTGTGGCCTCTCACACCTCTGAGGAATTGGGGTCACATGGCCCTCTGAAACGGTGAGTGGTTACCAGATTCAGGATCCTTCACTCAGTAATATTTCAAAAGCACTTCTGAGGATTCATGTAGGGTAGCCATCTTTGGACGGTGCCATTCAAGACATTAAAATAAACTGCCAATGGGACTCCTGCGTGGCTCAGCTGGTTGGGGTCTGCCTTTGGCTCAGGTCATGATCCTGGGGTCCGGGGATCGCCCCGCATTGGGCTCCCTGCTCGTGGGGGTCTGCTTGTCCACCTCCTCTGCCCCTCCCCCCACTTGTGCGCTCACTCATGCTCTCTCAAAAAAATAAAATCTTCAAAAAATTAAAAATAATAAAATAAACTGCCATCTACTGTCATTACTATTTCTTTTTCTTTTTTTTTTTTTTTAAGATTTTATTCATTGGACAGAGATAGAGACAGCCAGCGAGACAGGGAACACAAGCAGGGGGAGTGGGAGAGGAAGAAGCAGGCTCATAGCAGAAGAGCCTGACGTGGGGCTCGATCCCAGAACTTCAGGATCACGCCCTGAGCTGAAGGCAGATGCTTAACCGCTGTGCCACCCAGGCGCCCCTGTCATTACTGTTTCTTGAAAAGCAATTTTAACACCAAAAAAGTAGAAAAAAACATACTTTCAGAATAAAAGGCAGGGCCTTAAACTAAATTGAGCTTAGTAAAAAATTGATACCCTTTTCTGCTTTTTTCCATTTCATCTTGAGCCAGCAGCCAAAAGCCAACCCCTGTCTAAGACCCAGAATTTGGCTAACACTGCTCTACCTGGCCCTTCTGAGAGATCCTGGACACACTGGACATTATAATTAAACACCTCTCCATCTCTCTGAATGTCCACACCTCAAAGCCAGTACTGAACACCCCACACTTTACAAAACTGAAGGCATTTGCTAATAATCCCAGAGAGTACTGCCATGCTCCCAGGTCTTGGAAGGAGTTACTTTAGTTGTTCCCTGTAGCACTTAATGGGGCCATTTAGAACCTTGGCCCTAATTTCAAGGAGTCAAGAAGGACTCTGAGCTACCTGGGTGTTTTAGAAAAAAAACTCCATCCTCCTGTGTCTCCTTTACTCTCATAGCACTCCCACACTCACAACACTTCTGAAACCAGATGCGTGAGAGTTTTCCCACACCAAGAAATTCTCTGGGACAACGGAGTGTCTGCCTGGAGACAATGTCAGATCCCCCAGGGTAAGGGCTCAGTCCCACAAGACTGACCCCACTTCAGATCCAGTCACAAGTAACAAGTCCCCAGGTTATCCACAACTTCTGTCTGACTCGGCTACAAATCAGAGGTTCCCATGACCTCCTCCCCCTTGGATTTGATCATTTGTTAACGGCCACTCACAGAACTCAGGGAAACACCTACTTGCATTTACCAGCTCATTAAAGGCTATGATCAAAGTGAACAGCCAGACGAAGAGATACAGAGGCTGAGGTCTGGGAGGGTCCCAAGCACAGGAGTTTTTGTCCCCATGGAGTTAGAGGGGCACCCTCCCAGGATGTGGATGTGTTCACCAACCTGGAAGCTCTCTGAACCCCCCACATTTTTTTTTTAAGATTTTACTCATTTATTTGAGAGAGAGAGAGAGCATGAGCGGGTGAAGGGCAGGGGAGAGGTAGACACCCCACCAAGCAGAGAGCCCAATGTGGGGCTCGATCCCAAGACTCCACGATCATGACCTGAGCCGAAGAGAGACACTTAACCAACTGAGCCACCCAGGCGCCCCACCCCACACATTTTTATGGAGACTTCATTGCGCAGGCATGATTGATCATTAACTCCATTTCCAGCCCCTTGCCCTTCTTAAGAGAATGAAAATTCTGAGCTTCTAATCACAGCACGTTCTTTGCAGGGACCAGCCTTTATCTAGGAGCCATCTATGACTCTGAGGAGAGTCAACTCATTAGAACAAAAGACATGCCTATCACCCAGGGAGTGACAAGGGTTTCAGGAGTTCGTACCAGGAACCACAGAAAGAGACCAATGTCTATTTTCTACTATCTCATGCTGAGTGTGCAGTTTTTCTCCCCAGTCATAATGAGAGATTCCTGGAAGGAGAGTCAGGGTACAGAGGCTGTTATGCTGACTCTGCTGCAAATTTACTGTGTAATTTTGGTGAGGTCCTCAACCATTCAGAGACCTAATTTACTCTTCTACAAAATGGAGGCAGTAACACCTGCTCTGCATTCCTCAAGGTTGTTTTGTGAATCAAATAAGTAATGGCTATGAAGATGGTGTTAAAGCACTGTAAAGGAATGGGTGTTTGTCAACTCTCAGCCCCCACCCCCTTCTGGCCAGGTCCTCGAGATTCCCTACTAAGTGTATACCAAGGAATCTCCCCTCCACCCTCTCCTTTGGTCTGACTAGGATTCCACAGCACAACACTCCAGGGGAGACTCCTAGGCCTTGGGTTAGAGCAGTGTGATAGGGAAGAGCTGATTTGTTCTCTCTTTCTCAGAGCCCTGGTCTCCCAGCTCTCCCCAGGAGGGAGTGAGCTCCTAAGTATTAAACACTCAGGAGTCCACAAATACTCTTGGAGTTCCAGCTTAGGGAGCCTGTCCAAGAATGCTTCCTGCTAAACCAACAAAGGGTAATAGCAGGAGAATGCCGGGAGACATTCCATTCCCCCCCTCCAAAGAATCCTGGCAGCTAGACTTTCTAGTGTGTTATATCTGGAAGAAACTTTAGATGGGTGGTTCCCTATTCTGGCTGAACATTAGAATCACTGGGGGAGATTTTTAAAAATACCCATGCCAGGCCGTACCTCACACCAATTGAATCAGAAACTTTTGGGGAGGGACCTGGACATCAGTATTTCTAAATCTCCCCAGATTACTGAAATGTGCAGCCTAGTTTGCGAACCACTGCTATTGATGATCCAGGTCGAACAGCTCATTTTACAGGGAAAAAAAAAAGTGCCCTGGGCATTTAAGAATTTTGTCCAAAGTCATACAGCAGATTAGACTTTGAACTATCAACCCAATAAATTGATGGTAATAACAGCTAATTTTTGTGGGGCAGGTACTGGCAAGCAACCTCCAGTTGACAACCATAATCTCAGTTACTCATCACAATAATCTTCTGAGAAACTGAAGCCCAAGAGGTTCAGTTTGCTCAAGGTCAAAGCAACTAAAGTGGCAGAGACCCCTGTTCAGCTATTCAAGCAAATCTGAGAGCAGATGACAAGACAGGACCTCTGCCTTTAAGGAGCTTGTGGTCTATCTGGAGGTACAGGAAACAGGTGAGCCAACACTTAAAACAGTTTGCTAAGCATGACAGTAAAAGTAAACAACGGGAGGCCAAGGAAGTCACCTAACTCTGGGAAAAGTCAAAGAAGTCTCAGAAGAGGAGTTACTTGCAGAAGTCGCAAAAGCTGAATGAAAAGTAGTTTAGTGAAAAGAAAGAAAGAAGAGGAAGTGGGACTAACAAGTGCGAAGACATGACATGTGAGAGAGCACAGTGCTCAGGGGGTGCTCAGAGCTCTGCAGGAATTCAGAATGACCCGTAAGTCCATTTGGGTAGTGGTGTTAGTAAGCAGTGAGATTGAAGATGTACAGAGACCAGATCGTTAAGTCTGAAAAAGGGAACCATCAAACAATTATAAACTAGACAAGGAAAGGGTATAAATTTGTTTAAAAGATTACTGAGGATAAGACATCAAAAGCCCAGGCAACAAAAGAAAAAAAGCGGCCTATTATCAAAACTAAAAACTTCTGTGGGAAGATGGCAAGTAGGAGGTCCCCAAACGCACCCCATCCCATGGATACAACCAGATAACACTCACATAAGGGCAAATAACCCAGAAAACAACCCGAAGACTGGCAGAACAAATTCTACCACTAATGTAGAGACAATGGGTGCCTGGCTGGCTCAGTCAGTAGAGCATAGGACTCTTGATCTTGGGGTTGAGTTCGAGCCCCACATTGGGTGTAGAGACTACTAAAAAAAAAATAGATAAATAAACTTAAAAAAAAAATAAATGTAGAGATGAGACCACACTGAAGAGGGTAGGAAGGGCAGAGACACAGTGGGGAGCTAAACCCAGCAGGCCTAGCTGCCGGGACAGGGAGTCACTGGGCACTGAGAAGACTAAGAAACAGACTACAGTACCCAGAAGTCTGCATGGGGAAGATGAATGCCCATAGCATTTGGCTTTGAAAATCAGAAGTGCTGAATTTTGTGAGTTCTCACAACCAGTGGGACTTAAAGCCTGAAATTTCCATTATTATTTGGGGCGGGGGGTGGGTTGCCTGGGTGGCTCAGTTGGTTTTAAGTGTCCAACTCTTGGGGCTCCTGGGTGGCTCAGTCGTTAAGCTTCTGCCTTCGGCTCAGGGCGTGATTCCGGAGTTCTGGGATCGAGTCCCGGAGTTCTGGGATCGAGTCCCACGTCAGGCTCTTCCACTGGGAGCCTGCTTCTTACTCTCCCACTTCCCCTGCTTGTGTTCCCTCTCTCGCTGCCTGTCTCTCTCTGTGTCAAATAAATAAATAAAATCTTAAAAAAAAAAAATAAGTGTCCAACTCTTGATCTCAGCTCAGGTCTTGATCTCAACTCAGTCTTGAGTTCAAGCCCCGAACTGGGCTCCATGCTGGTTGTGGAGCTTACTTAAAAAAAAAAAAAAAAGGTAAAACTATTACTATTATTTTTATAGTCATTCAGTAATACCCCATTGTGTTCAGCCAGAAACATGAAAATAGAGGAAGAATAAAAGATTACTTAATCTCTCAAGAGGCAATATAGTTCAGGGGTGCCTGGGTGCCTGGGTGGTTCAGTCATTAAGCATCTGCCTTTAGCTCAGGTCATGATCTCAGCATCCTGGGATTGAGCCCCTCATCAGGCTCCTTGCTCAGCAGAGAGTTTGCTTCTCCCTCTGCCTCTCTCCCCCCAGCTTGTGCTCTCTCTCTCTCACTCGCTCTCTCAAATAAATAAATAAAAACTTGAAAAATAAAGAAGCAACATAGTTCGATTTTTTGCCATACAAAATTTAACACTTTATGATACTATAGGTAACTTTTATTTTCCTTATTACCCCTTCCAAATTTTACAAACTTTTATAACGAACATGTTTCATTTTTTTAAAAAGATTTTACTTACTTTTTTGACACAGAGATAGAGAGAGCAAGCACAAGCAGGGGGAGCGGCAGAGGGAGAGGGAGAAGCAGGATCCCCACTGAGCAGGGAGCCCGACGTTGGGCTCAATCCCAGGACCCTGAGATCATGACCTGAGCCAAAGGCAGATGCTTAACCAACTGAGCCATCTAGGAGCCCCAAACATGTCTCATTTCTAATATTAGAAGTTTTAGGGAAAAAATAAAATAATTTTTTTTAAAGATTTTATTTATTTATTCGATAGAGATAGAGACAGCCAGAGAGAGAGGGAACACAAGCAGGGGTAGTGGGAGAGGAAGAAGCAGGCTCACAGCAGAGGAGCCTGATGTGGGGCTCGATCCCAGAACGCCGGGATCATGCCCTGAGCATGAAGGCAGACGCTTAACCGCTGTGCCACCCAGGCGCCCCTAAAATAAAATTTTTTAATTAAACAAAATGAAATTCTAGGAAAAAAGTGAACGTGATTTTAAAAAATCATTTCTTCAGGGCGCTTGGGTGGCTCAGTTGGTTAGGCATCTGCCTTCAGCTTGGGTCATGGTCCCAGGATCCTGCTCAGCAGGGAGCCTGCTTCTCCCTCTCCCTCTGCCCCTACCCCCTGCTTGTGCTCTCTTTCTCTCAAATAAATAAGTAAAATCTTAAAAAAAAAAAAAAAGAGACTCTCTTTCCCTCTGCTTCTCTCCCACCCTATCCCCACTCAAGCTCTCTCTCTTTTTCAAATACATAAATAAATAAATAAATAAATAAATAAATAAATAAATAAATAAAATCCTTAAAAAAAAATCACTTCTTGAAATAGATTTGTATCTCCTCACCCTTCTGTGAAGCAGGATATCGTCCTCCTCACTACCGTACAAAGTGGGGGATCTTGGCACAGACTGCAGAGCAAGTGCGTGCAGACTCAGTGTTGAACTCCAGACCTGGTCTTCCTGGGCTGCACCTACACAGGTTTATGTGTAAGAACGTGTCTCCCCGAGCCCATAACCTCAGGACTAGAGATGTTAAAGCCTGAACTTTAGAAGCTGAATCCCTGTCCTTAAAAAGATAGCACAACAGTCTACAGATATAGTTTAGAAACAAGTTTGAAAAATGCCTGGAGCATATGGGAACGAGAGTTAGTTAGTAATCTCAGAGTTCCCTGAGGGACTTCTCCAGGAACAAAAAAGCTAGCAGGTGCCGTTTCCCTCCTCCTCCCCCTGGCCCCAGCATCATCACGTGGCCACCTGCCAGAACCAGTATAGCACCTGGCATTGACTTCCTAAATTGCTTACACTTACCCCTCTTCCTCCAGCTGGGCCTACCTCAGTCCCAGCACTGTGGGTGCCTCCCCCAGAAGAATGATGCAAACACCGCCAACACTGCATCTCCCAACCTCCTGTGGAGGAGACACGTACCTTGTAACTGTACACCCCTGCCAGTGTGTGCTTTGCAGAGCAGCCCCGGCTGGACCAGTGTCCACAGCAGCTGCTACATGTCCTCTGTAGAAGAAAACCAGTGCCACCTTGTTAAAAGTATGCACCCCACCCAATGCTTTCAAGAGCAAGAAAGCGACTGACTTTCCTAACACAGAGAAACGGACACAGAGAGTTAGGCAAAATGAGGAGACAAAGGAATATGTCCCAAATGAAAGCACAGAACAAAAGTCACAGCAAGATACCTAAGCAAAACAGAGATAAGTAATATGCCTGATAGAAAATTTAAAATAATGATCATAAAAACATTCATTGGACTGAAGAGGAGGACATCAGTGAAACCCTCAACACAGAGATAAAAAAGGACTAATCAGAGATGAAGAACACAATAATTGAAATTAAAAATACACTTGATGGAATAAATAGCAGGCTAGAGGAGGCAGCAGAATGAATTAATGACCTGGAAGACAGAGTTATAGAAAGTAATCAAGCTGGAAAGAAGAGAGGAAAAAAATTATGCAAAATGAGAAGAGACTTGTGGGATTCAGTGATTCCATCAAATATAATAACAGGGATCCCAGAAGAAGAAGAAGAAGAAGAGAGAAACGGGAACAGAAAATTTATGTGAAGAAATAATAGCTGAAAACTTCCTACTCTGGGGAAGAAAACAGATATCCAAATCTAGGAGGCACAGGGATCTCCCAACAAAATCAGCCCAAGGAAGTCCACACCAAGACACAAAGTAATTAAAATGGCAAAAAGTAATGATAAAGAAAAAATTTTAAAAGCAACAAGAGAGGGGCACCTGGCTGGCTCAGTTGATGCTGCATGTGACTTTTGAACTCGGGGTCATGAGTTCAAGCACCATGATGGGTATAGATATTACTTTAAAAAAAAAAAAAAGAGGTGTACCTGGATGTTTAGTTGGTGGAGAATCCAATTCTTGATCTCAGGGTCATGAGTTCAAGCCCCATGTTGGGTGTAGAGATTACTTTGTTTTTTAAGATTTCTTTATTCATTTTGGAGAGAGATGGGGGGGGAGAGAGGGGAAAAGAGTGCAGGTGGGGGAGGGACAAAGGGAAAGGGAGAGAGAGAATCCCTAAGCAGACTCCCCACTGAGCATGAAGCCTGATGCAGGACTCAATCCCAGGACCCTGAGATCATGACCTGAGCCAAAATCAAGAGTCAGATACTCAACCAACTGAGCCACCAAGGCGCTCTGGGTGTAGAGATTACTTTTAAAAAAGAATTTAGGGCACCTGAGTGGCTCAGTAGGTTAAGCATCTGCCTTTGGCTCAGGTCATGATTCCAAAGGGTCCTGGGAACGAGTCCCACATCAGGGAGCCTGCTTCTCCTTCTGCCTCTGCCTCTCTCTCTCTCTCTGTCTCTCATGAATAAATAGATAAAATCTTGAAAGAAAAAAAAGAAAAGAAAAGAAAACCAGAAGGACTCCACCAAAAAGCTATTAGAACTGATTAATGACCTTCGGTAATGTCTTTGGATACAAAATCAATGTATAGAAATCTGTTGCATTTCTTTTTTTTTTTTTTTAAGATTTTATTTTTTAAAGTAATCTCTACATCCAACATGGGGCTCGGACTCACAAGAACTGGGTGCTCCACCAACTGAGCCAGCAAGTCACGCTGAAATCTGTTGCATTTCTTTCTTTTTTTTTTTTAAGATTTTATTTATTTATTTGACAGAGAGAGAGACAGCCAGCAAGAGAGGGAACACAAGCAGGGGGAGTGGGAGAGGAAGAAGCAGGCTCCCAGCGGAGGAGCCTGATGTGGGGCTCTATCCCAGAACACCGGGATCACGCCCTGAGCAGAAGGCATACGCTTAACAACTGAGCCACCCAGGCGCCCCCTGCTGCATTTCTATACACTAATAATGAAGCAGCAGGAAGAGAAATTAAGAAAACAATCCAATTTACAATTGCACCCAAAATAATAAAAAACCTAGGAATAAACTTAACCAAAGAGATGAAAACCTGTACTCTGAAAACTATAAAACATTGATGAAAGAAATTGAAGATGACACAAAGAAATGGAAAGATATTCCCCGCTCATGGATTGGAAGAACAAATATTGTTAAAATGTCCATACTACAGATTTAACGCAATCTACAGATTTAGTGCAATCCCTATCAAATATCAACAGCATTTTTCACAGAACTAGAACAATCCTAAAATTTGTATGGAACCACAAAAGACCCCAAACAGTCAAAGCAATCTTGGAAAAAGCAAAAGAAAACTGGAGGTATCACAATTCCAGACTTCAAGCTATATTACAAAGCTGTACTAATCAAAACAGTATGGTACTGGCACAAAAACAGACACATAGATCAATCGAACAGAATAGAAAACCTAGAAATAAACCCACAATTATATGGTCAATTAATCTTTGACAAAGGAGGAAAGAATATGCAATGGGAAAAAGACAGTCTTCAACAAATGGTGTTGGGAAAACTGGACAACAACATTCAAAAGAATGGAACTGGACTACTTTCTTACACCATACATAAAAATAAATTCAAAGTGGATTAAAGACCTAAATGTGTAGGGTGCCTGGCTAACTCAGTCAGTAGGACATGCGACTTTTGATCTCAGGGCTGTGAGTTCGAGCCCTGAACTTACTTTAGAGCTTACTTTAAAAAAAAGAAAAAAAGAAAAAAAGACCTAAATATGGTACCTGCAACGATAAAAAATCCTAGAAGAGTAAACAGGCAGTAATGTTTCTGACATTGGGTGTAGCAACATTTTTCTAGATAGGTCTTCTTTTTTTTTTTTTTTTTTTTAAAGATTTTATTTATTTATTTGACAGAGATAGAACAGCCAGCGAGAGAGGGAACACAAGCAGGGGGAGTGGGAGAGGAAGAAGCAGGCTCATAGTGGAGGAGCCTGACGTGGGGCTCGATCCCATAACGCCGGGATCACGCCCTGAGCCGAAGGCAGATGCTTAACCGCTGTGCCACCCAGGCGCCCCCTAGATAGGTCTTCTGAAGCAAGGGAAATGAAAGCAAAAAGAAACTTTGGAACTATACCAAAATAAAAAGTTTCTGTACAGTAAAGGAAATAATCAACAAAACTAAAAGGCAACCCACTGAATAGGAGAAGATATTTGCAAATGACATCCAATAAAGGATTAGTATCCAAAATATATAAAGAACTGATACAACTCAAGACCCAAAAAACAAATAATCCAATTAAAAAATGGGCAAAAGACATAAGCAGACATTTCTCCAAAGAAGATAAACAGATGGCCAATTGACACATGAAAAGATTCTCAACATCACTCATTATCAGGGAAATGCTATTCAAAACTATGAGATATCACCTCACATGTGTCAGAATGGCTAAAATAAAAAACGCAAGAAGCAACAGGTGTTGGTGAGGATGTGGAGGAAAAGAGTCCCTTGTGCACTCTTGGTGCCAATACAGACTGGTGTAGTCAGTGTAGAAAACAGTATGGAGCTTCCTGAAAGAGTTAAAAATAGAACTACCCTACAATCCAGCAATTGCACTACTGGGTATTTACCCAAAGAATACAAAAACACTAATTCAAAGGGATACATGCACCCTCATGTTTATAGCATTATTTACAATAGCCAAATTAGGGAAGCAGCCCAAGTGTCACTGATTGATGACTGGATAAAGAAGATATGGTGTATATATACACATGGAATATTATTCAACCATAATAAAGAATGAAATCTTGCCATTTGCAATGACATGGACAGAGCTACAGAGTATTATGCTAAGCAAAATAAGTCAGTCAAAGAAAGACAAATACCATATGATTTCACTCATATATATGGAATTTAAAAACAAAACAAATGAGCAAAGGAAAAGAAAAAGACAGAGAGGGACACCTGGGTGACTCAGTTGGTTAAGCGGCTGACTTTTTTTTTTTTTTTAAAGATTTTATTTATTTATTTGACAGAGATAGAGACAGCCAGCGAGAGAGGGAACACAAGCAGGGGGAGTGGGAGAGGAAGAAGCAGGCTCATAGCAGAGGAGCCTGATGTGGGGCTCGAACCCATAATGCTGGGATCACGCCCTGAGCCGAAGGCAGACGCTTAACCGCTGTGCCACCCAGGCACCCCAAGCGGCTGACTCTTGATTTGGGTCCTAGGATTGAGCCATACGGTGGGCTCCCCACTCAGCAGGAAGTCTGCTTCAGGATTCTCTCTCTACCTTTGCTCCTCCTCCCACCTCTCTCTAAAATAAATAAATAAATATTTAAAACAAAACACAACAAAAAACAGAAAGACAAATCAAGAAACGGACCCTTAACTACAGATAACAAACAGATGGTTACCAGAGAGGAGTTGGGTGGGGGGATAGGTGAAATAGGTGATGGAGATTAAGAGTATATTTATCACGGGGGGCGCCTGGGTGGCGCAGTTGTTAAGCGTCTGCCTTCGGCTCAGGGCGTGACCCCGGCGTTCTGGGATCGAGCCCCACATCAGGCTTCTCTGCTAGGAGCCTGCTTCTTCCTCTCCCACTCCCCCTGCTTGTGTTCCCCTCTCTCGCTGGCTGTCTCTCTCTGTTAAATAAATAAAATCTTAAAAAAAAAAAAAAAGTATATTTATCACGATGAGCACTGAGTAATGTATAGAATTGTTGAATCAAGGCACCTGGTGGCTCAGTGGGTTAAGCATCTGACTCTTGGTTTCTGCTCAGGTCATGATCTCAGGGTTATGAGATCAAGCCCAATGTGGGGCTCCACACTCAGCAGGGAGTCTGCTTGAGATTCTCTCCCTCTCCCTCTGCTCCTCCCTCCGCTCACAAGCTCTCTCTCTCTCAAAATGAATAGAGTTGCTAAATCAGTACGTTGTACACCTGAAATTAACTGGAATTAAAGTAAAAACAATAAAAAAAGTTGTGTATCAAGGTACACTATTAACAGAGTAAAAGGCAACCCATGAAATGGAAGAAAATATTTGCAAATCCTCTATCTGATAAGGCATTACTATCCAGAATATAAAAGAATGCCTATAACTCGACAACAAAAAAACAACCTGATTCAAAAATGGGCAAAGGACTTGGATATCCCTCCAAAGAAGATAAAGAAATGGCTGGTAAGTACATGAGGAGATGTTTAATTACTCATTAGGGAAATGTAGGGAAATGCAAATCAAAAGCACAATGAAATATCACCTCACTGCCAGTAGGATGGCTGAAATTAAAATAAAACAGAACAAAACAAAACAAAAAACCCCCAGAAAACTAGTGTTGGAAAGGACTTAGAAAAATTGGAACCGACATGTATTGCTAGGAGGAACGTATAAAATGTTGCAGATGCTGTGGAAAATGGCAGTTCCTCAAAACACTAAAAATAGAATTATATGATTCAGCAATTCCACTTCTGGGTATGTCTCCAAAAGAATTGAAAGCAGAGTCTTGAAGACATATCTACACACTCATGTTCATAGCTACATTATTCATAATAGTCAAAAGGTAAAAGTAACCCATGATGACAGATGAATAAACAAAATGTGGTGTATATATATATACAGGGGAATATTATTCAGCCTTAAAAAGAAAGGAAATTCTGCCACATGCTACAATATGGATGAACCGTTCACCTTATTATGCTAAGCAGAATAAACCAGTCACAAAAAGACAAACACTGTATGACTCCACTTCTGTGATGTACCTAGAGCACTCCAGCTCACAGAGATGGAGAGTAGAGCGTGGCTGCCAGGAGCTGGGGGAGGAGGAATGGGAAGTTATTGCTTAATGGGTATGGAGTTTCGGTTTGGGAAGATGAAAACGTTCTAGAGATGGATGATTGTACAACAATGTGAATATACTTGATGCCACTGAACTCTACAGGTTAAAGTGGCAAATTTTATGTGCATTTGACCACTATAAAAAATATTATTGGAAAAAAATCATTGGCAACAGATGAGTGGGTGAAAGACTCAATGAGGATGATGAGGGAACAGAAGGCTGGCTGAGGACAAAGCAGAAACTGACATCCCACACACACACCCCCATGGGATGTAGGTGACATTCCTCAGGCACTCCTGGCTGCCCTAAAGGACAAAGAAATAGTTAACCTATAGATACTGATGAGGTCGGGGAATATCCGTGAGGTTCAGTGGGGTGGAGTCCGGAGCCGACGACCAAGAAAGAATTCTTGAGACGTCTTTGGTGCAAAATGGTGGTTTATTAAAGCACGGGGACAGGACCCGTGGGCAGAAAGAGGGGCTGCATCGGGGTTGTGAGAGGTGGCTGTTATATACCATGGGGTTGGGGGAGGTAAGGGAAAGGGGAGGTTGAGGAAATACTTTCATATGTTAAAGAAGACTCACAAGATACCAGAGGCCTTGCCATTGTCAAGTTAAGATTGTTTACCCCTCTAGTAAGGCATTAACATTAAGATGGTTGGGAACTTCCCGGAGCCTGCAGATTACAAGGACATTTAATCGTACCTACATTCCCTTCCAGAAGCTAGGTTATTGATAGAAATGCTTCATTCTTGTGAACTGTTAAGACATCTGTAAACTGAGGGAGACTTAAGTCTTGCAGGATTGTTGTATCTATAGGTTATTTCTTTGTCCTTGAGGGCAGCCAGGAATGCCTGAGGAATGTCACCTACATCCCATGGGGGGGGGGGTTGTGGGGGGTCAGTTTCTGCTTTGTCCTCAGCTTGCCGTCTGTTCCCTCATCAGATACCACAGCAAATAAAGGGAGGGAGCAAATAAAGGAAGCAAATAAAGGAAGAGGGAGCAGGATAAAATAAAGGAGGGAGCAAATAAAGGAAGATAATTACACCTGAAAATAATGTAACATTGTGTGTCCACTATACTTCAATTAAAAAGACCCCCAAAAGCCCGCAAGATAAATTAGGGGCTAAACAAGAAAAAGTATGGACTATTGACAGTTGAGAAGAGGACGAGGACACCATAAAGGAAATAGTAAGCAGAATGCTTTGCAAACCAAGGAAGAATAGAGATTGAAGAAGAGCATCGTGGCTCATAGGGTCAAATGCCACACAGAGCAAGCAAAACTGTGGCCTCGGGAAGAACCACTGGGGTGGTGGGGACAAAAATGGGCTGGGGAGTGAGTGGGTAGCAAATGGGGCCTACACTTTTGACAAGCTATGCTGTGAAGGCAACTTGAAGGACTGGTGTGATACTGCGATACGTAAGAAATATGTATTTGGTCTTTGTCTCCTTTCTGGCGCAGAGGTCTTAAAACCCTTGGAATTTCCTAAGTGTCATTTGTTATGTTAATGAGGTGACTTTCGGACCACACTTAACTGGAGGCTGGTTGCCAGGGGAACCAATCTTAGGATTATCGGGGTGGAACTTTCAGTCGCCCTGACCTGGGGTGGAGAAGGGGACTGCAGGTTGAATCAATCACCCACCTCCAGTGACTGAGTCAATTGTGCCTACATACCTAAACCTTCATAAAAACCCAAAAGGACGGGGTTCAGAGAGCTTCCAGGTTAGCAAACATGTGGAGACTTGGGGAGTCCTTCCCCAAGGGGAACATGGGGACACCCTCAAAGAGGGCACAGAAGCTCCTCGCTCCCTTTCTCCATGCCTTGCCCTACGCCTCTCTTCCATCTGGCTGTTCCTAAGTTATATCCTTTTATAATAAACTGGTAATCTAGCAAGTAAACCGTTTCTCTGAGTTCTGTGTGCTGCTTTAACAAATTAATTAAACCCGAGGAAGGAGGGGATTGTGGGAACCTCTGATCTATAGCCAGCTGGTCAGAAGCCCAGGTAGCCACCTGGACTGGGGAGTAGCATCTGAAGCCGGGGAGTGGGGGGGTCAGTCTTGTGAGGCTGAGCCCTTTACCTGCGGCATCTGATGCTGTCTCTGTGTAGAAACCATCAGAATTGAGTTGAAATGTAGGATATCCAGCTGGTGTCCAAGAATTGCTTGGTGGAGTGAGGAAACCCCCTCCCTTTGGATCGGTCCCGAACCTGAACAGGCTAGTAGCTAGAGGAAGGCAGCCATAAAGGTGAAAAAAAAGCCTGACTGTGTTTGTGTGTGTAAGAAAGAGACAGAGGAGAGACTGAGGGTGGAGGAAAGGCAGGGGATGCTGACCGTGCCAAGTGTGCTGAGGGTGTCCTCTCTCTGACGGGAGGAGGAGGGGCACCATTTTGTCAAAGGCAAAGAAATAGGGAGGCCACTCATGGGCTGGGGCTGAGAACAGAGATCCAGGGAACCATGATGTCAGTCAGAGAGCAGGTGAACTGGGAGTGGGGCAAGTGAGTAAACTGAAGGCAAGGGATTCTGGCCAGAGACTGCTATGTGAGCATTTCTGAGCTGCAGCGGTCATGACAATGTCCAGGGTGTGCCTGGGTGAGGTGGCAGTTGCGTCACTGGAGTTAAAAGGTCAAGAATTAAAGATGGATTATCCTCAGGAACAGATCTGAGATGGGAAACAAACAAACAAAAAAGCCTGGTGAGTTCCATTCTCAAAGAGATCAAGAGAGGGGCGCCTGGGTGGCACAGCGGTTGGGCGTCTGCCTTCGGCTCAGGGCGTGATCCCGGCATTGTGGGATCGAGCCCCACATTCAAGAGAAAGCAATTCCTGGTGCTTCTTCCTCTCCCATTCCCCCTACTTGTGTTCCCTCTCTCGCTGGCTGTCTCTATCTCTGTTGAATAAATAAATAAAATCTTTAAAAAAAAAACAAAAAACAAAGAGATCAAGAGAAAGCAATTCCTGGGGCGCCTGGGTGGCACAGTGGTTAAGCGTCTGCCTTCGGCTCAGGGCGTGATCCCGGTGTTATGGGATCGAGCCCCACATCAGGCTCCTCTGCTGTGAGCCTGCTTCTTCCTCTCCCACTCCCCCTGCTTGTGTTCCCTCTCGCTGGCTGTCTCTATCTCTGTTGAATAAATAAATAAAATCTTTAAAAAAAAAAAAAAGAGAAAGCAATTCCTCAGCCTGACATGGAATCACATGTGAGGATTTTAAAAAATAATTCCAAGACCTAAGTTGTGGCTCATCTAACTACCTCTTGCCAAAATGTAAATCAATAGCTTCATCAAGGGTAGACCAAATATTTAGGCCAAGTAACAGACTGCAACTGGAGGCAGGAATGTGCATGACCAATCCCAGCTCTGCAGCTACAAAATGGGTTAAACCTACCTTTCTGAGTTAGTCTAAGGCCTGGTCACCACCCATTGATTTGTTTATTCATTCATTCATTAATGCATTCAACAAATACACCTTCTTTCTGCCAGGTACTCTTGCTAAGCCCTAGGGATGCAAAAATGAGTCACCGGTGATCTTCACGGAGCTTACAAACAAGTACAGGCGCCAACCCCGACCCACGATGAAAATTCTAGAGCTGAGGTAGGGAAAAGTTCAGGGGGATTATGTAAACACAAAGAAAGGAACCTAGATTTGGGGGAAGCAGCACAGAGGAGCTGGTATATGAGATGAACCTTAAAGAAGGAGCAGAGTGTCCCAGGCTAGGAAGTATAGGAAGGGCATTTAGGAAGAGGAACAGCGTGAGAAAGGGCACTGAGACTACAGAGTCAGGAAGCTACTCTGGTTTGGCAGAGCAGTACTTCTTAAAGGGTAGGCTGCACAAGAATCAGCCTCAGTATAATTAAAATGCAGCTTCCCAGGCCCCAAGAGCAACTGATTTGGTGGTCCTAGGAATGTGAATTTTAAAACAAGTATTCTCAATGATTCTGAAGAAGGTGGTCCATAGATCGCACCAAGAAATCCTGGGCTAGAGTACAGAGTGCATGGTGGGACGAAGGAGAAGGGTTTGGGATGAGGCAGAAATTTTGGTCAGGACCACATTGCACTAAGGAGCTTGGAACTCAATTTTATAGGCAACGAGTCACCCTTTGGGAGTGCCCGGGGGCCATCTGTTTTAGAAAGCCCAACCTGGAGGCAGTGCTGACATGGACCTAGAGAGAAGGGTCGCTACATCCAGGCAAGACATGAGGGGTTTCTTCACATGGGAATGTGCATTATTCAGAGATCAAACCGCAACCAGGACCCTGATACTACTGCCCACTCATTAGCAGGGGGCTGCCAGGACATCCTCAGACTCCTAGAGGACAAAACTCCCCCCTGAGCAGAGAGTAGTTAACAGCCACTGCACATGGGCCTCTGCCGGATCCAGGCTGGGGGATGCTCCCTGGGGCTCTGAGGCTTGGGCTGAGTCATCTCTCACAGGAACGAGTTTCTCAGAGCCCCTGAGATCTTGCTTCACAAGCTGCTGCTTGGCTTCCCTGTGGTTTCCAGGCAGAGCAGGGAGGAAAAAGTAAATATTAACCAAAGGCACTTCTCAAGCTAGGTGCCCAGGACCCCTCCCCGTGCCTCCCTCCTCTTATTCTTCACTCTAGAAGGCCAGATAAGCTGCTGATTGCCTAGTTTCATAATCCTCTTGGCCACTCTGCAGCAAAAGGGCAAAGGTGAGCAGCTCTTGGGACAGATCTGAGGCTGGAAGGGACGTGATGGCAGACAACCTGTTTTCCTGGGAGGGGCCGCTGGCTAGCTGACTCAAATCGCCCTTCACCACTCAGACCTGGCTCCTGGGGAGGCTCTCACCATACCACACGGCTTCTCAGGGTAACTTCCTAGTTGACTGGCACCAAGGGGTGACCTGACACAAAGCTACTCCCTTTCTTGAGTTTCAACTTCTGCAAGATGATGGAGTTGGACTGAAAGAACTTTAGCGGGTCCTATCATTCCCCAAGCTGAGCAGACCAGGCTGAATACCCTCGGCTTCTTGACTCCGCCGGATCCAGGCTGGGGGATGCTCCAACACCCCAGGAGGTCCAGGAGCTGCTTCAGGTGCTCTCAAGAACCATCTGTTTAATTTATTACTCTCTGAGCACTTAATGCGCTCATCACAACAACCCTATGATGTAGGTACTATTACCTTTATTTCACAAATGAAAAAATTGAGGCTCAGGGAGATTAAGTAACTTGCCCAAGAACATTCAGCTGGGTAAAGCTGCAGACTCCCTGTCAGCTCCAGATCAGTCAGCTCCAAAGACTGAGGTCCTCCCAAGCCATCGCACGTCATAGTGCTGGTCAACCAGGGGCCAGTCAGGTACAGATCACAGCCTACACTGGAGTTGTTAGGGCTGGGGAGTGGGGAGTAAGGACAGACCAAAGGACGAAATGACATGTTGGGTTTTTCTTATTTTTTTTAAAGATTTTATTTATTTATTTGACAGAGAGAGAGAGAGAACACAAGCCAGGGGACTGGCAGGCAGAGGGAGAGGGAGAAACAGGCTCCCCATGGAGCAGGGAGCTGGATGTGGGGCTCCATCCCAGGACCTTGGGATCATGATCTGATCCGAAGGCAGACGCTTAACCGACTGAGCCACCCAGGTGCCCCGATATGACTTGTTAAATCGGAATAATCGTACCTACCTCAACTGGTGGTTGTGAGAATTCAATTAAATAATTAGAAAATTCATAAATGCTTTAAAAACAGCTACTAATATATAACACTATTGTTATGAATGAATGTTATATAGTAGTTGCCATTTTCATTTGTTTTTTGGTTTTGTTTTGTTTTTTTTTTCTTATCTATTCCTTTATTAACCCCTGGTTTCTCTTGGTTTAGATAATTTGACATTGTCTTGGTTCTTTTTGTTTGCTTTTTGTTTTTGTTGTTGTTGTTGTTAGTAGTGGCCATTTTTAAAGATTTTGTTTATTTGTTTTAGAGAGAGAGTGTAAGCGAGAGTCTGTGGGGGGGGCAGAAGAAGGGGAAGAAAGACAGAAAATATCAAGCAGACTCCACACTAAGTCTGGAGCCCCATGTGGGGCTTGATCTCACAACCCTGAAATGGTGACCTGAGCTGAAACCAAGGGTCAGATGCTTCACCGACAGAGCCACCCAGGCACACCAGTAGTTGCTATTTTTAAATTGTGTAACATATACATAAAATTTACCATTTTAATCACTTTTGTGTGTACAGCTCAGTGGCATTAAGCATATTCACATTGTTTTGCAACCATCACCACCAACCATCTCCAGAACTTTTTCATCTTCTCAAACTTAAATCCTGCCATCGGTTTTTAATAACTACTCACATAACTATTTTTTTTAAGATTTTATTTATTTATTCAACAGAGATAGAGACAGCCAGCGAGAGAGGGAACACAAGCAGGGGGAGTGGGAGAGGAAGAAGCAGGCTCATAGCGGAGGAGCCTGATGTGGGCTCGATCCTGTAACGCCGAGATCACGCCCTGAGCCGAAGGCAGACACTTAACCGCTGTGCCACCCAGGCGCCCCTCACATAACTCTTATGCTAAATATTTTCATGTTCCCATCTCCTTAATCACAGGAAGATTACAACCCTGGGTTCAAATTCAAGTTCCCTCACTGTCTATCTGAACTTGAATATCATGTAAATCTCTGAACACCAGTTCCTCCTTGCAGACGAGACTAAGGCATGGAGACCGCACAGTGCTGTGGTTAGAATCAGAAGAGATCACTGATGGAAAACTATGTTGCAACCTCCGTGCAAAGCGCTCCACAAACATATGGTCTTTAGATTGGTGGATAGACGGTACTTTTAAGCTCCTAGCTCAGCAACCGGCACAAAAAGGAACTCAGGAAAAAGTTCTAAAGAACCAAGAAGTTCCCAGTTGTTGGGTCATACTGCCCCCTGGTGGTATCCAAGAAAGGTGCAGCGTCTCTGGCCTCCCAGGTACTCTTGGAGCTACTTGTAAGATCCGGGGCTGACTGGGAACTCAAGGGAAATCCAAGGTTCCATGCCCAAGGGGCTTTTCCTTCTCTCCTAAACACACACATTATCCCCAGACATTCCCCAGTTTCCATTCTCCATTCTAGTAGGGCTGGTCTCCTTTCCATACTCCTAAGTTTCTCGTATGGCTTTTGCTCATGTTGTGACACTTCCCCACCAGTGGCTCATCAAAACCCAAATCTCCTTCAGACCCTCCTCCAGGAGGCCTCCCTGGAGCCCTCTCCCCCAATCTTTTTTTGATTTGTTTTGTTTTTTAAGAGGGGAGGCAGGAAGAGAGAGAAAGAGAGAGGAGGGCCAGAGAGAGAATCTTAAGCAGGCTCCACACCCAGCATTGAGCCCCACACAGGGCTGGGATCTCACAACCCCAAGATCATGACCCCGAGCCAAAATCAAGAGTCTGAGCTTAAGGAACTGAGCCACCCAGGCGCCCCTCCTCCCTTTCTATTTTTAAACCTCTACAGAGCTCACAGTCTGTACTTGATTATATGCAGGTGTGTAGTTCTCCCCAAACTTTGGTTCCTTGATATCATTTCCTGGTTTTCTTAATGTTTCCCATGGTCTTCAGAGCATGAACTGAAGAGATGAACCAGGTTCCTTAAAAGCTACACATTTCTGAAAGCCTAGGTACACGCTCAGATATATGGGCTGGGAACGGCACTGGGTACTTTTACAAACATACTTTTAATCTTCATGATAATGTGATGCAACTTAACTGCAAATTACATATTTCAATGTGTAGAGGACAGAACTGAGATACAATCAAATGCAGTGTATGATCCAAAAACAAAAAACAAAAACAGCCAAAAGACAACTGGGAAATTTGAATATGAATATATGTTAGATAGAACATTGATGCGCCTAACTCTTGCTTTAGGCTCAGGTCCTGATCTCAGGGTCAGGAGACAGAGCCCCATCTCAGTCTCTGTGCTCAGCATGGAGTCTGCTTCAGACTCTCCCTCTGCCTCTGCCCCTCCCCACTGTGTGTGTGCACGATCTCTCTCTCTCTCAAATAAATAAATACATCTTAAAAAAAAAAAAGTAAAAAATTTTGATGAGGTGCCTGGCTGGCTGTCAGGAAGGCACGTGACTCTTGATCTCAGGGTCATGAGTTTGAGCCCCATGTTGAATGTAGAGATTACTAAAAAAATAAAATAAAATAAGTAAAATTGTGAATAATTTGAAAAATATTTGAAGACTATATTAACATGAAAAATATGAGATAAGAGTTAAATTTAAGAAGCAGAACACAGAATTATAACAAAATATTGGAAGGAAAATATAAACCTTTGTTCTTTTCACATGGGCAGAATAGAAGCTTTGAGAGTTATCACTCTAATTATCACTAGAGCCTTAATTCTTTTTTTTTTTTAACAAGAGCCTTAATTCTGAGAAAATCTCTGAAGGAGTTGCTACAAGCTACATATTACTTTGAATCTATTTATGAGAGAGAATATATCCGTCTAAATGAGGAAACAGGAAAAAAAAAAAAGCCATCGAATTAGGTCCTGACACTGCCTGCATGTCCAGGAAGCATTTTAAAGTGCCAAGTCAGTCATTAATCACAAGCTCCTAGAGCATGGATAATCTATCCTAGTTAATTTCTTAAAAATGAATTTATTTGGGGTTCCTGGGTGGCTCAGTAAGTTAAGCATCTGCCTTAGGCTCTGGTCATGATCCCAGAGTCCTGGGATCCAGCCCCACGTCAGGCTCCAGGACCACACTGGGCTCCCTGCTTTGCAGGGGAGGCTACTTCTCCCTCTCCCTCTGCCTGCCATTCCCCTTGCTTGTGCTTGCACATGCGCTCTCTCTCTCACTGTGTCAAATAAACAAACAAACAAAACAAATAAACAAAATCTTTAAAAAGAATGAATTTACTTGAGCAATGACGGGTCAGTAAATATCCATTACAGAACACTAGCATTTGTCCACCAGAGGGGACTGAGAAGCAGCCACAAGAACGGAAAGGCTGAGAAGCAAATCGTCTCAAATGATGAGAAAATCAGGTATCCGTGATGAGCAGGAAGGGGGTATCGTCCCGTTTTACAGAATACTAAGGCACAGAAACCTTTTAAAATGGTATAAAGTGAAGAAGCAATTATTATTAATTTATATGGAAAAATTTTTTAGAGTTCTCAGACCCCAAAAATAACCTCTGTTAGGCTTTTCTGATACCTTAGGACATGTCTTGCCAATGACGCACAAAATGGATTGCGATAAAGCACAGATGCTCACAGACAGCTTGATGCTGAGATGCTGAGTGGGGACCCCCAGGAAGGTGCTCGGCTGTGCCACTCCTGCTGCTAGAATGTGCACTGCCTCTCTGAGCACTCCCTGCAAAACAAACCCTGAATGTTATTTTCACTTCTCGCCTTTTTTTTTTCCTAAAAGCTAAAATCTTTGGATTTCTCTTGGTTAGGAAAAACAGGTATTAATGTAGGTCTTTCATAAAAGCACAGTGGTAATAATGCGAACTTTGGAAAAGTAGGGGATACCTGTAATGAATGACAAGCTATGAAGCAACTCTTTCTCAGAAGCCCAGCTTTGATTTATATGACCAGCATGACCAGAAACAACCATAACTACTAGCCTAGGGGACAACTATGGTCAATTCTCTTCTACTTTTCAAAAGAAAATAGGTTATCACCTCACATGCCAGATTAGTAGAAAGCCCAATATCTGTGTCTCCCCTGAAGTTGTCCAACATCCCCAGTTTTACTCAAACCAAAGGGCCAGTATTATTATAAGGACAGAGAACTGAAACCACATTTCCACTCACCAGAGAACCTGTTTGGGGGAGCTGCTGCCTCTCTCACTGCCACAGGTGCAGCTGATGAAAACCCCCTACGCACAGCCTGAAAATCCTGCCCTGCCCTGCAGGAACTTGCTGCTCTGGATCTCGGTGCTGCCCTGAGCTGGACTCCGACGCCGGACTGCCACCTACTTCACCATCCCATGCCGGTCTCCTTGTAAGAAGAGGAGATCAGGACACAGACATGCACAGAAGAAAGACCATGTGAAAACAGAGGGAGAAGATGACCACCTACAAGCAAAGGACAGAAGCTTCAGAAGAAATCAACTCTGCCAACACCTTGATCTTAGACGTTTGGCCTCCAGAACTGTGAGAAAATTAACTTCTGTCATGTAAGTCAACCAGTTTACAGTACTATGGCAACTCTGGCAAATTAATACAGGGTCAACTTCATTCTTTTGCACGCATCTACCCACTTGTCCCAGAATCATCTGTTGAAAAGACTATTCTTTCCCCATTGAATGCTCTCAGCACCCTCGTCAAAAATCAAGTCACCTAAAATGTACAGGATTATTTCTGAACCCTTAATTCTATCCCATTGATGTATAAGTCTATGCCTATGCCAGCACAACACTGTTTTGATTAGCATAATTTCGTACTTAAGTTTTGAAATCAAGAGCTATGAGTCTTCCAACTTTGTTCTTCTTTTTCAGGATTGGTTTGGCTGTTCTCAGGGTCCTTCAATTCCATATGAATTTTAGAATTAGTTTGTCCATGTCCAGCTGCAAAAAAAGCCACTGAGATTTTGATAAGTACTGTACTAAATCTATAGACCAATTTGGGGAGTACTGCCATCATAATAATATTAAGTCTTCTGATATATGAACATGGGACATATTTCCATTTATTTAGAGCTTTAATTTCTTTTGATGATGTTTTATAGTTTTCAGTGTATAAGTCTTGAATTTATTTTGTTAAATTTATTTCTATTTATTATTTTTAATGCTATTATAATGGAATTTATTTACTTATTTTTTTAAAAAGATTTTATTTATTTATTTGACAGAGAGAGAGACAGAAAGCGAGAGAGGGAACACAAGCAGGGGGAGTGGGAGAGGAAGAAGCAGGGTCCCAGTGGAGGAGCCTGACATGGGGCTCGATCCCAGAACGCCCGGATCACGCCCTGAGCCGAAAGCAGTTGCTTAACGACTGAGCCACCCAGGCGCCCCTATTTTACTTATTCCTAAAATTTTAATTTTATGTAGGCTCCATGCCCAGTGTGGGGCTTGAACTTACCACCCCAAGATCAAGAGTTGCATGCTCTACCGACTGAGCCAGCCAGGCGCCCCATAAGTGGAATTTTCAAATTTTAATTTTGAGATTGTTCATTGCTAGTTTATAGAAGTACACTGATCTTGTATCCTGCAACCTTGCTGAATTTGTTTGACATGAATAGATTTTTGTGGATTTTTTAGGTTTTTTCTCTCTATAAAACCATGTCATCTGTGAATAGTTTTACTTCTTTCTTTCGAATCTGAAGGCTTTTTAACTTCTTTTTGTTGCCAAATTCTTTGGCTAGAACTTCCAGTACAATGTTAGATAGATACGGAAAGAGTGGATCTCTTTGCCTTGTTCCTGATCTTAGGAAGAAAGCTTTCCGTGTTTCACCATTAGGATGTTAACTATGGGGTTTTTGTACATGCTTTTTATCAGGTTGAGAAAGTTCATTTCTTTTATTAAAAAAAAAACATTTTTTTAAGTGGGCTTCACACCCACTGTGGAGCCCAACACAGGGCTTAAACTCATGACCCTGAAATCAATACCTGAGCTGAGATCAAGAGTCACATGCTTAACCAACTGAGCCACCCAGGCACCCTGAGAAAGCTCCTTTCTGTTTCTAGTTTGTTGGGTGTTTTTATCATGAAAGGGTGTCGGATTTTATTGAACAATTTTTCTGCATTGATTGAAATGAAACCATGTGTATTTTCATCCTTTGTTCTATTAATATGGTGTGGTGCATTGATTTTCATATGCTGAGCCACCATTGCATTGTTGGGGTAAATCTCAGTCATGAGGTGTAATCCTCTTAATGTACTTGCTTGAATCAATTTGCTAGTATTTCATTAAGGATTTTTGCATCTGTATTTATAAGGGATATTGGGCCTGTAGTTTCCTTTTTATGTGTTACCCTTGTCTGGCTTTTGTATCAGGACAATACTGGCCTCATATGAGTTAAGAAGTGTTCTCTTGGGGTGCCTGGGTGGTTCAGTTGGTTGAGTGTCTGCCTTTGGCTCAGGCCATGATCCTGGGGTCCTGGGATCAAGTCCCACATTGGGCTCTTTGCTCAGTGGGGGGGCCTGCTTCTCCCTCTCCCTCTGCCCCTCCCCCTACTCGTGCTCGTTCTGTCAAATAAATAAATAAAATCTTTTTTTAATTAATTAATTATTTATTTTTTAAATATTTTTTAAAGATTGTATTTATTTATTCGACAGAGATAGAGACAGCCAGCGAGAGAGGGTACACAAGCAGGGGGAGTGGGAGAGGAAGAAGCGCTCATAGCAGAGGAGCCTGATGTGGGGCTCGATCCCATAACGCTGGGATCACGCCCTGAGCCGAAGGCAGATGCTTAACCGCTGTGCCACCCAGGCGCCCCAAAATCTTTTTTTTTAAAGTGTTCTCTCCTCTTGTATTTTTTGTGAGAATTTGAGAAGGATTACTGCTTATTTTTCTCTAAATATCTGATAGAATTTACCGGTGAAAGCTTCTAGTCCTGGGATTTTGTTGTTTTCGTTGAGAGTTTTTTTATTATTGATTTAACCTCATTACTTATTATAGGTCTATCAGTGTTCTGAAAAAGTTGATTCTGACAGTTTTTGCCACATTTTTTGTTGCTATTATGAAGGGATGAACTTTTGGAGTTCCTCACTCTACTGTTTCGTTGACATCACTTCAATATGACTTATTATTGGTAATGTTAACCTGATCACTTGGTTAAGGTAGTGTCTGCAAGGTTTCTCCACTGCAAAGTTACTATTTTTTCCTTTCCATATGCTATTTCAGAGGTCAGCAAACTATGGCTGGAAGGCCAAAGCCAGCCCACTGCCTGTTTTTGTAAATAAAATTTTATTGGTACACAGCCACTCATTTGTTTACATATTTTCTGTGGCTGCTTTCATGTTACAATGGCAGAGGCGAACTGTTGCAAAAGAGACCATATGGCTCACAGAGACTAATGCAGTTGCTATTTGGCTCTTTGCTGACTCCAGCTATATTCGTTAGAAGCATATCACTAAACCTAGCCCACATATAAGGGGAGGGGAATTAAGGTCTACATTATGGAGAAAAGAACATCAAAGCATTTTTGGACATATGTTTAAAAAAAGATAATAGATATCTGGGGGACTATATTTTGAAGCTATGCAAATACCCTGTTTCTCCTTCAAGTTTTGTCTACTAATATTAGCTTCATCAGATCTTACTTGCAGCAATTATTACTGTGGTAATAGTGTAAATTACTGTTCTAATAGTGATTTTGTTTCTCTCATCTCTTTTACATGTATGAATTGAAATCCTTCTATAAGGGAGATTTGTCCCTTCTTTCCCATTTATTTATCCGATCTTTTAATTATTTAAGTATGGGCTCATAATTGGGTATTATGTAACACTGATTGGTCACTGAACTCTACCTGTGAAACTAATAATATGTTGTATGTTAATTAACTGAATTTAAATACAAAAAATAAGTATGGGCTCACAGATATTTATTTTATTCTTTGGGTCATAATCTATCATTACCATATTTACATATTATAATTTTGTTCACATACAGTAAACATCATAATTTACTTCATGGTACAGGAACTGTAGTACTTTCTCTTGTTGGAGAGACAAATGAGAACACAGTACAAGATTTTGAGTTAGAAACTTCAATTTGTGCCCTTAAGCAAATCTCTTGACCTCTCATGCTTTTTTCTCACCAGCAGAATGAAAGTATCAATAGCCACCTCACAGGATTCTCATGAAAATGCTGTTTGAACTAAGAAGTAGGATGTAGATGTTAGATTCTTTGGTAGTGAACTTTCCTTACTCTTATTTTCTTCTTCACTTTCCTTCTCTTCCTCTTTCTTTCCTCCATTCTGAGTCCACCTTTCTTCTCCTCTGCCAGTGTTGTAGGTCAAGCAGACATCCCCCATGGCACTACAGGGGTGAAACCAATGGGGTCTGAGTCATGGCACTTCTTTGAAGAGGGCTGTTTCTAGGGCCAACCCAAATAACCGGTTTCCTTCTGCTGCTATCTCTAGGAAGCCACTTTAAGGACTCCTTTGCGGTTCAAAGCAGTCTGCTTCCAGCACACATGTCCCCACCTCTCATTCCCTGGAGGGCAGGGAGCTTGCCTTACATCTTTGTAACTCCCTTACCTCCCTTACTGCACAATCCCTTTCAGGTAGTCTTCAATCATCTTTGGATGTGGATTTTAACACACATATTCTGTATTTTAACATACACATGTTCTGCATGTTACCACTAGGCAGAACATAGGCATACTACTGGCAAACATCATCAATGAAATTCATTTGATGGTTTCTATCATTTTATTAGGGCCTCATTCCTAGTTTGGAGATATTTGACTTTCTACTTCAATAGGAACTAGCTGTGTGGGAGGCTATAAACTGAATCAGACATAAATGGCACTGGGCCTCAAGGAACCCACAGTGCAGGTGACAGAAGAGAGCTCTGCACAAATAACCAACCATCGATTATCAAGGATTTCAAGATGTTATTTATTTATTTGTCAGAGAGACAGAGAGAGAAAGAGAGTGTGAGCACAAGTGGGGGGAGCGGCAGGCAGAGAGAGAAAGAGGCTCCCTGCTGAGCAGGGAACCCAACTCGAGGCTTGATCCCAGGACCCTGAGATCATGACCTGAGCTGAAGGCAGACGCTTAAGTGGCTGAGCCACCCAGGCGTTCCTATCAAGGACTTCAAATATCAGTCATCACATAGTCTTTGTTTGGCAGGCAGTGGGTAACTAGTGAAGGCTTTTGAGGACGAAGGTGACGTAATCTACACTGAGGAAGTAGAAGGGATGACATGCACGTGCCTGGATACATGGGGGCAATTAGAAGGCTTTTAGAATGATCAAATGAGAAATAATATACATCAACGGCAGTAAGAATGGAAAGAAGTGGACAGAAAACCTTGCAGCAGGACATGGTTAATTAGAAATCAGAGAATCTTAGAAGGTGACCTTTGAGAGTATATGGGGCAACTCTTATGTTTCAGAAGAGGGAGATGAGAACTGAGGACACTGTTACTTGCCCAAGCTCACGTGGTTAGTTAGCCACTACTGGTCAAGCTGACTCTAGGCTATGCTGCAGTAAGTCAGTCCCCAGTCTCCGGGGCCTAACCCATAAAAGTTTATTTCCTACTTGCAAAAAGTCCTCTATGAGCCAGGAGGCTCCCCAGAACAGCACCATTCCAAACAATGATTCAGGGATCCAGTCTGCTCTTGCGGCTTCTGCCAACTCAACTCATACGTTCCAGGAGGAGAAAGTATGGAGAACATGTATCACTTCCTCTCACAACCCTTTGGCCAGAATTAGACATATGCCCCAGCTTAACTACAAGAGAGGTTGGGAAATGTAGTGGGAAGAAAGTGGGCTTGAGATACTTATGTGTTGTTTGGTGACTGTGACAGAGTCGGCCTATCCCCATAATCCAGTTCTTTTTATGACAGTTTATGGTAAGTGGAATCCACTTCATGCATTTGCTCACACCTGTGTTCTATCTTCTTGTTACTGTAGACTTGGCAAGAGAACTGAAAACAGATTTTCAGTCTTGAGAGAAACAACCTCATTCAGAAACTGTAAGTAGGCAGCTTGAAATAAGCTGCAGATATTTCAAGCAACTCCAAACTCCATATCACCATATGGCAATTATTTGCATAATTTTAAAAATATGTGCAGAACTATCTGCATAGTACACATCAACTCAGAATATACACCTGTGCCCCATGACTTCTGAAGTTACAGAAGTACAGGCAGGTCATAGGATTATAGTACAAATGACAGCCTCATAGCAGAGCACAGAAGAGCTGATCTAGAAGGATGAAGTCAATGACTCCCTGGGCACCTGCCTGCCAAGCTCCCAACCTCCTCCCAAGAGAAGAAGACCTTTACAATTAAAAGACGTACTCAATAGCATGGGACCCCCCACATCCTGGCCACACCTGACCAGAGAAGGGGAAGATGCTTGACTCAAGGGCAGCTAATTTCTAGATGGGCACGTGGCTTGTGAGGTGGTATGATACAAGATGACTGGAGATTAACCAGGCCAATCAGAAAAGAGAGATTTTTGAAGATATGGTCTGTCAGCTGACAGAAGGCACAGGAAATGAAGGGCACAGAGAAAAGATAGCATGTCCTTGAGATAGTAGAAATCTGGAGTCAACAAAAACCTGAGTGTTGCTTCTCAAAGAGTGAGAAGTAGGTGGTTGGCAGTGCCAGGCCATACGGAAGCTGTGGAAGCAGAATATCACTGAGTTGACAAAATGGCCAGTATCAGAAAATTAGCAAATTCCTGCCATTAAGGGGGCAATGAGATATTTGGGTCCCTAGAGTTGTGCTGATTAGATTCCAAACTGCTTGTAAGTCCCCAAAAAGCCCAGATATATGACTATTCCTGAACTTCTAGCCCTGTTGCTGAGATTTCTGTCTTCCTTAATTTTCTAAGGTTGCTTACAATCACCCCTTATTACTTCTGGTGGCCTGAGTGACTCTGTCCTTTGCAACCACAGCCTCCATTAGGCCATAAAAAGAAATGACGTTCTAATACATGCTACAACATGGATGAATCTTGAAAACATTAAGCCGAATAGAAGAATTCAGACACAAAAGAATAAATATGGTATCATTCCACTGACATGAGGTATCTGGAATAATCAAAATCAAGGAGACAGAATGTAGAATAGAAGTTACCAAGGGCTGGGGTCTGGGGGAATTGGGGAGTTATTACTTAATGGTTAGAAAGTTTCTGTTTGGAATGATGAAAAAGTTTTAGAAATAGTGGCTACTATCTAGTGGCAATGATTACACGGCATTATGAAAGTACTTAACACCACTGAATTATACATTTTAAATTTGTTTAAATAGTAAAATTAATGTCATGCATATTTTACCACACAAAAAAATCCATTGGGGATGCAGTATGATGGAAGGAACAGCAGCTTAGAGTCAGAGAACCTGGGTTCAAGACTCAGCTCTGCCGTTTTCTACCTGTGTCACTTTAGGCAAGTTACCCAACTTCTTAGTATATTCATTTGAAAAACAGAGATAATAAAACCCCTTCTAAGTTTGTTATGAGAAAAAATGATGAAAAAATGTATTAAGTCATTACGTAAACATCTTTTAAAAATGGCCTAGTGACTCTTGCTATGCATATTTGGAGCAAAGACAGCAGGTCTCCATATTCTCATTTTAGGAAAGTGTGAGGCTTCTCTTTTATGTGCTCAGGGCACACTGTTGTGAACAGTGTGAAGCTCACCACGTCTGCCTTCAGAGACCAGACTTCACAGAATGTCCCTCTTCTCCACTTCATTCTGTCATTCCCTCTCTAGCCCCTTTTGGGTCCCCAATGTTCTGCTGTTCTCTCTCCCTCTAGTCCCCATGAAGACCAGCCCTTAGGAGGGATTATTTTTTCATTCAAACTAAAGTCCCTTTGTTCCCTTCCCAGAGTATATCTGTGTTTAGACCATATCTTTTTCCATGGAGGGAAAAGCCTGATCCATTTAAGTTTGCTGAGTTGAACTGAAAATTTTTTTAGGCATCAGCAGACATGAAGGTATAGGAAATGTTGGAGGAAAGAGAGGCCTCCAGGCCCTTTGTGTCTCCCACAGCCAGGCTGTTAATAATCCTGAAATATTTGCTGACTGGGATCCTTCCTCTGGGCATCAGCAAAAGGCAGAGAGTGGACTAAACGATTTCTCAAATTTGATTCCATTCTGATATTCTGCGAAGTGTAGTAAGTGGACACCCACACCAGGAAGGCTGGAGAGCTGTCCAAGGTCCTGAAGTGTAATTGAGCAGGGAAGTCTCTTTGTATGCTGCTGGGGCCCTGGCAACTCTGGTTCAGCCTAAACTCAGATTTAGAAGAGGTGGATAAATAGATAATTCTGGGAAGGGGAAAGGATGAGAGAGAGAGAATTACACAAACACGCAGAACCTTTTTGATAGGCTTAAGCACAGAGAGACTGCTGAGGCCAAAACACAGAAAACTTTTTTTTTTTTAAGATTTTATTTATTTATTCAACAGAGATAGAGACAGCCAGCGAGAGAGGGAACACAAGCAGGGGGAGTGGGAGAGGAAGAAGCAGGCTCATAACAGAGGAGTCTGATGTTGGGGCTCGATCCCACAACGCCGGGATCACGCCCTGAGCCGAAGGTAGACGCTTAACCGCTGTGCCACCCAGGCGCCCCACAGAAAACTTTTTTTTACCCAGAAACCTTTGTTTTGATTTTATTTTTAAATAAGAATGGTTACCAAGATAGCCCAAATGCCTTAAGCAAAAATATGGTAAAAGTGAAAAGGAAAAAAAAAACTGTGTGTCAAATAATGCAATGCAAAACCACATAAACACAAATTTGTAAGCAAAACTACAACCACATAGACTGATGTGTCACCATCAACTGAGCCATACCAATGGACTCATAGCTCTTTATTTTTATCTTTTATATAGATAGTAATAGTCTAATTTTTATGAACAGAAGACAACTGGAAGTATAACTTAGCCTGATGGCACATTATATCACATATCTTTGCTAAAAACACACCCCCTTCTCCAGAAAGATTGGAGCACAATACTCCTTACCTGCCTTTATTATATCCTCATGCAAGCATATTTTCATCAAGGCTAAAGAAACTTTGCTGAAAAAATAACTAGTCTAAAACCGGACACAGAGAGGGGATGGGTTTCCCTCTGAGGTCTTAGCACATATGGTCTGCAGTCGAATACATACTGCCTAATGGTAGTTCTTAGGTTAGGACCTAAGTTAGCCTAACTCTTCAACTAATAGCAAGTTCTTTAAGAGTAGCAACCATGTCTCATGTCTTCTCCTACACACACACAAACAGCACCAAACATCCAGCTGGACACACAGTAGGTGTTCAATAAATGTTGGTTGGTTGACTGCTTAAGGCAAAGTAGAAATGGAAGCTGGATTTCATTCGGGTGATGTATTTCTTTTCTTCCTTTTTAAAAAATTAGAGTGTTTTTAACAGGGAAAAACTAAAAACAACATAAAAGTCCAACAAAAGACTGATTAAACAAATCATGGCACATTCATGTACTACACTGAATTGTAAAAAGAAGTACATAGGGGCGCCTGGGTGGCACAGCGGTTAAGCGTCTGCCTTCGGCTCAGGGCGTGGTCCCGGCGTTATGGGATCGAGCCCCACATCAGGCTCCTCTGCTATGAGCCTGCTTCTTCCTCTCCCACTCCCCCTGCTTGTGTTCCCTCTCTTGCTGGCTGTCTCTATCTCTGTCGAATAAATAAATAAAATCTTTAAAAAAAAAAAAAAGAAGTACATAGATAGAGACACCTTTTATGGGAAAATGGTCACAATGAATAGCATTTAAAAAAGCCGCAGAACAGTATATAAGATGCATATGATTCTATATTTATAAAAATTTAATCTGAGAATAGTGACACTTTTTTATCACTTCTATATTCATTGCTGTAATTCTGGCAGCTGGCATAGAGCCAAGGTTCAGTAAATGTTTGCTAAATGACTAGGATAACACCAAGAACTAAGAGTAGCACTTAAAATACTCCCAACAAAGTGTGAATTCTGACCTTTTTCTGTTACTCTAGAAAAAGCAGGATTTTCCTATTGTTTGGCAAAAAGGAGGGAGGAGAAGACTTTAAATTAGATGAAATTGGGAGAGCATTAGATTGAAGGTCATTGGTTCAATCCTAGATTTGGGTGACACTTTCTTTTTTTATTTAATTTATTATTTGAGAGGAGTGGCAGGGCAGAGGGGGAGGGAGAGAGAAAATCTTTTTTTTTTTTTCCTTTTTAAGATTTTAGGTATTTACTTGTCAGAGAGAGAGAGAGAGAACAAGCAGGGGGAGCAGGAGGCAGAGGGAGAAGCAGGCTTCCCACTGAGCAAAGAGCCTGATGAGGGACCAATCCCAGGACCCTGGGATCATGACATGAGCTGAAGGCAGACTGAGCCATCCATGCATCCCAAGAGAATCTTAAGCAGGTTCCATACCCATTGCAGAACTAGACGTGGGGCTTGATCCCACAACCCTGAGATCATGACCTGAGTCAAAATCAAGAGGTGGATGCTTAACCAACTGAGTCACCCAGGCGTCCCTATTTTTTTTTTTTTGCTTACTTTATCTATCTACCTATCCATCTATATATTAACCAATATTCCTAACTTTTTATTTTGAAAAATTTCAAACCTAGACAAAAGTTGCAAGGCTAACTGTTAACTTTTTGCCACATTCGCTTTATCTATGTGTGTGTGTGTGTGTGCGTGCGCGCGCCCGCGTGTTTGCTAAACCATCTGAAAGTAAGTTATATAAACCATGACATTGCAACCCAAAATACTTCAGCATGTATCACCAAAGAACATTTGCCTATTTATATATTTTTCCCAAAGAACTATTTCTTACTTTGAAATAGTTTAAGACTCACAAGAAGTTGCAAAAGTAGTACAGAAAGTTCCCAGGTACCATTCACCCAGCTTGCTCTTCATGATAACATCTTATATAACCACAGTACATTATCAAAACCAGGAAAATGACACTGACACAGCAAATTAATTCAACTACAGATCTTATTTGGATTTCACTAGGTGTCTCAGTTTCTCTCTCTTTCAATCTATGAATTTTTCACATGTATAGAGTTGAATAACATAATGGTTCCATTACCACACACACACACACACACAAACCCAAACCCTTCCTGTTACCCCTTTATAGTCAATTCCTCCCTCAAACCCTAATTCATCAACCACTAATCTGTTCTCCATCACTATAATTTTGTCACTTTGAGAATGTTACACAAATGGAGTCGTGTATTATGTAACATTTTGAGATCAGCACAATATCCTTGTGATTCATCCAAGTTGTTGAGAATTATTCATCTACAGGTGATTCTTTTCATTTTTTAATTTTAATTGTTTTAATAGTTACTGAGTAGTATTACACTGGATAGTTGGTTTATCCATTCACCTGTTGAAGGACATTTAGGTTGTTTCCTGTTTTTGTCTATTACCAAGAAAGCTGCTATGGATATTCATGTACAGATTTTTTTGTAAGTTTTCATTTTTCTTTTCCTTCTTTTTTTTTTTTTTAAGATTTTATTTATTTATTTATTTGAGAAAGAGAGAGACAGCACAAGCCGGGCGGGGAGGGGAATGGGAGAAGCAGACTCCCTATTGAACAGAGAGCCAGCCGGATCCGGCTCAATCCCAGGACCCTGAGAACATGACCTGAGCCTCAGGCAGCTGCTTAACCAGCTGAGCCAACCAGGTGCCCCGGTTTTCTTTTTTTTTTTTTTTCTAGGCTGAATACTCAGGAGTGAGATTGCCGGGTCATATGGTAAGCATATGTTTAACTTTATAAGAAACCGCCAAAGTGTCTTCCAGAGTGGCTGTACCATTTTAAAATCCTACAGATAAGAAATCCAGATGCCCTGAATCCTGTAAGTAGTTCATATTGTCAATATTTTGTTTCAGCCACTTTAGTAGGTAGATAGTAGATATCACTGGGGTTTTCACTTGCATTTCCCTAATGGCTAGTGATGTTGAACACATTTTCATACACTTATTTGCCATCTGTATATTCCCTTTGGTAAAATGTCTGTTCAAATCTTTTGCCCATTTCCTAACTGGAATGTTTCTTACTGCTGTGTTTAGAGTTCTTTATATATTATGGATACAAATCCTTTGTGGGATATATGATTTGTAAACATTTTTCCCAGTCTATGGTTTGTCTTTTCATCATCATCATCATCATTATTATTTTCTTAATAAGGTCTTTTGCAGAAAAAATTTTTTTAATTTTGATGAAATCAAATCTATTGATTTCTTTTATAGGTTGCACCCTTGGTGTCACACCAAAGACTCTTCCCAAGTGGTTGTACAGAAAATAATTTTTTAAAAGATTTTTAAATTTATTTAGCAGGGAGAGAGTACAAGCAGGGTTGGGGCAGAGGGAGAGGAAGGGGAAGAAGCAGACTCCCCGCTGAGCTGGGAGCCTGATGCAGGGTTCAACCTCAGGACCTTGAGATCATGACCTGAGCCAAAGGCAGAGCCTTAACCAACTGAGCCACCCAGGCATCTCCAGAAAAGAGTTTTCAACCATTTTTTTCACCCTACATGTGTTTAATACTGTAATAGATGCTGAGAGAGATTCACACATGTAGAAGAAGAATTGTGCTCAAGGGACTTTCAGTTAAGTTTAGACAAGCACACAAATAATGTAACAGCTGAAGATCGCAGGTAATCATGAGTCAATGTGAGTGTTGAAAAGGCATCGCCTTACATTTGAAATAGCAGAGAAGGCTTCGTGGAGGAGGTGGCATTTGAGCCTTAAGGATTTCAACAGTTGAAATAGGGGCAGAGGAGGAAATACCAGAGGAAGAAAGAATTGCATAAGTGAAGGAACGGGGGTAGGAGAGAAAAGTCAACATCAAGAAGTGGGCTGCGGTGGAGAGGCTAAAGGCGAGATAAGTTCACTTTTAGATATAAAGTACTTGAAGACCAGCAAGCATTGATGAGGAGATGTCAAACAGGCAGTCGGAGGTATGAGATTAAAGTTGGAAATTGGAAATAAGGATTTGAGCACCATCAGCATAGGTCAGGCCTTTTGTTATATGCTCCACAGCAACTTGTACTCTCCTTCAAGGCACTTGTCACAGTTATAATTAATAATTAACTGTATAATTAGCGGTTTAATCTCTATCTGTCTTGCTAGGATTCCAGTCTCATGGAAAAGAGTCCGTACCTAGCACCCAGTCCAGTGCCTTGCATTCAGAAATACTTGCTGAATGAATAAAGAGATAGTTCTAACAGCCACCATTTATTGAGCATGCACATGGCAGGCACGGTATACCCATTCTGTATATATAATCTCATTTAAACCTCTCAGAAATCTCATGAGAGGCAGGTCAAGGCTTCTCAGAACTAAATTCAAGGGTCTGGGGGTAAGGCCCAAGAATCTGAATTTAAGTACCCAGGGACTTCTAATGAGCAGCCAGATGTGGAAACCACTCAGGTGGATAGTTTCACTGAAATTTTACAGATAAAGAAACTAAGCTTCAGCAAATAACAGTGATTTATTCAAAGTCCCATGGCTAGAAAGAGCCATGACGCAAAACTAGAGCCCTTAGGGAGATAATTCTACCACAAGCCTCCTTGCCTCTGCGAGACATAAGATCTAAAAAAGAGTTTATGAGGGAAGAGCAGAAGGCCAAAAACTGAATCTTTGAAAACAAGGTGAGTAGTGAGCACTGCCAAATGCCACACAGGGGCCACAGAGGATGTGGCATGAGCGAGAACCTGGGGATGACTAACCCATGTGTCTGCAGCGCCTGCATCTGACATTACAGGAAGGTGAAGAGGCAGCCTTTGCATAAGGCAGGGCACTCCCTCAAGAAACCTGGCCAGCTGGAAGAAATTGTCATTTGAGGCTCAGCCAAGATCACTTCTTGGTAATAGAGCTTTGTGCTAAAAATATTAAAGCCAAACATCTGGGCCTGTGGGGTGGTATGCCAAGAAAGGGGAGGTACAAATCCCATGGGGGAATCTCAGTTTGGAATCTAAGATACATTGTTTAGAAATTACAAAATACAGTCCACTCTAGATTTTCCAGGCCACTACCCCTTTGTTGGATTATTCAGGCCTTTTGCCTCCCTTCTGCTTTGTTTGTGTTTGACCTTTGAAGTACTGCTTCTATTGGAGGATGGAAAGAGAAAGAAAGGTAAAACTCCAACCAGGACATTTTGCTGACTTTTAGTTATTTGGTCCCGAATAATTTGAGTTCTTCTCATGAGTTATTCTCAGTTGAAATGAGACTGGAACTAGAGCCCAGAAGTAAGATCTAGTTATCTGCGGCTGTTTCTACTCACCACACTCATGCTGGCCTCAGGTACCCCAGTCAAGGTTGGCTGTATTCTCTTTGCCAAGGGGCAGCCTGAAGGCCTGGACAAGGAAATGGTGGACAGTTTCCTGCAATAACATAACTAACCCCAATTCATATCCTGTTGATGGTAGATGGGAAGCAATGTCCCTTTACTTGAAAGAGGACAATGATGACAAGAACCCCTTATACCTATACAGCTTACAAAGCACCTTCACATGCATCAAGTCAATCTTTCACGACCTTGGGAAGTAGGTGTTGTTATCCCTACAGGCTTGGTAAGTGCAGAAGCCACAATTCAAACCCATCATCTCCGACTCTGAATTATAAACCAGCCTGCTACTTTGTTATTGGCTAAAACTCTTCGGAAGCCCGCTTATTAGCCTTATGCTGGCTGCATGGAAATTAATGAGATTTCAAGAGCCTCATTGCTCTAAGAAGTAGAATTATGTAGTGAGGAAACAATGTATGCTTGCTTGCTAGTGACCTTGTGCAGACAGCTGCAGCCGAGCCCTGGTTTCTGATCTCTAAGATGGGGGTAAAGGGCCACCCTGAAGAGTGGCCAGAAGGAAGTAAACCTATGCAAAAGTTCTGGCATGATGGCTAGCAGAAAGTAATTACTCAGTAGGTGAGCTAGCACTCTTCCATCCTTCACCTCGCCAGATATCTCTGAGCCCAGTGAACACAGAATTAAGCTCAGGTCTTGGTCTGTGATAAGGAACCAGGGGAACAGGCTGTGGCATGGCCTGACCATCTTCCATGATATCAAGCATGAAGCCAAGAAGTACGTTCCAAAGTCCCATAGGATGCCCCTTCTCCCTTCATTTAGTGGCCTGTCTCAGCTACTGTTTCCCTGTGTGAAGTTAAAACTTGTCCTAGAAATACATCCTTAAGATTCCAAATCAAAGAGGACTTCAGTCTGGAATTCTGGAGTCTACTAAAAAGTTCTCCCTAACTCCCTCTCCTAAGCCATAGCCACATCCTGAGAGATACTATAAACTAGAAGGTGAGTGCACACTACAGATCCTACACTGACTCCTCCCAGCCTTCATCTCTCCAGATCGGGTTCTCTGACACCCTCCTACCCCTACCCTGTGTTGTAGGAGGCCTGCGCTGTGGCCAGCACCCTTCCCCACTCCTGGAGTTTAATGTTTGCAGAGGTCTCTTTTGTTCAGAGATCTTCACAGGAAGGGGTGCTCCTAAACCAGATGAGGATTTACACACCCTGAAATCTCTAATACCTACAGGGCCACATAGGTAAAGCAAATGAATTAAGAAGGTGGGCGTTATTCAGTGGAGAGTGGTGGGGACTGTGGTGAACCCACCCCCATCGGGAGCTCCTGGGCCACCTCCCAGAAAAACCCTCACTACGGGTGGAGGCAAGGAGGACAGGGTCAAAGGAAGCCGTGTGATCTGCGGATGGGAAACCTGTTTACTTACGCAAACGTCAGGGGCACTTTAGTTTTGCCCATTGCAGCCATCCCAGCTCTTTCCTGCGCTTCCTTCTACTATCTGCAACTCAGGCCCGTGTTCTTTATCTATCTCCCCTCTTTTCCGGGGGCGTCATAAGCATTCCGCCCAGCCACCCGCCCTGGGAGCTTCCGAGAGCTGCAGAGGAACAGCTGATAAGATGCTTTCTGACGTAGACCCACTCTATCCCCTGGGAACCCCGAGCTGGCGGAGGGAAGGGACAAAGCCTGAGGGAAGATACAAAGTCCCCACTCTAACTGGAGAAACAGGGCCTCACCCTCAGGAGCTCCCGGGGAGGGATGGGCGGGCGTTCGGGACACCGCCCAGAAAACCCTGACTCCGGGTGCGTTTAAAGGGGGCAAAGAGGACAGGGTCAGGGGAAGCGACAGAGCCGCGTGGTCTCGGATGGGAAACCCCAGGCGTTGAGGCACCCCTCCGCTAAAGTACTTCCAAACCAGACAATCCTTGGGGAGGGGCGCTGCGGACAGGGAGCGGCTTCTACGCAAATCGCTTTGTCTCCGCGCCCTAGGTCCGCCGCGCGCGCAGCTGCAGTTGTTACTGCGCTTCCCCGCCCCCGCTCCTGGATGCCCCCCTTTCCTCTCTCCGCCAGACCCGGAGCAGGAGCTCCGCCCCCAACGCGCCGCCCCAGCCCCGGCGCCTTAAAACCCGGTGCACACCGCCCAGCCGCGCCCCGTCTGGCGCACCTCTTCTCTGCTCAGTATCTTCAGCCGCAGCCGCTCGCCCGGCCCTGGTCCCGGCACCATGAGCTTCGGCTCGGAGCACTACCTGTGCGCCTCCTCCTCCTACCGCAAGGTGTTTGGAGATGGCTCTCGCCTGTCCTCGCGCCTCTCCAGCGCCGGTGGCGCGGGTAGCTTCCGCTCGCAGTCCCTGTCCCGGGGCAATGTGGCCTCCTCGGCCGCCTGCTCCTCGGCCTCGTCGCTTGGCCTGGGCCTGGCCTACCGCCGGCCCCCGGCGTCCGACGGGCTGGACCTGAGTCAGGCGGCGGCGCGCACCAACGAGTACAAGATCATCCGCACCAACGAGAAGGAGCAGCTGCAGGGCCTCAACGACCGCTTCGCGGTGTTCATTGAGAAGGTGCACCAGCTGGAGACGCAGAACCGCGCGCTCGAGGCCGAGCTGGCTGCGCTGCGGCAGCGCCACGCCGAACCGTCGCGCGTCGGCGAGCTCTTCCAGCGCGAGCTGCGCGACCTGCGCGCGCAGCTGGAGGAGGCGAGCTCGGCGCGCGCGCAGGCCCTGCTGGAGCGCGACGGGCTAGCCGAGGAGGTGCAGCGGCTTCGGGCTCGCTGCGAGGAGGAGAGCCGAGGGCGTGAAGGTGCCGAGCGCGCCCTGAAAGCGCAGCAGCGCGACGTGGACGGCGCCACGCTGGCCCGCCTGGACCTGGAGAAGAAGGTGGAGTCGCTGCTGGACGAGCTGGCCTTCGTGCGCCAGGTGCACGACGAGGAGGTGGCCGAGCTGCTGGCCACGCTGCAGGCATCGTCGCAGGCCGCGGCCGAGGTGGACGTGGCTGTGGCCAAACCAGACCTGAGTTCGGCGTTGAGGGAGATCCGCGCCCAATATGAGTCCCTGGCTGCCAAGAACCTTCAGTCAGCCGAGGAGTGGTACAAGTCCAAGTTTGCCAACCTGAACGAGCAGGCAGCGCGCAGCACCGAGGCCATCCGGGCAAGCCGCGAGGAGATTCATGAGTACCGGCGTCAGCTACAGGCACGCACCATCGAGATAGAGGGGCTACGTGGGGCCAACGAGTCCTTGGAGAGGCAGATCCTGGAGCTGGAGGAGCGGCACAGTGCAGAGGTGGCTACCTACCAGGTAAGGGCTGGAACGCTGCAAAGGGAGGGGCGTCCTGTCCTCTCCCCCACCCACCTGCGCCTTCCCACAACTGGAGGCGCTGGCAAACAAAAAGCCCTGGAGTCTACACTTTTCATTCTAGAGTCGTGGTCACCCTCTTTCCTTGCCCGTCATGTCCCTGTCCGAGCCCTTTTAGAAAAAAACCCTTAAGCTTGTTTTTCAGAATCCAAAAATCTAAATCGTGCCTCCCTGTCCGCAAGTGGACATTAACACTCTGATGACCTGAAGAACAGTCCCCCACCCAAAGTAGGAGTGAACCCAATGCAGTTGGGTTCCGGTCTCTCATGTTGGCAGTGCTGTCTCGGCTGTCTGGATTGTTTGGTTGACTCTGAAAGGCTTTCTGTGGGCCCCGGAATTGGTATTTATGGAGTATGGTCTGCGCTAGAGAAAAGAATGCTGGACTGAACTGGGAAGGGTTCTGCCCAATCATTTTCTTGACTTTTGCCTTCAAAAGAGTAGAGATTGGGAACCAAGGAGCTGGGTGATTGGGCTAGTTACAACTGCTCTTCCCTACACTCTTCCCCTCCCAACACACCCACACACACACACGCAGCGTTTCCTTGTCTACCTACTGGTGATATTTCTCCCTAAAGAAAGCTTTACACCACTTAGCAAACGAGAATGGTCGGGGCGCTGTCCTCGGTGCTGATTTAGAGTTCATTCCATCTCAGAAATGATGTGTCTCCCATCTCGTGTCCTAGTTATGACTCTCTAGGCAATTAACTGCTTTGGTTTTTTTTTTTTTTCTCTCCTGCAACACCATCACATCAATCTTGGCTACCTGCAATCAAAGGTCACCTCATTGACAGCATCAATTTTCACTGTCATGGATGGCTTAGCACTTAGCAAAAACCACTTAATCTGCTCAGCAGCAGTGAAGTCCCACTTGAAAATTCACATCTCCTTAACAATTTTCCATCCACAACGCATGTGATAAATCACAGAGATGGGTGACTCTATCTTTGTCATAGGCCACTTATTTTTTTTCATCTTTGCATGTCCTCTAAGCTCCTATGAAGGTATTGATTGGATCTTTCTTCCTTTTCTCTCCAAACAAAGGCCACTGCATCTTCAGTTTTACTATATAGGGCATTCTGGGCTTATGACCACAAAGGGTACAGAGGCAGGAAGGAATCTAAATAGTATGGTTCATTTTCAAGGTCCGATCAAAGCTCCATTGGGTAGGCTGGTAATAATTCAGAAATTTGTAATAATTCATTCTGGCTAAGATCAAAGTTTACATTTGATAAAATCAATACGGTTTGGAACATGAATAAAATAGAACAAAGAAAGGAGTAAAACCTCAAAAGTACTATTTTAGTCTACAGCTAAAGAATTATTATTGGTGTGCAGGTATTTATTGTCCATTATAAACTGCCCCATTGCTAAAAGAAGAAAGCTTGCCTGGACCATTTGTTTTGGTAGTTTGGAATGACAGTACTATTCAAGTAAATACTTCTAGTCTGCTTCAAAAGCTGTAACTTGAATTTTTCACGGTGTGGCCTAGCTCCTGCATGGCCTGAATTAATCACATTTAGTTAACTGAGATGTCATATGCTCTTCCAGAAGCCTCAAAAGATGAGCTAGGTGGTCTTCTGAAGGGCTAGCCCAGTATTTCTACAAAAAGGCTAAATTCTGTGCAACCACACTGCCATCTGCATTGGGCTTTGCCATGCCCTCTGTTTGCTTGGTGCAGCCCTACATTCTGAGAGGTAGTGACAGTATTGTCCGACTTGTTTTGTTTGCTTGAAAAGGCTTTCAGTGTCAGACAATAGTAGGGTCATCCAGACACAGTCTGCAGGAAACAAACAAACAAAAACCCTACAGAAACTGCCGCATCCGCAGCTCTGCAGTGCTGCCCCCAGCAGCGTTCGCCTTCAGAGCCTCAGTGGACCTGCTGGTGGAATGGAAGACCAAATGAAACAACAGAAAGCTATTTCCTACCCCTTGGGACTTCAGGCTGAGGAGTGGCTCACAACCTCACCTGCTGATCCTCAAGGCCTGAAGTCACAAGGGAATCCTCTGGCTGTTTCCTCTAACAATTTTAGCCATGTTGGCCAAGATGAAAAGCCTCTTTCTCCACAGTGAGATTCAGCCATTGTTTTCTTGCCCTCTCCCCCCAACCCCCCTCCCCTTCCACTGCAGTAATGGGAGGCTGTTCTCTTTCTTCTGCTTCAGAGATTAGGGATAGGCCCATTTTCCTTTGCAAGCTTGCCACCCTCTAAGATACAGAGAAGAGCCCCATTAAAGTCGCATTTTCCCTCCTCAGAATGCTGACAGCCTATTCAAGAACAGAAAGCTTTTTACATTTTTGAAAGGGTGAAGTATGATTCAAGGTGACATAGTAAGTACACAATGATATATGAGAGAGTCCAAATCAGGCAACAGGAGAAATTATGAAGAGCTAGGGCCATTGTCTTCAAAAGCCAAATGTAGCCACCCTCTATAGCTGAACACTTTTCCATTTCTGACCCAGGGTGAATCTGTTTCCTGCATAGCTGCTTTACCACCATTACAGGCCCTGTTCTGCCAAAGACACCTAAGGATATTTTTGCAGTATACTGGAGGCCCTGGCCCTATACTATGGTCAGTCTTGGAAAGCCAAAGTTTCCCTTGAAAGACCTTGCTGAACAATCAAGCTCACCATTAGTTAATGCTCCCCAGGGAGATGAGCCAAGTCTGCCCTCTTCTCTCCAATATGAGATTGGAATACAACCTAATGAAATAGCAAAAAGGGGCTGCCCTCTTGGAGATTGGGGGTGACACTGGCTGCATAAAAATCTATGGCTTGATAGATTTATCTCTGAAACTAGAATTCAAGAAGAAACTACATTTGGTCCTTTTTTCTTTTTAACTCTTCCGTGTGTTTTTAGTTTTGTTTTTGCCCCTCCCTGCCTCATCGTATTACTGTCACCAAGGCCACCTTGAAAGCTCTGCTACAGAAATAAATGTAAACTTGTAGTTCCTAAACCCATTGTTCCACCAAGGTCACTTGGGGGCTTAACAGAAAGATTCTCAGGCCTGCTCCCAAAGATTTGGATTCAGTAGTTCTCAGGTGCAGCCCAGGAATATGCATTTTCAGTAAAAGTGCTGCATCCTATTGTTCTCTGGCTGACTTGGGGGTGCGCTAACCTAAACCACATTTCACAATATAAACCAGCTCATCTAATGCAAGATCTTAAAGTACAGTAGGGAAAAAGAAAGAGAGGAAGGAAGCAAGCAAGCAAGCAAAGACAGGAGAGAGAATAAGGCATATGGGTGGGTCACATATAAAAATCCTCTCTCCTCGCCCAGTAATTCTGGAGGAGCTCTTTCATTCGGACTGTGCTGTGCTCACTACTACTGCTCACCTGGCTGAGGGCTCCCAAAAGTGATGAAATCCAGAGCACTGTTTGTGGTTCCTTTTCTCCACTGCAGATGCTTGTGTGGCCTGGTCTTTCCCTTATTCCTGGCCTCCATCTTTCCAGCGCTTGGGAAGATGCTCAGCACTTAGCTACTACTCCAGGAGGGACCCCAGCTGGAACTGGGAGTGCCTCTGCCATTCCCTCAGGCTAAGCCAGCAGCAGCTGCGTGGTTGGGGGTGGGGGCAGACTGCAGTGCTCCGCTCAAATTTCCAGCTGGAGGCCATCTTGGCAGGGCTTTTGAAGGGCAATGCGAGACAGTCTGGTGTGGGCTGAAGAGGGTGCAAACAAAGGGACTAGGTGTTGAAGAGCAATGGTCAGCAGTCAGCCCAGTTCCTTCTGAAAGGAGCAGAGTCATGCTGTTTGTCTACTCCCATCCATAAAGTAGACGTGTGAAATGTGTAACATAAAATTTCAAGGAAATTCGTCTATCTAGAACTCAGCTCCCAATCTTTTTATCCATCAAACACAGCTCTGAAACAAAAATGTTGTTTTAAAAAGGACCTTATTGGGGCGCCTGGGTGGTGGAGTCATTAAGCGTCTGCCTTCGTCTCAGGGTGTGATCCCAGTGTTATGGGATCGAGCCCCACATAAGGCTCCTCCGCTATAAGCCTGCTTCTTCCTCTCCCACTCCCCCTGCTTGTGTTCCCTCTCTCGCTGGTTGTCTCTATCTCTGTCAAATAAATAAATAAAATCTTTTAAAAAAAATAAAAAGGACCTTATTAACCTGCTAATGAGACAAAACGTCCATGTCCAAATCACATATAGGGAAGTTGACCCCTCTGATGGCCCTAACGTATTCATTCTTACTTTACATGATTCTAAAGCACTTTGTCTTTTAAATTTCAAGCATGCTGCAAGATAGAGAAGAGGGACCAATGGAGTCAGGCATCGACGAGAACTAGTAGCATTAGTTCAACTCTCAGAACAAAGAAAACCAATAAGTAGCAAGCACTAATGCAAACACTGCTCTTTGGGGCCATTTAGGGTAGAAATATACAATCTGGTATACTTCAGTTGACCTGAAGGATAAAGGACATCATAGAATTATAGAAAAGTAATTGATCATTATCATAACCTGTAGCTGCTAAGAAAAGCTGCATTATGTTTATGTCCTAATTAAGATTGGTACCCCCCGCCCCCTGGGGCACCTGGATGGTTCAGTCGGAGCGTGCCGCTCTTGATTTCAGGGTCCTGAGTTTGAGCCCCATGTTGGATGTAGAGATTACTTCAATAAATGAGTATTTTTTTTAAATGGTACAAGCCCCTTTAGAAAGGCTTTTTATTCAGAATCATTATTTAAAAACTATCAGATGCTTCAAGGAATATGCCTTCAACTATCTAATATTAAAAGTTTTATTATACATTGCTTTCCTTAATAATCCAAGGGGTTGTAGGGAGGGCTCATAATTAATTTATCCATATGATTAAAAAGGGTATAGAGTCAGATGGTATGACTCTATAACAATAATTTATTGAGCAATGTCTACGTGACAAATGCTGTTTAAATGCCTGTTATCTAATTTAATAGATAATGGACTCATACAATAATGTGAGGTGCCTTAAATTGGAATCCTAACTTGAGAATCACAGAACACCTCAGAAAAGAACAAATATTATAATTTTCTATATGTAGAAATGGAAATTTTGAAGAAACTGAAATATAGAAAACTGACTGAAGTGTATTAGATATTTGAGGCAGGGCAAGAAATGCAAGCCAAAGATCCTGATGAAATCCTCCTCTTTCCTCAGATTTCATTTCTCCTGTCCTTTGCATACGGAGAAGTCTTCCTCCCCTTTCTCCCTTTCCCCTTTACCACAGTAATATTGCTTCTCTTACCCTCAGCGCATCACTAGCAGACTTGCTTGTAGGTTAGTTTAACCTCAATTACCAACCATCAGGTAAAATGTTTGGTAAAAATCACTTTAAGCCCTTATGATCTCTTAACACACTTTGGAATATTTCCATCACTGTCCGTGTAATAACGCATTTTCCCCACTGCTTGTCATTCCTTGCTCCGTACCCATCAGTATATTGAGTCTCTCCTTTGCGGCATTCCCGTCAATATTTATAGAACAGGTAGGAGGTATGAATTTGCATTCTTTCTGCAGATTCTCCTGATTTGGGGGTTTGCACCACCCCCCCCATGTTATCAGCCCTGCTTTCCACCGTCACTTCGTCGTCCACATGAGGGAAGTTACGAGGACCCCCCCCCCCACTTACTCCTTGAGGTTTCTGATGTTTGTCTGCATTACTGTTTCACGAAAGATACTCTCGATTACGTGTCCTTCATGTCGACAAAGTTGCAACTGAATGATGTGGGTTGTTTGCTCACATCTTTTCAGGTCAGAGGACAAGAAGTGCTCACGTAGCACCGTTCGTTCATTTAATGATTGCTCACGGAGCTTCTCCACGGTGCATTGTGCTAGGCTCTGGGCTTCCAGGGATGAACCAAACGGAATCAGCCCCCCTTTCCACATAAATTACATTCTAGAGCAGTAGTTCTCCGACAGGAGTGACTTGCCTTCTGGGGGACATTTAGCAATGCCTGGGGACATCGCTGGTTATCACAACCAGGAGGGAGGGTGCGTGCTACTAGTGGGCGGAGGTCAGGGCTGCTGCTAACCATCCAGCATTCACAGCACAGCCCCCACAGCAAAGAATTAGGCCCCACATGTCAGCAGTGCCTAGGTGGAAAGCCATGAGCCAGAGAAAGGCGACAGAAAATAAACTAGTAATGAACGAACGAGAAAATTTCAGATAACGATAAGAGCTAAGAGCAGAGCGGCCACTTTCTTCTAGTTTGTCCTCCTGCTGGAGGTGCCTTTTTCTCGTTTGCAACAAAGCCCCTTCATGGGCTAGCCACTGTGCTGGCTTGGGGTAAAATAGCGTGCTAGATCGGGGTGGGAAGTGTACTTAAATTGGACCCAAAGGAGGACTGAGTAGAGGGCATTTGAACTGAATCTTTGGCCACAGAGACCTACTACAGAACATTCCAAACAGAGGAAGTAGCTAGCCTAAAGGGCCTGGAACAGGAATGAACTTAATAAGTTTAAGGAGCAAAAGAGAAAGCCAGGCTAGCTGAAACACTTTAAGCAAGGCCAGTAGCATAGGTCGTGCTTAGGAGTTTGGACTTTATTGTCAGGCTGTTAGAGGGCTTCCAGCAGGTGAGCAACTGGATCTGCTGTGTTTTTAAAAGACTCTCTGGGGGCGCCTGGGTGGCTCATTTAGGTAGGCCTCGGACTCTTAGTTTTAGCTCAGGTCGTGATCTCATGGGTCATGGAATCAAGCCCAGAGTTGGGCTCTGCACTCAGTGGGGAGCCTACTTGAAGTTTCCCTCCCTCTGCCCCTGCGTGCCAACCCCCCCCACCCTTAACCGAGTGTGCACGCATGCGTTCGTGCACTCTCTCTCTCTCTCTCAAATAAATCAATCTTAAGAAAAAAATTGTAAGCTATTTTTCTTCTGTGTCTGGGTTTGCACCCGAAAGAATTTGGAGCAAAACTGTTATATGGGCCTAGTTTCCTTTTTATTTATATATATATTTTTAAAGATTTTATTTACTTATTTATTTGGGGGAGAGAGAGAGAGAGAGAGCAAGCTCAAGTGGGAGGAGGGGCAGAGGGAGAGAAGCCCAAGCTGACTCTACAGTGAGTGCACAGCCCAGAGCAGGGCTTGATCTCACGACCCCGAGATCATGACCTGAACCGAAATCAAGAGCCGGCTACCCAACCGACTGAGCCATTCGGGTGCCCCCTAGTTTCTTTCTTAAAAATATAATTTCAATCTGCCATTTGGATTAAAAAAATTCTGTGGAGTATTTCTGCTTCCTTCTTATGTGTCGCGTAAAATGCTTTCAGTAAGGTGATCGAGTAGCAGACTTCCAGGAAACCATCAAAACGGATGGAGGCAGAAAAGACTTGCTGTCCTCTCTGTGCTTTTCACAGTTGGAATTTTCTGAGTCTAAGCTCCTAACCTGAGGCTGTGGGTTTTGGAAGGGACAGGCAACAACTGAATTATTCAGCAGCAGTGCAACAAGCAAGGGAGGGATGAGAAGTAAGGGGTTTTTGTTTTGTTTTGTTTGAAGTTTTTACTTAAATTCCAGTCAGTTAATATACAGTGTGGTATTAGTTTCAGGTGTAAGTGTAACGAGAGAGAGAAAATAGCCCCCTGGTGCGCTTTTGAGATCCACATGCCTCGCAGTAGAAGTTCCCAGCCCTTACCATGCATCCGAATCTCCTGGGGACCTTATGAAAGAATGCAGAGGTTGGGACCCCACCCCAGAACAAATGAATCAGCATCTGGGCTGGGGGACAGGCCTGGATTGTTAATGTGCAGTCAGGGTTGAGAATCCTTGCTTTGTGGAAATCTCACTGAAATTTCAGCTGGTTCAAATATGTTGGATATGTCACTTTTCAGGATAGCATCGGGCAGCTAGAGAATGACCTGAGGAACACCAAGAGTGAGATGGCACGCCACCTTCGGGAATACCAGGACTTGCTGAATGTCAAAATGGCTCTGGATATTGAGATAGCAGCTTACAGGTATTTCAGAGGACATGCTCACCCGAGCAGATCCAGCCACCTGGGGCACAGCTACCCAAATAAGTGGCTAAGTGGTTTTATAGTCTCTCCGATTTCTGATGGGTGAGAAGGGAGGAGGAAAGTCATCCCCAGCCCCTTCCAGGTGAGCTGACTCCTCTGTCCCTCAGCTTCTTTATATCCCAACTCCACCTTACTCGTCCTGGAGTAGTCTGCCTACCTCTGCTAGCATGGAAGGAGATAACTGAGTATCCAGAGGTTGAAATAAAACCCATCAGATTCTAACTTTTAAAAATAGGGCTTATACAACATGGAACGTCCTAATAGGTGAGGTATCCCTTTGGATTTCTACTGAAACAATGTTCAAGTGAATATTTACCTTTAAAAAAAAGGTAATAACAGTAGCTACTATTTTTTGAATGGTTACTATGCGCCAGGCACTATATTAGAAACTATATTTAAATTATCTAGGTATCTGGTCATATTATTTCCATTTTTCAGACCAGGAAACTTGAACCACAGACTGACCATGTAACTTGTTCTGAGTCACAGTGCTGGTAAAGGGAAGAGCCCAGCTTCTATCCAGATCTAAGAATTTTTTTTCTTTTACAGTATGTATACCTCTTCAAAACAAAACTCCAAGAGTTTCTGATAGTGTCCTGAGTTTCTGATTTTAAAGAAAAGATGATAAAAATTATTAGAGATTAGAGAAGGCATTGGGGCCACTCTTACGATGCTGGTTAGGTTAGGCTGAGAAAACGTCTGGTATCTGAAACAGTTGTACTCACTGGTTTTTGAAGTTGCTTGTTCCATTCCCTTTGTCCTCCTCTACGTTGAGAAAGTACAAATCTCAACTTCGGGCTGAATGCAGCAGCTCATCCCTCCACTGTGGATTTCTCACCTCTTTATCCCTGTTGCTCTTAAGGTTTTAATTAGTAAAATTACTTCTCCCTAGAGCTTTGTAGGCTCCTATGTGCCAAAAATGGGTGTGATGAGGCCAAGGGGAAATGTACAAAAATTCCTTTTTGAACCTATCTGTGAAGAGGATAGGTTTCCCTCTGACAGAGCTTTCAACACAGCTGATGCTAAAGATGTGTGAGTGTGTGTGTGTGTGTGTGTGTGGTGTGTCCGCACATGCACGGAAGCATGTACACGCACATGTGTATGCATGTGCTAGATAAACTCCAAGTCTTTGAACCTTGGAAGTCAATATTTATTGGTCTCAACCTCACAAAGAAACTGCAGGGTCTTATGGAATCTTTCTAAAATGAATAGAAACTGGAGGGTTAAGTTCTTTTTTAAAAAAAAAATTACAAGTTGACTTCCTAATACTTTTTCTCATTGGATTTACAGGAAACTGCTGGAAGGCGAGGAGACACGTTTTAGCACCAGTGGATTAAGCATTTCAGGGCTGAATCCACCCCCCAATCCAGCTTATCTGCTCCCGCCTAGACTCCTCAGTTCTGCAACCACCAAAGTCTCATCCACGGGGCTGTCTCTTAAGAAAGAGGAGGAGGAGGAGGAGGAGGCTTCTAAGGCAGCCTCTAAGAAAACCTCCCAGATAGGGGAAAGTTTTGAAGAAATACTGGAGGAGACAGTAATATCTACTAAGAAAACCGAGAAATCAGTTATAGAAGAAAGCACCATTTCAAGCCAAAAAATATAATTCTGTTGCTTAAAAAAAAAATTAATGCTTAAGAGGGGATAATATGCATTTGACTTGTTAAAGAGCCTATTCCTGAACCAAAACACCTGTCACCACTATAAAATGTCTTCAAGGCTTCAGTCTCCTAGTTAGCATCGAATACTTCACTTTCTCTAATAAGAAAACCAGCCCTTAGGTTGGAGCAAAGTGCAGTCCTTGAGCAATCACAGAGGAGTTATCTAAGAACTCAGCTTTCTCCCCTAAAGCTCAGGCTTCGCAGCGTTCGATGATTCGGGTACAGAGGAAGTACAGACTAAGGTGCTAAATCTGTGATCATCATCATTTGCTGTGAATTGAAATGAAAACTTATATTCGCTCACTCTACCCAGACATCACCCAGCTATATAGTCTCCTTCTAGGTACCTAAAACATAAGGTCACTGCCAAAGATAAACCAATGGTCCACATCCGACTCCATCTGACAAAACTGCTTCACAAGTGGTAGGTGTTTGTTTGACAGACACTTCCTCCCACCCCTCGCAATTCCATCTCTCCTTTTCTCCCCTTCAGGAAAAAAAAAAGGCTAGTGTCGTATTCTTCCCCCTTAAACACAGTTAGGTTCTTCTCATAAGAACTTGCCCCCTTTAGCTCTCTTTGTTCAATGGATAAAATTAGATGCATGTTGAGCATTTCTGTGATTCGTGTCATGACTTCTCCCTGCCCGTTCCACATCCTTCCAATTCTGTAAGTGAAGAAAAATGGCAGTGATGAGTTTTAAGGGTTGTCCCCGACAAATAATGAAAAGATTCCCTAGACTTTAGGCTTTCAGCTTATTCAAATCCATTTATTTAGGAGGGGAAAAAGTACTTTATTAAGAATGTAGTTGTTCACTTCAACTTTAGAAACACGGCCATAGTGCCCCGAGCTGTGATTAAGCTGACCTTAGATTTAGTCGTAGAAGCTAGAAGAGGTATTTGTGTGAATGGGAAAAGCCAAGGTCCCATTGATCTGTGTGAGTTCATTTGTGGTGATCTAGAATTAGCTGTTTCACGCCCTTACTCCAGAACCCACGTAGCCCCTTTCCCACTGTCTCGGTCCTAGAGAGACCTTGCTTTCACTCTCCTCTGCCTTCTGAGAGTGCTAAGGGTAATTACGTTACCCCCAGGACACAATGCTACTGCCCCAAAGTAAAAGGAATCGCCTCTGGTCAATCAACACCACCAGCAAACGTAAAAAAGAAATCTTTCTCTTTTCTGCAAGAGTCCTGCCCCACGGTTTTCCCATTGCTGCATGGTTGGTGGGTCTTCTTTACCTACCGCAGAGGCAGCAACGCTCAGGCTGGAGAAGGTGCATGCGTACGTGCTCCTATTCCAGAGTTAGGAAGTACGCTCTGGAGAGCCCGCTCTCCACCTGCCCAACCAGGCAGCAGCCGCATTGCCCCGTCTTCCACATGTGCCAAGTTTGACGTAGGGCTAATTCTCTCCTCCAGTCCCTTCCACCAGACTAAAGAGTTGCCGTGTCTCTGTCACACACTTCCATTGAAAGTGCTGTTGTGAAAGGGTGTGATGCTTTTACTGAACTTTCTTATCCTAGGACCTGCCTTAACGGTTCAAGGAACTGGACAGATACTTTCTCTTCTTCCTTTCCCTCACTCCATCCGTGTCCTTACTCCCCGCACTTACTGTAAAACATTAGTAAGATAAGAATTAAAAGTCACACGAATCCCACCAACATGACTTGTGTTCTGTGGTTTTTGCTGCTACTGTTAACAGGAAAGTGCTGTTTTGGGGGCGCCTGGCTGGCTTAGTTGGTAGAGCATGTGACTCCACCTCAGGGTTGTGAGTTCAAGCCCCATGTTGGGCCTAAAGCTTACTTAAAAACAGAGAGAGACGAGTGCCTGGGTGGTTCCATTGGTTAAGCGTCTGCCTTCAGCTCAGGTCATAAACTCAGGGTCCTGGGATCGAGCCCCATGATGGGCTCCCTGCTCAGCGGGGAGTCTGCTTCTTCCTCTCCCTCTGCCCCTCCCCCTGCTCATGCACTCTCTCTCAAATAAATAAAATCTTTTAAAAGGAGAGAGAGAGAGAGAGAAGCACTGTTTTGGTTCAGTGAGACAGCTGTACCCCAAATAATTTGGGAATTGTATATTCTCTGCTCCTTGCATCCACATTTAGAGGTTTTTTCCCTTTGCCAAGCCTTTAGAGTGATAGAGTCTGCCTGTGTTTACACTGTCTGAAACACAAAATGCACTAAGTGGACAGTTTATGGCAGAGAGTTGAGAAATCAAACCAAACAAATGGTGCAAAACAACATATTCTTGCCTAGTTAATGATTTAACTAGCTTAACTTGAGCATTTCTGAGGATGAAGTGGCAGAATGCATATGATAAAAGGTAGTTCCAAACAGTGAGAATCTTTTCTCTTTTTCTGAAGACGGGGTTACACTTCTGCAGAACCCATATATTAAATAGAACATAGGCAGCAATAATAGAATTTGCCTCTACTGTAATGATTCTTAACCTTTTATGGATTACAGACCCCTTGGAGAAAACTATGGACACTTTTCCCAGAAAAATACACACACAAAACTTTGTACATATCAAGGAGCTTGGGTCTTTGTGTCAAACCACCTACCTACGGTGTCCAGAAGCCCATGGACTCCAAGTTGGGATTCCAAAAGCCATGTCAGGTTCCAGGATGGAGACTAAAAGAGGGGAATACACTGATGCTGGTATGATGCTGGAGCTTGCTGAATCCTGAATGAGTCTGGCATTCTCAGTGCGTCTGGCTAAGAGCACTCGCATGTCACACAAAGGTACATTCATCATACTGCTTGGGAAAAGATATGTTAGTCCCATACCAACAATGAGAGTTTTATAACAGTTAAGCATCTTTTAGGACCTATTAAGGAACAATAATAATCTCATCAATACAGGGGTTTGCAATACAGATATTGGTTGCCACTTCTAAGAACACCATATCGTGAATGGATCCTTCTGGACGCAAAGCCACCACCCTTTTATTACATTTATATAATTCCTAGCTCTAATTTATATCTCCTATTTTCAATGAGTTGCCACTATTTGCCATGAGCTCATTTATAAAGAATTAAAAGCATCTTATGGAGTTGATAAATTATTAAATCAGGACAATTACAGTAACAAGGAAACAGTGTTCAGAATCACAAAGCAGGGAGGAGAAGGGAAGGGGAAGCAGGCAACACCAACTGTTAATGACAGAACAGGACAACACAGTGAGTTTGTGAGATTGTGGGGAAGCCTGTCCACAAGGCACATTAGTGATAACTGATACGATGTTCAGATTGATTAGACAAAGAGATCCCTTGCATCCTGGGACTAAAAACAGCTTTAATTTATTCAGTACCTGCCTACTGTGTGTCAGACACAGTGGTAGGCTGTAAACAGAATTATCTCATTTAAACCTCACAACCACTCTTTAGGTAGTATTTGTAGACCCATTTTACAAATAAAGAAATAGAGCCTTGGAATGACGAGGTTAAAGCCCTTGTCTAATGTCACAGAATAAGAGCGCAGGGATTTGAACCTTGGTCTTCGGACTGCCGTGCTTGCTTCTCTTTCCTAATTGCCTCCCTATGTAAAAGAAAGTTCTCTCACTTGAGGGAGTAAAAATCTTTATTTTTATCCTCTTTTTCCCCCCTTCCTCACTGGGTTTTACTTAAGGTTTTTCTGCCCCAGAAACCTTTGACAACACCAAGTCCCATAGGCAAACTGCTATACTTTGCAGACTTCCTGAACCTATTAGCTTCCTGCATTGCAGTGAGGTTGTGACAGCTCAAAACTGGGCTCTGAGCCCATCTGACTGAGTCACCTCCTACTAAAAACTAAATAGAGGGGCGCCTGGGTGGCACAGCGGTTAAGCGTCTGCCTTCGGCTCAGGGCGTGATCCCGGCGTTCTGGGATCGAGCCACATCAGGCTCTTCTGCTATGAGCCTGCTTCTTCCTCTCCCACTCCCCCTGCTTGTGTTCCCTCTCTCACTGGCTGTCTCTATCTCTGTCAAATAAATAAATAAAATTAAAAAAAAAACTAAATAGAATTGGATGCTATTACCTAATTGTTAAAAAGGAGTTTTAAAAAATAATTTTGTGAAGGAAATTCTGCAGCTCAGTTATCAAAGGGCCTGGAAATGAGGGGATATTGCAGAAGGGACAATTCCTCAAGAGGTAATAAAGTCAGGATAGTTAGGATTCATTTTACTGCACTGGCTAAAGAGGGGGCAAGATCTGAGCAATTGTCTGGAAGCCAGAGTCCAAATTTTAGCTCAAGACACAATGCAAGTCACATATAGTCCTGCAGATAAACTTCTACAACTTACTTGTGAACACAAGCAGAGAGTCCAGGACTGCCATCCATGACTCTAGAGGCAAACATGAAATAGTTTTTAAAATGTATTTGAAAATTCACTGGGCGGTGCCTGAGTGGAGCAGTCGGTATGACGTCTGACTCTTCGTTTCGGTTCAGGCCATGGTCTCGGGTCTTGAGATTGAGCCCCGTGCTGGGCTCCGCACTCAGTGCGTGGAGTCTGCTTGAGACTTTCTCTCCCTCTCCCTCTGCCCCTCCGCCTTGTGCGTGCTTTCTCTCTTTAAATAAGTCTTTAAAAAATTCATTGGAACAGAGAGCGGATTGGTAGTTGCCAGGGCTAAAGAGAGGGGGTGCTGGGGGGGGTAACTATTCTGTGGGTTTGGGGTTTATTTTGGGCTGAGGTGGTAGCTGCATAGCATTGTGAACAGGCTAACTGCCACTGAATTGTTCACTTTAAAACGACTAATTTTATAGCATGTAAATTTCACCTCAACTTAAAAAATCCACTGATAGAGAATTTATGGAACTCTCAGAAAAATATAATTACAAAGTCTACTATACCTTCTGCTCCAGCTGAGACCATTATCTACAGCCACCCTGGGTCAATCTCCGTTAGAAGGAATTCCATTAGGACGACATCAGCCAGATCTAATAAGAGTATTGATTCCAAAACAGAACCTGGAGAAAAAGCCAGGAATACCCCTGGATGTAAACAAAAGAAACAATAGCTGGAATTGGTTTTTGCTCATGAGCACCCATCATTGATTTCCAGTTGAGATTATTTTTATTATAATATCATCAGAAATCTCTAAGATCCTGAAAAACATCGAAATCATAAGAATACATTTTTTCCCCTAAGAACCAAATAAGCTGGTATGCCTGGAAGCACAGTAACTTAAAATGGAAAAAAACTGAGAGGGGCTTTGTAGGATCTTAAAATAGAGCTCATATGTGAAATTTTGTTTTTCTTTATAGAACATACCCTACTACTGGCTTTGGCACATGTTCAAATTTAATGTACAGTTTACATTTGTCATCATGGCTTTGTTATTTTCAAATATCTCATATGGATATGCCCTTTACAAAAGGGGTACATGCTCCTGAATCCAGCCAAAGGATTGTTTTTATTAAATTACCATCCCTCGCTGCAAATCCTTGAATGATGAAAAAAACACTTAGTATGTAGATCAAATGGCTTCTCTCCTCCTCTATTGATCTTTTAGATGCTTTGATTGAGCTCATGTTTTTATGCTCCACACGCTTACTAGATGGGGGTCGTGAGTAGCTAAAATTTATAAATTCTCTCTTACCATCCCTTGAAACACACAGACACATACCCTAGGATTGTAATAAGACACAGTGAGTCACACTGCAGATGTTTAAAGATTTATGTTTCCACAATTCTTCAGTGATTCCAAATAAATAAAGCTCAGGATACAGAGAAAAATGAAGATTGATCTTGGAGGGGTCTCCAGACCCCCTTCCTCATCGATTAATTACCGTGGATCACCCCATGGCTACTCTCTCCCTTGGTGAGGTAAGTGGTCTTTGCTGTGTAGGTCTGAGACACTTCATTCCAGCTCTATCGTATGTTCTTACTCATAGGGGATATAGAATGTTAGCAGAGCGTAGCCAAAGTCATTAGCATAAGGGCTGGAGTTTTGGAATACAATCAGTAGCAGGTCTAGTTGATTGCCGATTATTGCCCTGGGCAAAAAGTATTTTTTCTTGGAAGTGCTTATTAAATATTTTTAAAAATAATCTTTATGCCCAATGTGGGGCTCAAATTCAAGACCCTGAGATCGAGAGCTGCACACTCTACTGACTGAGCCAGCCAGGTGTCCCTAAAACAAATTTAAGGGGCGCCTGGCTGGCTTAGTCAGTACAGCACGTGACTGCTAATCTCAGGATCGTGAGTTCAAGCTCCACATTGGGCGTGGAGCCTACTCAAAATTAAAACAAAATAAAACAAATTTAACTCACTGAGGTTCATCTGTTAATCTGTAAGTATGAATAACTGAGAAGTGTAATCATTTCCCATGATTTCCTGGCATAAGGATTCATACGTGGCATATACAATTTCTGAAGTCCTTCAGGGCTAGACGATCTTTGATCTTTACCTCAAGCCAGCCTGGAGTTCAGCAAAAGGAACTCCTGGCAAGTGAAATTGCCTTTGGACTAACCTAGTCTGCAAAGTATAAGCAGCAGAGCCAAGACTAGAGTTAGGGTGAAAACAGAATCCAGGTCTGACTTCAGAGCCTGTGTCCCCACCCCCGTCCTGGTTATCCAAAGAAGGAGATGAACAAAGACAGGAAAAATAATAAATGGTTCAACATCAATCTTTTAATATTAGTGGACCCCCTTCCTCATTAGAAAGGAACTAATTCAGCAAAGTATTCTAAGAAGTGACTACATAGAGACCATATTTGAACTTGGTAGTAGGCTGTATGCCAGCTGTGGTCCTGAATGCTTTACATATTCATTCGTTCTCATAACAGCTCTTTGAGTTAGGTTCCTTTGTCCCTGTTTACAGGTAAGAAAAACTACAGCTCGGAGAAATTATACATGTCCGAGATCATATAGCTTGCAAGTAGCAAAGCTGGGAATCAAAGCCAGGCAGTCTGGCTTCAAAATTCATGTCCTTAACCACTATGCAATACTGCCTCTATGTCTTTTTTTGGAGGAAAAAAAAATCTGTCCTGGCAACCTTTGTCTTCTTCAATCTCTAATTTAAAATATTATCTAATCAGCTTTTCTCTTGGGAAAACATTTTCTTAGAAACATCCGAAGGAAAAAAAGAATCTGTTCTCATTTAAATGGAAAGAGTATCACAATAAGGACCTCTGTAAAACCATAGACACCATTAGAACAAAATCAAAATGTAGTAAAGATTAAATCATAATGTCCATTCCATGTAAGTAAATACTTGGCAAGCTTTTAGGAGATCAATATGACATTTCATTTGTCAAATGACTATTCATCTCAATAGGTAATAAAAGATTTCATCAGTCCAGTTTTGAAGAGAGGCCAATCATCAAACTCATGTGCAGAACATACTAAAAAGGATAAAAATGAGGACCTACTCTTTGGTCACGGCCTACTAAAGAAAACAAAGATGAACATTCAGAATCAACATCTGCTTGAATCTTCTCTACTCACAGAGGTTGCAACTATTAGAACTTTAAAGAAAAAAAATTAAAAATTAAAAATTAGTCGCACATATATTTGATAAGTCAATTACAACTTGGTGATCCTACAAGAATATTCATCTAGGATTGAATCACAGAGGATATACTTTGAGCAAGATAAATAGGACAGATAAATGGGTCAGAGGCATTACTTTCAAGAATTCAAAGTCACTGTAGGAGAGTCATTGTGTGTGGGGGGGGTGTGCGTGTGTGTGTGTGCACGCGTGCGCGCGCAAATCTGTGTTAGTTTGGAGTCTAGAGAAGGAATTGTCAGGAACAAGATGAGAATGTATCTGAATCAAGAGGGAAGCGCAATGCAGTAGGAGCAGAGGGGAAGCTCAGTGAAGCCCAAGGTCACAGGAAATGACTTTGGCCTGTACTAGAAAGAAAAGATTGGGATGGCAATTAAGGGAGGCACTGAGAAACCTGGCAAGCACACAGTCTGCCAAACTACAACTACCACAAACGACCCTTCTGAGCATCTTTGCTCAGTATCACCTCAGAGAGGGCTTAGGCAAAAACAAAGGGACCTGCAGCTATGCCAAATAAATCTATTTTTAGCCACGGAAGTTGGGCTCTCGGATATGCACTTCATATACCTGATTCATGCAGATTTGGGTATTTAATTCGGTTTCTAGTAAGAATTCCTTTTGAAAAAAAACTTTGACCTTATTTCATCTAAACTAAGTGCAAGCTGCCGGTGATGGCAGCCGAGCTGACCCAAGGCAAGAAGTCAGCATTTGTTTGTTCCTGTTTGTGCTTTTCCCACATCTAAGTCTTTGACCCTCTGGTTATTTGAAGACAGCTACCTTGTATTGTCTTACCCCTAAGTTTTAGCTTCTCCAAGTTAACCATAAGCAATTGCTTAACCCTTGTCCTTGTTTTTGCCCTAGGTCTTTATTCCCTATCCCATTACCCTCTCATCTCTCAGTAGTTGTGTATGCTACCCAGAACGGGACACAACATGAATTGGGAGTTAATAAGTATTATCTCCCTTGATCTGAAACTGTATTTCTGTTGATGAGGCCCAAGATCATATTGATTTTAGGGGGTACAGATTTGAAAGACAATCAATTAGCATTCTTTGTTGACTGCCCAGTAGTAGCGATAGGTCAAATAGATATGACGATATATGACTTAGTTCTTTGGGATTCTTGGAGGTCAAGTCCAGAGGGAGCAAAGAAAGAAAGGGTAGAGCTCTCTGCGACTTTTTTTTTTAAAAAAGATTTTATTTATTTATTTGACAGAGAGGGTGAGAGAGCACAAGCAGGGGGAGTGGCAGGAGAGGGAGAAGCAGGCTCTCCAGTGAACAGGGGACCCCCCCCCGCCAATGCGGGGCTCGATCCCAGGAGCAGGGAGCCCAATGCGGAACTTGATCCCAGGACCTTGGGATGACAAACTGAGCTTAAGGCAGACGCTCATCTGAGCCACCCAGGTGGCCCTCTTTGTGATTCCAATAGTATATACCAGTATCTGCCTTTTATTAAGATTCTGAGAGCTATGTGTAACCCATAGGCTGTGAGTTCCTTGAAGCAGACCACCCCTTTAATTTTAATCTTGTCCATACAATATCTAATAAGCGATAAATTCTTTTTGTTCATTGCAGAAGTATTTATCAAATAATTACCTCGGAATATCCTGTCTTTGTAGGCTTGAGACCTTGGGCCACACCAGATAGTTTATTCTAACAATGTGACTTATGGTGAATGCCTATTTTTGTATACCTGGGGCCTGGGACATGTTGTATCAGTTTAACCACTGGGTGGGTGCTGGACTCTCAATGGCTGAGTCAATCATATGGACACTGCATGACTGATTCCCACTAAAGACTCTGGACACTAAGGCTCAGGTGAGCTTCCCTGGTTGGCAACAGTTCCCACACGTCACATATCATCACTGAAGGAATTAAAAACTGTCTCCGTGGGGAGAAGGCAACTGAAAGCTTTGTGCCTGGTTTCTCCTGGATTCTGCAGTACACATCTTTTCCCTTTGCTGACTTTAATCTGTATCCTTTCACTGTGATAAACTATAAGCATAAGTATAATGAGTTCTTCTAGTGAACCACTAACCTAAAGGTAGTTTGGGGATCCCTGACACAGATATGTTAACATGGGACAAGAATACAAACAGCAAGTAATGTGGGCAAGAAATATTTAAGAGGCAATGAATTCCATGGTTGCTATTCTGTCCACTGTCAGTCAAGTAACAGCATCTAGTAAAATCAGTGAAGATGCTTATAAAATATCTATTTGATGGCAGTTTAATTTGGATACCTTATCTCTTAAAGAATTTTTGTTATTTTTGTTCCAATCCACAATAAATATGAACATCTCAAAATAGGTTAAAATAAATTTTTATTAAAATTTTTAATTAAATGTTAGAAGAGATTTATATACAATTCACAAATTTTTTACAAAACAATTGCCAAACCTTATTCATTTGTAATTGTTTCTATGCAGACTTGGAAATTTTATAGTGAAACAGGGTCTATAAAATATTTTTTTAGAAAGCATCACAATGCTAATTTTAGGCAAAATAACATTTAAAACTGAAATCTTTGCATGTGAGTGAACTCTCAAACACCCGTATTCTTTATCCCAGTGACAAATGGGAAAATGAACATTAAATTGACTTATTGAGGAAACAATGAATAAGTATTCTGTAAACTTGCAAATTCACTCAAGTTTCTTTATTACTTTCAGAAGCAGTGGCATTACAAGGTACTGACAACCAAACTACGTACTCAAATCAAATGAATGTTAATCAAATTAACATTCAAATAATAAAAATAATGTTTCAAAGAGGCACCCCTTGTTGAAAGATCTGTTACAGAAGTGTTCAGCAAACTGAAGGCTTCAGGACAGGCCACAAACCCTGCAGGAGACAGTCTCTCCACACAGAATGACAATTCATCCCTTTTAGAAGTAAATATCATCTCTGTAGTAGTATTGCTGGTAAATGAAAGATACAAGTTCAAGAAACGATGGCAACATACAAAAGTGGTCAATAGTTTTGGTCTTTGTCTGAGAGGTACACTCTGTAGTCTAGCAAAGACTGGCTTTGAGTCTTCAGTTCAAAAGCATACTTCTTTTCCAAAAGGATGACTGCCCAACTGATACCATTTCAGAGAGCAGAATCCTAACCACCAACCTGAAAGGAATATGGCTCAACAAAGAAGAAAACAGTAACCGATTTACCTCAAAGATTAGGAAGCAAAATCAATGTCAAAGTATTTGAAATCCAAGGAATTTAAAAATTTAATGCTTTGAAAATTTCCCCCTGAGCTATGGATGCTTTTTTGTATATAGTCTCTAGTAAAACAGATGCATTCCGTCATTCCAAATTGTACTTATAAATGCGATGAATCTTGGTGCTGAAAATAGATAAGTTATGTCTCAAACAGCACAAAGTGGTAGCGATTACATGTTTTGTGGAAATCTTTGGTGAAATGCAATCCTGAAGAAGCCTCCTTATTTTGTTTCCCTCTTCCTAATGCTGCCAGAATCTTCAAGTAATTTTTAAGGGGGAAACTACAAGACCATAATGAAGGACCAGCAGACCATCCTGAAAAGGAAAAAAAAAAAAAGAAGTGTTTTGCAGTTATTTGAAAACCAGCTGTGTAAATGATTAAGTTAAGTCAGATATGGTTTATTTTTCATAGCTCAACACTAATGTGAAATTCTTTGATTTAAAGAAAATAAAGGGTCCCAGATAAATAAACTTGCTTATTCATATTCATCTCATCACCAAACATTCCCTGACAATGGGCCTTTTTAATGACTTTCGGTAGGTAATTCTGAAACTCCATAACTCGCCAGGGTTGTTTACGGCTAAGCAGTTCTCTGAAAAGAACTAAAAGAGATATACCTTTCCTTCTGCACAGACTACTTAAGAGGCAACCCACGTACCCCTGAAACAAATAATACATTACATGCTAATAATAATAAAAAAAACAGACACCCCAAGTATAGGGCTTCCCTGAAGACTCAATTATCATAAGCATCATGGATCAGGTAAGAAATGATACATTTATTTCCTACTACTATTCTAAGAAAGCTCTGCAACTCTTACCTGTTCATCATACATTTTAACTCCATCTAAAAGAGTGTTCACAACACAATTCAACCTTTCTGTTTTGTTATTTTTTAAGTAGGATTCCACACTCAGTGTGGGGCTTGAACTCAAGACCCTGAGACCCTGAGAATGAGAGTGGCATGCTTTACTGACTGATCCAGCCAGGCATCCCCCTAACCTTTCTCTGATACCCAGAGCCGTCATTATGTACAGTAACTATACTGTTCTGTAACACAGTGATGTCTTCAGTCACCGGCAACTTAACCATATAGTAAATGACTTTAGATACTGTGTTTCTGAATCTTTTCATCTGCTTTTTTGGGTTTCTGTTTCCTCTTTTGATATTAGATCTTAATCCTTTGTGTTCTCACCAAGTCTCCATCCAGCAAGGAATCTACCTTTTTAAGGTACTATTTTTAATCTACTGTGAACTGGAAAACTAGCTAAAAACTAAGACTCATTAGGGAAGTGTACCATGAGCAATGGGCTGACTGAGCAACACAGAGAGAGGGAAGGGTGGCATGCATGTCTTGCATTTCCAATCACGTTCTAGCTATTGCTCTCTCTCTTTCTTGTTAGGCTTTTCCATGGCGCTACTTCCTCATTTCTCATTCACTACACAAGTCAGTGCAATCTGGACTCCGTTCCTAGCAACTCCAGTGAAAACTCACCAGAACTCTAGAAAAGGGTTCACAAATTCAAATGCCCACAAGGGCCAGGAAAGTAACATAGATGAATATGTGAGTGAGGTATGTGAGTCCACAGGGAATGCTGAGACCACTGGTAAACCAGAGACCAGAGGCCTTGCTACAGGAATTTAAACTCAAAAATATTTAAAACACAGAATAACCCAAATAAAACATAATCTCATACTATGATCGGCCCATGGACATCAGATCTATTCTAGACTAATTAGTCTAATCAAAGTAAATGAATTTGTATTACAACACAAATAGAAAGATTCTATCAACCTTCTCACAAGAATACAAATTACATTTTACAAAATGTTAATTTTCTGCATATGGTTATCATGTTTCAGAAATGAAAACATCACTTGCAAAACAATATACATGCTGAGATATCAAACTGAAAGTGTAGCTTACAAGCTGTTTTAAAACCTCAGAACTTTATGTATGTATACATGTATAAAATCACATTTTATGAAATTAATTATAATTCAAATCTATATGTCTATTATATTTATACTCTATATACATAGATATAAATATTATTTATATTTTATATTTAGATGTTTTTATCCATGGTCTTCTTAAACTATCCAACCAGAATGAGTCTGCAAAATGTAAGTCAGAACAGGTCACTTTACTATTTGGCTTAAATCTCTACAATCAATCATTTCCCACCCAACTCAATTAAAATCCAAAGTTCATACTATGGCCTATAAAGTCCTACAAATGGTTTTATTCCGGCTGCCCAGATCTCAGCTCCTATCATTCTCTCCCTCAAGTCTTGAATCCTAGCTTTCCCACTGAAAGCTAAGATGTCCCGAGACTCCATGAAACTTACACTGCTGTCAGTGAGGACATTAACTGTATCACAGATTATTTAAGTTCAGGGACTTGCTCATCTCTGAATTTCCCTATGTGTCTAGAATAGTGGTTTGTAAATATTTTTTGAAGTAATATTTTTTACCCACTCCACTGACTTTGGGATTTTACTCCTAGTTTCTTATATTTTTATTCAAGAAAGCTTAATTTTTATTTTTTTATTTTTTTTTAAAGATTTTATTTATTTATTCGACAGAGATAGAGACAGCCAGCAAGAGAGGGAACACAAGCAGGGGGAGTGGGAGAGGAAGAAGCAGGCTCATAGCGGAGGAGCCTGATGTGGGGCTCGATCCCACAACGCCAGGATCACGCCGTGAGCCAAAGGCAGACGCTTAACCGCTGTGCCACCCAGGCACCCCAGGAAGCTTAATTTTTAAAAAGACAATCATTTTTATTTCCAAAAAACATGTTAACAATAAATAAAATAATCACCTGAAATGTTAAGAGCCTGACTTTTTTTTTTTCTAAAGATTTTATTTATTAGAGAGAGAGAAAGAGAGAGAGCATACAAGCAGGGGGGAGGGGCAGAGGGAGAGGGAGAAGCAGGCTCCCAGCTGAGGAAAGAGTCCCATGTGGGGTTCAATCCTAGGACCCTGAGATCATGACCTGAGCTGAAGGCGGATGCTTAACCAACTGAGCCACTCTGGTGTCCTAAGAGCCCGTACTTAAGTTTAATTTTTTTCAAGAGTTGAATCTTGACTCTACCACCAACTAGCCAAGTGACCCTGGACAAGATACTTAACCTCCGTATGCCAGTTTTCTAAACTAAGATCCACCACTGGATGTTAGAATAGACGGCAACGTTTGAGGAGAAGCAGGCTATCTGCGCAGTTTCGAAGTATCCCCCCCCAAGATATTACTACTTATAAAGAGAAAGACCTATCAGTATTAAATACCTCCTGATGATACTCTGAGAAGGGCACATCACATGTATGGCATTCTTGCCAAAAATGCATAGTCTCAATCCAGTCATGAGAAAACATCTGACAAGCCCAAACAAAGGACAGTTTATAAAATAACTGGCCAGTACTCTTCAAAAGTATCAGTCATGAAAACAGGGAAGGACTGGAAAACCGGAAGAAGACAAGGAAACATGACAACTAAATACAATGTGGATCCTAGGACAGAGAAAGGACAATAGCGGGAAAACTAGCAAAACCCAATGTCTGCAGTTTCATAATTAGTATTGTAACAATGTCAGTTTCTTAGTTTTGATGATTGTACCATGGTCATGCAAGATGTTAATACTAAAGGATGCTGGGTGATATCTACATAGGGACTTTCAGTACTATTTTTGCAACTTTCCTCTAAGTCTTAAATTATCTCAAAATAGTATTTTAAAACAGAAAAAAGGAGGGGTGCCTCGGTGGCTCAGCCAGTTGAGCATCTGGTTCTCGGTTTCTGCTTGGGTCATGATCTTGGGGTCATGGGATCAAGCCCTGTGTGAGGCTCCATGCTCAGTAGAGGGTTTGCTTCTCTCCTTCTCCCTCTGCCCCCCTGCCCCCCACTTGCATATGCTCAAGCTCTCTCACTCTCTAAAATAAATAAATAAATCTTAAAAAAATAAATAGAAAAAAGGAAATAATTGTTATCTCTTAAGGTTGTTGTGAGGTTTTGTTTTCTTTTTTAAAAGAATTTATTTATTTTTATGTGACAGAGAGATAGCCAGCGAGAGAAGGAACACAGCAGGGGGAGTGGGAGAGGAAGAAGCAGGTTCCCAACGGAGGAGCCCAATGCGGGACTCGATCCCGGAATGCCGGGATCACACCCTGAGCCGAAGGCAGACGCTTAACGACTGTGCTACCCAGGCACCCCGGTTGTTGTGAGGTTTACACAAGATGATACGTGTTTTGGGGTGCCTGGCTGGCTCAGCTGGTGGAGACTTGATCTTGGGGTGGTAAGTTTGAGCCCCACATTGGGTATAGAGATTACTTACATAAAATCTTAAAAAAAAAAAAAAGACAACACATGTTCTTCTGCACCTAGAATATAGTAGCATTCAGTAAGGGCTCAAGAAATGTTAATTATTAGTAGTACTGTCTTTTTCTGAGATTCCATATCATAAACGTTCCTCAATCAGCCTGGCAGGCTGATCAATGGATTTCCCTTTTTCTTTTTGCTTTCGAACCCAAATAACTTCAAGACTTTTTTTTCACTAAGTCCTAACACCATTTCATTCCATCACCAAGCTGGCTGTACTGCAAAAATAATTATATTTCATACATCGTCGTGTTCTTTATGGAAATAAGAGAACTGTTGCTCAAGGAAAAGCCAGTTACTTTTTCAAAGAAACAGAAAAGTGACTAAGTCCTCTTTCTTCTTTGTAAATCACACATAAAATTCAAGTTAATAATGACAGCCATTTAAAAAACTAATGGTCTTTAATCATTGTATTGCTTATTACTTTTGCTACTCTGACAAACTGTTATCACAACTACAGTGTACCCATATAACTGAAGTATAATTACAACCTGTAATATCACAGCAATGAACAATCAGCCTTGCAGCATCTTTCCAATACTCAATCACATAAAAGTTCATTAGCAAAATTACAAAATTTGTGATTTCTTTAAAAAATCCAAATACCATTAAAAAGGTTATGAAAAACCGTGAATGGCTATGAAATAGCTATTAGTATTAATTTGGGGGTTACAATAAAACGTTAATAAATAAGCAAATCTGGGGCGCCTGGGTGGCACAGCGGTTGAGCATCTGCCTTCGGCTCCGGGCGTGATCCCGGCGTTATGGGGTCGAGGCCCACATCAGGCTCCTCTGCTATAAGCCTGCTTCTTCCTCTCCCACTCCCCCTGCTTGTGTTCCCTCTCTCGCTGGCTGTCTCTATCTCTGTCAAATAAATAAATAAAATCTTAAAAAAAAAAAAAGAATAAATAAGCAAATCTACAAATACGGAATCCATGAATAATGATTATCAACTGTATTCTCTTTTGCTCACTATTATCTGTGTGATTCCATGTTGCTGCATATGGTAGTTGTATTTAATTGTATGTATATGCCAGAACTTTTTACTCATTCTTTGTTGGACATCTGGGTTGCTTCTAGTTTGTGGCGATCATGTATAAAGCTATTATAAACTACCTTGTACATGTCTTGTGGTGGACATAATATTCATTTCTATTAATCTATACTCAGGAATGGAATCGCTGGGGGAGTGGGGTATATATACATGACTTTAGTAGATACTACCAGCAGAATTCCAGAGTGATCAAATCAGTTCACATTCCCACTACCAATGTATATAAATTTTAGTCATTCCACATCCACACAAACACTTAACTCCGAGTCTTTTTCATTTTAGCTGGTTCTTTTGCATTCTGGTAGGTCAACTTAGCCGAACTGGAACTATATTTCCCAGAATTCCCTTCCCTTTTGAGTTAGCCAACAGAGATTTGTACAAGACTGCACACTGGAAGGAGGCAGAAGCCATTATGCTCAGGTCATTACAGGGCGCCGGATGCCCGACCCGCCTCTATACACATTGCTGCTGGAACGCTGGCTTGCATTGTAGATATAGGGCAGCTGCCAGGCCTGCAACTAACTCCTCTTGCTCCCCCAAGAGCTCCACCTTCAGCCTCTCTGCATTTTGGGCCAAAGACCACCAGCTTTGTCTATAGATCACCCATGTCACTGAAGATGGAAATGATGAGACACACATCCCAGTTTCTCCTTACAGGTTCCAGTTTATTCTCACTATTACCCACTTTATGTCTATCTTTTCTTCCAATTGGTGCCCTGTTGATTTACAATGACTACTGGTCCACAGGCAATATCTTTCCACACACTTTTTCACCAGCCCCTACAAATGTTTTAGGATATAATCCCTTATTCCCTAACATTCATATTGGTTCTGTTTCCCAAATGGAATCCTAACTGTTAAAACTGGTTAATCCAGGTAAAGCATAGACGAGTGTTCATTGTACTACTCCTACGACTTTTCTGAAGGTTTAAAAATTTTTCAAAGTACAAAGATTAATATAACACCTTTGTAACCAGTACTCAGTTTTATTGAGTATTAACACTTTGCCTTGTTTGTTTCAAATCTCTGTTTAAAATGATAAAAAATTTTGGGACGTCTGGGCGGCTCAGTTGGTTAAGAGTCTGCCTCTTGATTTCAGCTAGGTTGTGATTTCAGGGTTGTGAGATCAAGCCCTGCATGGGGCTCTGTGCCAGCACAGAGTCTGCTTGAGATGCCCTCTCTCCCTCCCCCCTTGAACACGCTCTCTCTCTCTAAATAAATAAATAAATAAAATAGGGGCACTTGAGTGGCTCAGGTCGTGATCCTGGGGTCCTGGGATCGAGCCCTGTGTCAGGCTCCCCAGGGGAGCCTGCTCCTCCCACTGCCACTCCCACTCCCACTGCCACTCCCACTGCCACTCCCCCTGCTTGTGCATGTGCTTGCTCTCTGTCAAATAAATAAATAAAATCTTTTAAAAAAAATAAAATAAATAAAATAAAATGATGAAAATTTTACATCTTTCTATCTGAAAGAGTGAAGTGTTAACACTCATTAAGTCCAAGTGGTGGGTTCAAGGAAATCTGTAGCAAATTAGTAAAAAAAAAAAAAAAAAGCAAAAAAATTAAATAAAATTCTCCACAATAGACTAATTGTTAAGGCTGCAGAAATTTCAGCAATAGTTCTTTATAGGTTAGTGGTAAAGCAGTCACAAAAATCATCAAAATATACCAAGTCTGGGGTGCCTGGGTGGCTGAGTCGGTTAAGCAACTGCCTTTGGCTCAGGTCATGATCCTGGAGTCCCAGGACCAAGTCCAGTGTTGGGCTCTCTGCTCAAAAGGGTGTCTGCTTCTCCCTCTGACCCTCCCCCTTCTCATGCTCTGTCTCTCTCTCTCTCATTCTCCCTCTCTCAAATAAATAAAATCTTTAAAAAAAATACCGATTCTTTGTTTCCTATCAAACAAAACATACACCTTTCCTATGATCTGGCAATTCCACTCCTACTTATTTATCCAAAATAAGTGAAAGCATAGGTTCTTAAAAAAAAGAGTTAAAACAGAAGACAAGGAAGAGGAAGAAAAGAAAAAAATATACTTGTATAAGACTGTTTATAGCTACTTTACTTGTATTAGCCAAAAACTGGAAATAGCTCAGGTGTCCATGAATAGGAAAATGATAAAATATGGCATGTCATATGATGAAATACTATGCAGCAATAAAAAGGAACAAATTATTGCTACATGCAACCACATGGATAAGTTTCAAAATGTATGCTGAATGAAAGGTACCAGAAAGGTACCAGACACAGAAGAGTACATGATCTATGATTCCATATGACATTCTAGAATAAACAAAATTAATCTACAGTAAACAGAGGTGTAAATATTTATGATCTTGGATTAGGCAATGGTTTCTTAGATATGACACCAAACACAGAGGAACAAAAGGAAAAATAGATTAAAATGGACTTCATTCTAATCAAAAACTTTTGTGTTTCAAGGGTCACCACAAAGGAAATGAAAAGACAACTCACTGAATGAGAGAAAATTTTTACAAATCATATATCTGATAGTGATGGACTAGCATTTAGGATTTATGAAGAACTCTTACAACTCAACATAAAAAGACAAAAACTCCAATTTTTAAAAATGAGCAAAGGATCTAAATAGAAATTTCTTCAAAGAAGGTACACAAATGGCCAATAACACATGAAAAGATCCTCAACATGATTATTCAACAAGGAAATGAAATCAAAACCACGATGAGACACCACTGCATACCCAAAAGGATGGCTGTAATCAAAAAAATAGACAGTGAGTGTTGGCAAGCATCTAGGGAAACTGGAACCATATACATTGCTAATGGGATTATAAAATGGTGATGTTGCTTTGGAAACGGTCTTAACAGTTCCTCAAAAGTTTAAACACAGAGTTACCATATGAGCCAGTGATTCCACTTCTCAATGTACACTAAAGAGAGATAAAAACCTGTTCACACACAAAGACAGAAATATGAGTAATAAAAGAGCTAAACCATATAAACCGTTTAGAAAAGTGCCTGACACGCAGTAAGCATTCGATAAATATTAGCTTTACTAGTTATAGTCCAAGTAATGCTGGTAACATTTCTTTCACTACATAACTTCCCTGTTAGGCAGAAGCATGACAAAGCCTAAGACCCACCTGCATTGCTGCATCACCGATCGCACGTCGAATTTCCCTTAGAGTTTGATACTGCTCCAACAAGTGATCACCACAGATGATATCTACCTACGGGCAAGTAAGAATATCAGATTGCCTTCCTGCTTCAAAAAACCATGTGAAAATATTAAGAAAAACCAACATAATTATTTCCAGACCAGACTTTGCTATTTTATTTTAGACTGATAAAACACTCTCAAAACAGAGTTTTAGAAACTTGCTACAAAAATAAAGTAAAATGGAAGGAGCATTAGAAGACACTGCAGGACAATAGCATAGTATAGCAGATACTCAAAATGATTTCCTTCAATCTTTGAGAACAAGTAAAATCACATTTGATATATTCAGCATAAAGGTGGCACAGGAAGGTACATTTTTTTACGTTCCCTGATAAAATGATTAAAAGGGTATATAATACTTAAAAACGCAATCTCTAGTTATTTGAATAATTATCTTATAAGGAATATCTCTCATTTTCCAACAAAGGAGAGTCTAACGCTGACATAAAGTACACAATAAAGGAACTATTTTATGGATGCAACATCTTAAGATCGCTTTAGTTCTTTAGTAATATCAAAGCTCTAAGATAAATCTACTTTTACACTGAATACTCTAGAAATAATGATGTTGTATAGTTACATACTATATGGTAGTTAAGATTCTGGTATACTTACTTCCTAAGACAAAAATGCAAATCTTTAATCTTTCTTTGTCTTGCAATGAGTTCTCCTTTCCCACTGCCTTAAAATGGGGTCAGGTCCTTGACGTCTTATTAATACAGATCCCTTCATTGGCTACATCTCCTAATGTCCCTGTTTAGTTTACAGCATGACATTTCTCCTTGTCCTCTAAACCAGAATAGAGTATCACCTCTGACTCTTATTTCTCCTTTCCATTTCTTCTCACATGCAGTCAGTTACCAAGTCCTATGGCTTCTTTTGCCACAATACCTCTTGGAGTTCATACCATCCTTTCAGCTGCTGCCCCAAGGCTTAACGCAGAAACCACACCACCTCTTAACCAGATTTCCTACTTTCAAATTCTGTTTACTCTAAAAATCCCACACACTGCCAACCTGTTAATTTTCCTAAAACCTTAACCAAGGATGAGGAAGGACAGTGAAAGCAGTTGCATTTCTGGGAAGCTACTATGTATACCATATGTTATACTACATATTTGACGTATGTGACTTAATCTAATCTTCATTCTTGTGAGCTACGTATTATAATTCCCATTTTACAGAAAGGAATACTAAGAGGTAGAGACATTTAACTTTCCTAAGGCCACAAAGCTAGTAACTAGCAAAGTCCAGATCTAAATCCAGGTCTGTCCCCAGGTCTATCTTTCTCCAAAGCCTAAGTGCGTGTCAGGGGTTGGCAAACTTTTTCTATAAAAGGCTAGATAATAGATATTTTGGCTCTGTAGGCCATAGGATCTCTGTCATATCTACTCGATCTACCACTAGAGCATGAAAACAGCCTTAGTATGGCTATGGTCAATGAAATTTTATTTATAAAAACAGATGGCAGGCTAGATTTGACCCATGGGTCAGAGTTTGTCAACACCCATGCTATATCATAAACTCTGATTAGTACCAACTTTTGTGTTTCACACTTACTAGTTTCAAGATTGGCAGACCAATACTTGTTTGCGAAATGACTTAAACGCAATGACTGCGTATCTTGAGCACAGAACACAGGTCCATGAAAAAGTAAAGAATCTGGGAACTATCACTGTGTTTGGACTGAGTATTCGGCAATCCAAGAACACCACTCTTTGTGAGCCTCACCACATGGCGTACAGTTAGGGTTTGGTTACCAAATTTTTCTTTTCTAATTTAATCTTAACCCCCAGAAGTTGGCCAGTTACTAACATTTTGATGTGTATGGTCCTAGATGCTATGTGTCCATGCAGGTTTCTTGTTTTGTTTTTTAAAAATGGGATTATACCACATAAATTGTTCTACAACTTATTTAAAAAACAAAACAAAAAACCTTAATATACCACGGACATCTTTGAAGTACACAGTTCTCTTTAATAGCTACATAGTGGGGGCGCCTGGGTGGCTCAGTCAGTTAAGTGTCTGCCTTCGGCTCAGGTCATGATCCGTCCTGGGATCGAGTCCTGCATCAGGCTCCCTGCTCAGTGGGGTGTCTATTTCTCCCTCTGCCTCTCCTCCTGGCTTGTGCTCTCTCTCTCTCTCAAATAAATAAATAAAATCTTAAAAAAAAAAAAACCAAAAAACTACAAGGGGGCCCGGGTGGCTCAGTTGGTTAAGTGATTGCCTTCGGCTCAGGTCACAACAGGACTGAGTCCCGCATGGGGCTCCCTGCTCAGTGGGGAGTCTGCTTCTCCCTCTGACCCTACCCCCTCTCAGGTACTCTCTCTCTCAAGTAATAAATAAATAAAATATTTTTAAAAATAGCTACATAGTATTACATTATATGAATATATCATACTTTATGTACCCATTCCTTTGATAAATATTTAAATTGCTTCCAATTTTACATATTGATTTTTAAAAGTCACCTGACTGCAAATATTTCATAAATTACCACACTCAAACAGAGTCAGATCTCTGAAGTTCCCACAAACATGACCCACATTTTGGTAATTTGCCAGATGGACTCACGAAAGACAGCAAAAATACATGGTCAGATCAGTAAGGGAAAAAGATCTAGGTGGAGTCTCGACAAATTCATGCACAGGCTTCCTATGCACACCCTCCCCCACCTTAGTTTAGGAAAAGACACACCCACAGCACTCCTTTTCCTAGCACTGGAAACTCCGCCAACTTGTACAATGTTCCTACCCAGGGAAGCCAATTTGAAGCTTGGAGTATAGATTTTTACTGAGGGCTGTTCATGTTGGCATTCTCTGCCTAGCAACTAGTAATTCCAGACTCCCAGAAAGAAAGCTGGTATTCATTATAGACCCACTGTACAGTCTAGGCACAATGTGACACCCTTATTAGGGGACTTTTCCTATTACTGTAGGAAACTTTTTGCAGGTCAATTTCCTAGATGCTAGGCAAGGCTAACCTTGTAAGCAGGCCCTTCTAAAGATAGTAGCCTTAAGTCGGCTTTATTAACTCTTTTTCTGTACAACCTTTCTACCCTCTGGAGTATCAAGTCTCAGATAGAAAGGATAAGCATATTTCTGAATCTCAGAGCAGAAATCAGAATGTGAGGGTAGTCTTAAGGCAAGAAAAACCTGTATCTTTTTATTTATTTATAAAACCTGTTTGTTTGTTTGTTTTTACAGGCAAGATCACACTACAGATTCTAAGATAGGATTTTTCAATGAATGAGCTAGTGTCACACTTGTTCTTTTCTTTGATAGAAAGTTCTTTTTTCTTTGGTAAATTCCTATCCACTCTTCAAGTCCATTCTTTGACTCCTCCAGAGTTAAATCATTCTTGTGCTCTTGTTGCACTCACCGTATCCTACTGTCATTCCGTTGTTTTATTGTGTATCTTTCCCACACAACCTAGTCCCTGCGTGGCATGAATTTTCTGTCTCATCTTTGTATTCTTATGGCCAAGTATATAGATGCTCAATTTAATTTTCAATAGGTAATAAGTAAATGGTAGGGATACACCATATGATACATTAGAGTCTGTTAAAAAAATGATTTGGAAACAATTTAATAGTAAGGTTAAAGTCATATACTAAATAAATAATAATAAAAGTAGCCTATCTTTTAAGAGAATTATGGCAGGATTAACCACAAAATCTAGTATCACTTCTTTTATATGAAGAATTTTTAGTGATCAATGTGATGTTTATTTTCTAAGTCTCATTTCATAAAAGCAAAGTAAGATCTAAGACCAAACAACGCACAAAGGAACACAACACAAGAATAACTATAAAACAAAATAAAAATAAGACATATATGAATTCAAAACACCACTAACTCAACCATGGTAATCCAGAGGCACTGAGGTCTCTAGGTGATGTAATCTATTCAGACAATTATTGATTTATAATTTTGAATTTTAACTTAAATCTCTTAAGAATACATGATTTGTATTTTATTAACTTTCAGAATTGTCTTCCTTTTTTATTTTGATCTGCCACAAATAACTTGAAAGGTAGTTTAGCATTTAACAGTCCTGTAGTCATCATCCATTCCTGCTAGTAAATAACCATAAATGAAGGTCACATATCTGTAAACAAAGCACACATTTCCTACTCAGGAATAACTGGTTTAAAGAAGGTGAGCATAGCAGGCTCAAGTGACTGGGTTGGCCAATCATTTTATTTTGATTAATGGTTAACTAGTTCAATGTTCCACTCATATTAGAAGTAACTCTTGCTTATTCTCTCCTGAATTTAGAAGGTCTAAACAATTTTAGTCACAATAGCTTCACATTTGATAATTCTCTGTTCCATTATTTCAACATTTTGGTGAAATAGTAATTTATGAGTGTTACCAGCTATATATTACCTGAATACGAAAGAAATATCTATCTAGAGAGCCAAGAGATGACAGAGAAAATTAAATGTTGAAACAGATTTTATATAATTTTATTTCAAAATGCTAAAAGCCTTGAATTCTGATATGAAAAAAACCCCCACATTTTTACACAGTATAGTCAATTTGGCAACCGCAATTTTTTTTTTTTTTTTTAGAGAGGGGTGGAGGGGAGGGGCAGGAGGAGAGAGAATCTTTTTCTTTTTTAAAGATTTTTATTTATTTGACGGAGAGAGAGAGAGCACAAGCAGGGGGAGTGGGAGGCAGAAGGAAATGGAGAGGGAGAAGCATGCTCCCCACTTAGCAGAGAGCCTGACGTAGGGCTCAATCCCAGGACCCTGGGATAATGACCTGAGCTGAAGACAGATGCTTAACCAACTGAGCCATCCAGGCGCCCTAAGGGAGAGAGAATCTTAAGCAGGCTCCACGCCCAGCACAGAGCCCAATGAGGGACTCCATCTCATAACCTTGAGATCGTGACCTGAGCCGAAATCAAGAGTCAGACACTCAACTGACTGAGCCACCCAGGTGCCCTGCAACCACGTTTTTTAAAACACCAATGTAAAACTTATAAACGCTAATTGTGTTCTGATCAGTATCTAGACACAGAAGAAATAATCTGCACCCTAAGAAAGCCCTCTTGGGTGGCACTTCTTAAGTTATTCTATATAATCAGGTGCAAGTCTTCTGTTTTTAGAAATAATAGGCTGTTGGGGTGCCTGAGTGACTCATTTGGTTAAACGTCTACCTTTGGCTCAGGTCATGATTCCAGGGTCCTGGGATTGAGCCTCACGTCGGGCTCTCTGCTCAGCAGGGAGCCTGTTTCTCCCTCTCCCTCTGCCTGCACTCTGCCTACTTGTGCTCTCTCTCTCTCTGTCAAATGAATAAATGAAATCTTAAAAAAAACAAAAAGAAAGAAAGAAACAGACTGTTAAGGGGATCACTCACAATTCTTTGTCCAGAGGTCTCTAAACAGCTACCAATTTCTAACCAAAAGACAAGGAATAACCTCAAGTAAGCTATGGCTACAAAGTTTCAGATAAGTCATTCCAGTTTCTAGTTGCCATGAGATACAGCCAGCATTATGTCAAACTCAGTAAGAGAAGTCACATTTCTCTGGATTAGACATTTATTTAGTACCTATAAATACAGTACTAAAAACACTACTAAACTTTCAGCCAGCTTTTAAAATACCAGTTAGATTAATTAACAGCAAATAGGTGTTTTATATAAAAATTATTTTACGAAATTTTACACATGATGGAGAATAACAAAAACCCCTTTAAAATTTAAGTAATAAAAAAGGAAAACTATATAAATGTGAATTGTTATTGGCCCACATTCTATATTATGTTCAACAATATGAGGTTCGAGTTTCCACTTTACAACAAGGACAAATTACATAGCTAGAATGGGAAATCTTTTCTAATGCTCAAAAACCAAATAGGGCTCATATTAGATAGCTACTTCACTTTTCTAGGTTATCTTGGAGCCAGCCTGTTATAAATGTAAAGATGTCCTCTGAAGAGAAGTGCATGGATAAGAGATAATCTGTTACACTACTACCAAAGAGGGGAACTGAGGTTTATATCCTCAGCTCTTCTCTGACACTTACAGGTGGTCATCAGTAGCAGGCAGAAGCAGAAACATAAATGTGATTCAAGTGGTGCTGGAATCACTGTGTACCAATATAATGAACATTTACAGTATCTACATATCATAAAACAAAAGCCACAGCATGAAATCCTAGAGACAGTTTTTTCTTCAGTGTGCTAAAGGTGATCTCACAACTTCATCTGTCCTTTTACACACATGTACTCTACCTGACAAGCTGGATCAAGACCCATTTTTCTTCTGAGGAATTTTTCTACATGCCCAATAGTTGCTTCTCCTGAAACTCGGACAAACTTCTTCTCCAACGGCTACATAAATAAACATAAATATTTTCAGAATAAATATGCGTAAAATGTTTAAATCATAAAGCAAATTTTAAAAGCAAAGATGTTCAACAGATTTATGAGAAAAGCTACTATGAAATTTAAGCTAATTTACCTAGCAAAGAAAAAAAAAGAATTTTTGCTTAGCTTCCCCTCTCTGAAAAATATAGCAATAATTTTTTAATAGAAAGACTTGCTGGTTTATTTTAATACCTCATCAAAAATAAAACTCAGAGCAAAATTTATTGACAGAGAAAGAATACCTAAGACTAAATTATGTCTAAAACAATCTAGTTTCTTCAACAAAAAAACTGCAAGAAAAAAAAAAAAAGAACAAGATGCAGGATGAACTTCTAGACTAAAACAGATGTAAGGAACATAAATAAGAGATATGCCAACCAATTACAATGTATGGATCTTATTTGGGTCCTGATTTAAACAAACCTATAGAATAATTTTCATGAGATAACCTAGGAAATTTAAATAGCATGTGCATATTTGATTAAGGAATTGCTGTTCGTTTTTAAAACTGTAGTATCATTATTATGTTTGTAAAAAGTCCTTATCTTTTAGAAATAAATCTAATTATTTACTGATAAAAATGATATATAATCTGGGATTTGTTTTGATATTATAAGTGGTGAAGATATAGATGAAGTGAGACTAGCCATCAGTTTATAATTACTGAAGCTGAGTTGTCTACATGGGCATTCATTTTACAATTCTGTCTACTTTTGTATGAGTGCAAAATTTTCCATAATACAGGTTTTTCTTTTTTAAGGGGAAAATAAAAAGATTAACATCTAGACATGTGGCTGGAATCGGATCCAATGGTCTAAGGTGACAGGTGGAGAGGCCTCAGGGTTTTAAAGCAGAAACTAACGCTTAACCAGCTACTCTGTCTCTGAGGCAGTTTTAAGGATGCTACTATCTAATACAAATGAAAAGTTGAGGTAATGAGAACTAAAAGGGTACCTTTTAGGAAAACATGAGCAGTGTTTTCAACACTGAAAGACAGGGAGCCCAAAATGGCTACCAGAGGACTTAGGTCAGGCAACACTTGTTTCATATGTAACAGTGTCCAGCTTTCCTACCTATAATGCGGTTTCTTAAGATCCTTCCTTACCATAAAGCTATCTCTTATTACCACAGTGTAGCAGGTAGCCTAAGTGTTTAGTGCAGGTATTCCAGAAACAGACCGCTTGGCTATAGAGTTGGGGTTCTGCCATTTTCTAGCTCTAAGTCTTTAGGCAAGTTGCTGAACCTTTCTGTTCCCATTTGTAAAAGAGATAATAGCACCTACTACACCTCATAAATTTATCAAGAGGAAAGTGAGTTGATGTATGTAGATACCTATTAATTCCTGGCACATAGTTACTACTGGCATATTGTGACCATTTTACGCTTAATGTAAAAAGAATTCGACTCTTATAGAGGGCCTAATAATCACCATGGGATACTGATATAACCTAGACAAAAATGGCGAAGTTTCATGTTCTTTTAATGGAGGTACAGGAATCATCTCAGAACGCTAAGGCAGCCACCCTGAGGAGGAGGTACAACCATCCCACAGGTGCAGTCCCCAAGAAAATACCTCACTGTAGGTGGCAATGCCTGATGAGCATGAGAATCCCATCAAGGACCTTAAGAAGCTGCTATTGTGAATTATCTAGCTATGCCTGTCTGGCAAACAGTGCATTTCTGAAGGCTAATTTCCTGGGCTTACCTCAGGTATACCAGCAGAGGACAGTCCAATTCCCCTTATTTCTTAAATTCTTGGTGAGCACCTTATCCCAGGTGTTTGTTAAAATTAATCCAACTTAGCTCAAGTTATAAATACTGTACTGTTTAGATTATCCAGAACACAATTATGACATGTGCCAATACCTGAAAGAAAACAACTGGTCTTGGCTTTCAAAGCTAGGGTGGCTAACGTTAGTCCTCATGCCCCAGGTTCACAAGTTAACTGGATATTTCCCCCCATATAATTCACATCCAGTTTTTAAGAAAACAATTTGGTTTGGGGTTGTTTTTTGTTTTTTTCATTTAAAGCTCTAAAACCAGCTCTTACCTAGTGAACTCATTTTTTTCTGCTATACCTAATAGCCTCCTACCATCTGCAAATAAATTGGAAAAAAGAAATCCACAGAATTACACTTCTTTGAAATTAAACACAGCAATCTTCCCTGCTGTCTCTAACACAAAAGGTCAATTTGATAAGAAAGTTGAATAAGCTAGTTTAAGATAGTCTCTAGGAAGATTTAAGAGACATTTGGTTATTTTCTGGCTTTAGACAATGCATACCACTAAAAAGAACTTTTAAAAAGGTGGTATCAACTCATAATTATATTTTACCTTGGAAAAATTCCTATCTCTGTCAACTGAAGAGGCCTAGAAACAGTTATGAACCCAGTAGCTATATGAACCCTTGGTAGCCAGATTCCGATTTTTAAAAACCACCAAAAGGAACTAGGACACCTTGGAGAAAGGACTAATTCCATGTCTGGGGGACAAAAGATGTACAAGTAACATCTTATCATATCAGATAGCAAGAAAATATCACAGACTATGATATCTATGAAGGACAATTTGAACATCAGTAAATAAAATAACTGAAATGGGCTTATTTATTTTAGAAATAAATTTTTTTAAGGATTTTTTTATTTATTTGACAGAGAGAGAGCCAGAGATAGTGACAGAGCACAAGCCAGGAGGAGAGGGAGAAGCAGACTCCCCGCTGAGCAGGGTGCCCGATGGGGGGCTCGATGAAATGGGTTTAAATCACAAATATGTTTAAATTCATGAGTTCATATTAAAGTAAAAACAACAGAACCTATTTGGTCATAACTGGAGTATGCTAATGAACCAACTCATTACTCTGAACTCAGTAAGTAAAGGGAAAGAATCAAGCTTTTATCCTGCTTTTCCTATATAAACTATACCACTGGCTAACCAAACAGACAAAGGGAAGTTTCTCTTTATAGAAGTATTTCAAATAATAAAAGAAAGAATGATAGGGGCACCTGGTGGCTCCGTTTGGTGGAACATGTGACTCTTGATATTGGGGTTGTAAGTTCAAGCACCACATTGGGTGTAGAGATTACTTAAAAATAAAATCTTAAAAAAAAAAAAAAGGAGGAATGATAGCATCATTTTCCAAACCCTATTAAGTTAATGGGCTTAGCCACTGAGCACCAATGGCTGCTAACATTATAAAGAGGCCCAGACAACAGACATTATGTGCCTCTAGATGGAAAGAAACACCACCACCTATGAAATAGTGTTGCTCCCCTCAAATCAAACCTGTGTGATCAACACTCAGACTTAACTAACAGTTTTTGGGAAATACAGAGGACAGAAATACATGCTAAATTATACCATAGCAATGCAACATCAAAACCCAATCTGTAGAAAACTATAGGACAAATGACTCGGTTTCATCAACAATGAATTGGAAGAAAAAAGAAATGGAAAACCTACAGATCTGAAGACATATCAACCAATCACAATGTGTGAACTTTACCTGGATCTTGTTTTAAAGTGTTAAAGAAAAGAGAGAGAGAGAGAAAACACCCACTATGATTGAGACAATTAAAAATCTGAACACTGAGTAGATATTTGACAGTAAGAAATCGTTAATTTCTTTTTCATTCGCCATCCCCAACCTTTTGAAAAATGACTAACTTACAAAGTTGTAAGATAGTACCAGGAAGACCCAGATAGCTTTCACCTAGTTTACAAACTGTTAATATATTGCTATATTCACTTTATCTCTTCTAATTTATATGTATATGTGTATATGTGCATGTTAATGTTCTGTTGGACCACATGAGAATTATTTGCAGACAGATATTTTACCCCTAAACATATCAGCAGTTATCTTCTCAGAATAAAGGGGTTCTCCTATATAACCACAATATAATTAACAGAAACTATATATTCAGGCAATTGAACATTAAAACACCACAATTATCTAAATAGTCCAAATTCTTTTATAAACTGTCTTACTAATATCCTTTAAAAACTTTTCTTATGTCATGAAGGCTCACATACTGCATTTTGTTGTCATGTTCCTATAATCTCCTTTAATCTAGAAAAGCTCTGCCACTTTATTATCTTTCATGACACTGACACTTTTTAACTTTTTTTTTTTTGGTATGATACATGGTCATTAAAAAAAGAGACTCCTCTTTTAAGAATACTGAAATATGCTGGGGATTTGTTTCAGAATAATACTAGAAGGGAAGTGGACAGAGGTATAGAAGAAATTAAATTGGCCATTAGTTAATTGGTAAAGCTGGGTGATGGACACAGGGAGGTCCTACTTTTCACTATGTTTAAAAATTTTCATAATTAATGCGGCGCCTGAGTGGCTCAGTTGGTTTAAGCATCCGACCCTTGATTTTGGCTAAGATCATGATCTCAGGGTCATGAGATCAAGCTCGTGTGGGGCCTGCTTAGGATTCTCTCTCCCTCTATCCTTCCCCCCTTGCCCACATGTGCTCTTTCTCTCTCAAAAAAAATTTTTTTTGGTTTTTTTTGTAATTAAAAGTTAAAAAAAATGACTAGAAAAATTATCTGGACTTGATTACTGCCTAGTGAAACACTGTGAAATTGAATGTGGCAAATAGGATTTATGGCTTTCATGCTACAGGTCTACATGGTAAAAAGTTTAACAACTAGGCAACACCTAGACAGACATACTTAAACTCAAAGATAAGATATAAAAACAGCTTTTTAAGTAGCAGAGAATACTAAGCTATAATATCAAAAGCTATAACTAGAACTCTGTTAAAATGACAGAATGAAAAGAAAAACAGTAAGATTGCTAATCTATTAACTAAGAAAGTATAAGACTGTTTTAGCAAAGTAAAAATCGTCACAAAATGCAGAATTAATAAGATCATTTGTTTCTGAAAGAGGTTCATCATCTCTCACAGGTATAAGGACTTCAAATTACGTCTGTATCATCAATTAAAACTGAAAGCTTAATGTCTTAAAACTATGGGAGAATGGTATAATCAAACTTCTATATGCCTATCACCTAGCTTTAGCAACTCAAGGCCAATCTTGTTTTAAATACACCACACCCATTTCCCACTGTAACTACTTCTTGGCCCCCATTCCCCAGATTTGTTTTGGTGCAAACCCCAGACATATTTCATTTGTAAACACTTCAGTATGTATCCCTAAAAGATAAGAGATCTTTTTAAAAACATGATACCATTACCATACTTTAAAATTCCTTGATATCAGAAAATATCTAGTAAATGTTCAAATTTCACCAATTGTCTCAATTTTCTTACCCAGCAGGAAATGATTTTATTGCTTTTAGGGCTGTCATTAAAGAGAGAATAAAAATAAAACAAAGATTTTGTGAAAAAATATAAAAACCAAATATGAACTCAAACTATGAATTCTAATTTTTACATGTATTATTTTTACCAGTATATTTTTTTGTACTTTCAAAATGTATACACTAAATGTATTACAAACAATACTTCCATTCAAAGTTCCCATTGGATCTTGCTTAGCTACTTTTTAAAAATTTAACAGCTTTATTGGGATATAATTCATGTATCATTAAATTCACCATTTTAAAGTATACAATTTAATGGTTTTTAGTTTATTTAAACAGAGTTGTGCAACTCATCACCACTATCTAATTTCAGAATATCTTCATCACCCAAAAAGAAACTCCAAACCAATTAGCAGTCACTCCCAATTTCCCGCTCTCCCCCGAGACTCTGGCAACCACCAATCTATAGAATTTTCCGCTTCTATAAATTTCTCTGTTCTAGACATTTAACATAAATGGAATCATGCATTATGTGGTCTTTTTGTGCCTGATTTCTTTCATTTAACATAATATTTTCAAAATTCATCCATGTTGTAGCATTTATCAGTACTCCACTCCTTTTAATTGCCAAATAATACTCCACTGTGTGGACATATCATATTGTGTTTATCCATTTACCAGTGGATGGATTTTTGGGTTGTTTCCAATTTGGGGTTATTCTCTCATAAGTACTTAAGTTTATTTTTCAAATCAAATCCAAATAAACTCCATACATTGTAATTAGTTATGTCCCTTGAGTCTCTTTTAATTAATATGTTCTTTTTTTTTTTTTTAAGATTTTATTTATTTATTTGACAGAGAGAGACAGCCAGCGAGAGAGGGAACACAAGCAGGGGGAGTGGGAGAGGAAGAAGCAGGCTTCCCAGTGGAGGAGCCCGATGCGGGGCTCGATCCCAGGACCCCGGGATCATGCCCTGAGCCAAAGGCAGACGCTTAATGACTGAGCCACCCAGGCGCACCATAATATGTTCAATCTATATGTTTCCTCTTCACCTCTCTCTCTTTTATTCTGAAGAAACAAAATTGTGCTGTAGCTTTCCACTGTCTAGATGTGGCTTATTATATTCCTACAGTGTCATTTAACATGTTCCTTTGTCCCCTGAATTTCTTGTAAATTAGTAATTAAATCTAGGAGTGTGATTAGCTTCACATTTGTTTTGGCACGAATACTTCACAGGTGGTATTGCCATCATATTTTTCTAATGTGTGACGACTGGAACTACATTAATATGCTAGGTCCATATGTGCTTCTGTGGAAGCAACAGGCTAATATTTCAACTTAATGTCTAGTTCTTTCTTCATAAAGTTTTTATACTCTGTTGGTTTGTGTGGCTACTACAAGTCATTGGACAAACATCTTCGGCAAACTCTAGGAGCATATGACACTGTACTTGTCCCATACAGAAATTTATATGCCACTTTCCCACCCACCATACTACTAGGAAAGAACTTCCTAATCATCATAAATCTGATATTTTACAACTTAGAATAAATTCAAAGTTACCAAAATTAACACTGCATTCCTTCCATCACACTGATCTCTGGGAAACTTCTATAATATACTTCATCCATAGAAGTACCCATCTATTCCTATGCTTTAATTCACGTCTCTAAGCCAATACTATATTCACAAAACAGTATACCCGACCAGGTATAATTCACCCAAGTATTAGTACGGACTTTGAAAAAGTCACTAAAAATCTAAACAGATCAAAGTCAGCTATTTCCTATATATTTACAAGGAACTATAAGGCCTGATTTAGACCTTTTTAAAAGTTACCTTTAAAAAATAAAAAAAAAAAGGAAAAGTTACCTCTTCCGGAATGACTTATACTATAGGACTATAGGAGCAACACTGTATACAATGGGACCTGTGACAAGAGAGCCTTTAAGACAACTCTGAACTAAGGTACGTTAACAAAGGACTTCATTCTTACCTCTTAAATTTCATAAATGATTGAAACAAGTCAGGGCAGGTTTACCTTGAGCCCAAAATGCTACATGCAAATAAAAATTTAAGCTCATATTTAACTCTGAATGCCAACTATGCAAAAAATGCTTTGAAATATTTTGTAAAGTCACCAAGTTATCACAGTATTTGGTTTTAGAGTTTTAAAATTTTCTCACTTGTTTTCTTAGACCACTGTCCTGAATTAAAAACAAATCCCTACTTAATAACTCTTTTCTCATAAACTTATTATGAGAGCATTACTGAATGTCCTTCATATTTCTACAACTTTTATTTATAAAACACTACTTTAATGGAAAACAATCTCCACATGATTGCTAATCTGATCTTTAACTGTGTACTATATGGTCCTCCTGTGAAATAAATAAAAATAAAATACCTTAAAATGTCCCGTGCCTTCATTAGCACTGAAAAAATGAAAGCAAAATTAATCAACATTTTAAACTATATGTTAAATCATACAACACAGGAAAATAACATGAATATAAATATTTGAGGAATATCAATTTAATTTTAAAACACCATCACCTAACCCTTTACAAAATAAATAAATGTAGTTGTCATTTCTGCCACCTAGTGGTAAGGCAAAGGCAATGTTAGCCGCTATTTTACACCACTTTGTGCCCTTCCAGGAGTTAAAAGTATATCCTTAATATTTAGATTTCCCCGCATGTAGCATTCTAACATTTTCCAGTTTAAAGTAAAAACTTTTCTATCATAACTAATGTGTTTTTTTCCTTATAGTAACCCTTACAAGATAGATTTCTTACAAGAAGGCTGCTAGATTTCCTGTTGTTTTACTTATAGCAATAATGGGCATGATTTACTCAGTTTGCTCTTCACCCTGAAGTACAAAGAGATTTCTTGATTAAATCGATTATGGCACGAGGAGACTAGGGGCACTAATTTTTGTTGGGCATCTATTATGTACCAGGCATTATATTAGGTCTTCATATAGGATGCATGTTTTTCATTTGGTCCTCATAATAGCCCTGCATATCAGGTATTAGCATTCCCCTTCTATAGATGAGGAAAATTAAGCTCAGAGAGGTTTAAAAACTTGTGTAAGGTCACAGAGCTATTAAATGATAAAGCTTCAAACTCAGGTGTACCTAGCATCAAAATCCACATTTTCTCTTCCCTATCATGTTGTGAAGAGTAGGCCAGATCACAACTGCATCATCTATGGAATATTCTTACAATACAAATAGAGAAATATATTAAAATACAACATATAAGCTATATTATAAATAATATTACAATATAAATATTATATATATGGATATAATAGAAACCTAAAATATATAATATAAGCTTAGAGTTGTAAAATAAAATACCCTATTTGTTACAAGACTTAATTTCTATAGAATCCATGATGTATGGTCATCTGGCTTCTGCTTAGGAACCTAAAGAGATAGAGAGCTTCTTATCTGACAAGTCAGTTCATTCCATTTGTGGGCAACTTCATTAGAAATTGCTTGCTTGCACTGAAGCAGTAAGTTTTTCCCTGTAACTTACACCCACTAGTCCTAGTTTTGCCTTTTGGTAGTCTTGTGAACTAGACCCAATCTTTCCTTTATATGATAATCCTCTAAAGATTTGAAGTGAACTTAAGGGGCTTATGATTGTTTTTTATTTTCAGATTATTTTTGTTCCTTCCCTTACCACATATGACATGATTTTCAAACCTTTTACTATTCTGGTTACACCTTGGTTTACCAACATCTCTCTTAAAATGTACTGCTCAGAGCTGAACATAGTACTCTAGTTGAAGTAATACAGCGTATAGTTGGATATCATCTCCCTGGTTCACTACATGCTACTGAGTTTAAGATTGCATGAAATTTTTGCTGTATCACACTTATGTCATGTGAGTCCATTTTCTTTACTAGGCACATGTACAAATTACAGTACCACAGACTACTTTAACTTTTACTTTTGAATACCCTGCATTACTTCAATATTCATATATTGGTAATAGTTAGACATGGTAGGAACACCATAAGTTGATACTTAGGACAATCCTGTTAGTTGCTATTATAATCCCCAATTCAGAAATATAGAAACTGATGATGAGAGAAGTTCAGCTACATCCCAAGGGTTATACACCTTGAGTTACTGAGACTCTTCAAAGGATATGCTTTCTATACACACTACACTGCCTGTCTCAAGTTATTTCTTTTTACCGTCTTCTACTTTACACACGGAAACTGAAGAACAAAAAAGGAGAAGTAGAAGACTATCTAAAGATCATGAAACACGCGTACCTAATTTAGGGGGAAATCTAACTTCATATTCCAGTGGTTGAAAAATCACTGTTCACAGGCTGAACCTACCTCAGTGTTTTTTGCTCCTCCAGCTTAAGTGAGGTCAAAAGCTGGACCAAATTTGCTTTTGTACTTGCATCAGGTTAAAACTCCTCTGCCACTTGTCCTGCCATGAAAGAGCTGCCTATGGGCTATCCTCAGGAGCCTGACTTTTGTGGTAACATAAAAGCTCTTCCATGTAGTGAACTCTGGGGACTGGTGACTTCAAATGGATTCTTTGCCTCTGGAAGCTTTCTTTCAAAAGGACTCCTTGCCACACTGGAAGCTTTCTTCCCCTCAACCAGTTGAAAACAGATAAAGAGCTATATTATGAGTTAGACTACTCATCATAATCATCAACATAAAAGACTCAATTCTTTCTTTTTACAGATAGGGAAGCTGAAGCTCGGAGAAGTTAAAACTAAAAGTTCCAGGAAGGCAAAGGCCGTGGCTAACTTATTCAAACTGTATTCTCAACAACTAGCAGAATGCTGTGCTGGTACGTAAAGCAGGACCTTAATAAACATCTTTTGGATAAACGAAAAGCAATTTGTTAATGTTTACAAAGCTAGATAACACAAAAGCTAGGATTTAAATCTAGATCCCTTATTCCAAGTGAGGGCTCTTTTTTCTTTCTTTTTTTTTGGAACAAGGACCAAGTTTTTTATTTGTTCATTTCTTGCATTTGAAGTATTCCCCAATGTCATCCTTGGCCTGAGACTCTCTGCCGTAGTCCTTAGCCACCACACAATTACAACCAACCACTTATGGGGTTTTCCCTCTCTGACAATTTTATAGAGCCTCACCCATTCTCCTAGTTTCTTGTTGTCATCAACCTTAATTAGGTTGATTTGGTGTTCAGCATAAAGGGCCTCCATCAACTTGACATACATAGGCTTATCACAGTTAGATGCAAGCACACAAAGATAGGCTTGGTGCTTGTCTAAGGTTTCGGCAGCTTTGCAAATTCCACATGCTAGTCCAGCATGGATGAGGGCGGTCTTCACCGCCTCTTGTAAAGCAGCATTAATGTCCATTACACCTCCACCAGCAATGCCTTACTCGGCCATGGTGGTGGGTTTTGGGTGGAACCGAACCGAGTCCACCTGAGCCTCAGCCTCCTGGCGACTGGCAGCAGGGAAAGAGCATGAAGGCTCTTTTTTCTATAGCAGGGAATGTATTAATAATGTAATAAGTTTGGTAAGTGGTAATGACTGCCTTGAGTACTGTGGTCAAGTCTTACCCATTAGGAAAGCCTGCCATGATTAATTATTGATTTCTGCAGTGGGTAAAGGAAGAGGTAATAGTGGCATACTCATCACATATTTGCTATCATTGCAACCCTGCCACTTTTCAAAAAATGTATAAAAAAAGCTGATCAGTTCTTACCGTGCATTGTAGGAAATGTTACATTTCCCCAAAATATTTTTTAGAAATATAAATTCCTTTCAGTTTTTAAATTTTAATTAAATAGACTTATTAAAAATCAAGTTACATGGTAAAAATTCAAATACAATGAAAAGTAAGACTTTCCCTTCGTTGTCCTTTTCCAGAGGTAACTAGCTGCCATTTTCTTATATGTCCTTTCAGGAATGGTCTGTGCATGTAAAATACATTTCTATGCACATATTTTCCACCACTGTCTTTAAATAAATAGGAACACACTATGTATTCTCTTATTTTGGAGATTGCTCCATATTAGCATATACGCTGTCACATTAACGCATAGTCATATGCTATATACCATTATTTAACCAGGTCCCTTTTGGACATTTAGATTGGAACACATTCTTTGCTACCAGAAATTGCTGGCTTAAAGTTTGGTATTACAGTTTCTGTTCATTCCTCCAAAGGGATTTTTATTTCATTATCAACCACTACTACATGGGATTTGTGTAGGCATGAGAAACGTTTCTGGCCTTAAGAGGTCCTTAATATCAGCTGAGAACATAGGGTGACTACATAAAGAGATAAATACAACATAGCACAAGCTAGACACAAGTAATGATACAGGCAACCTAAAATTAAAAGGAGGAAATAATTAAAAAGTAAAGTAGTCATCAGTGACATAAAATGATTTTTTCCAAAAAAGGCATTTTAGTTTATTCTGCAAACTATTTAAGTATTTTGAAAACTGCAGTTTGATACATGCCAACTCTGTGATCATGATAACGTTTAACAATGTTGCAATATAATGGAGTACACCATATGCTACATAAGATGTTTGAAAGAAGCTATTTATATGAATTAGAAAGATACACAACTACCTTAGAAAACAAACTGACAAAACCAAGTAAAGTTAAAAACAAACATATGCTAAGATGCAGCAAATCTATACTCTTAGAGAACTATCCTGTATATGTATGTATATACACACACACACACAAGGACATATGTACACAAATATTTAAAGCAACATTATTTATAATAGTAAAAAAAGAATGGAAACAAGCTAAATGTTCAATAGTACAAGAAAAGAAATTATTGTATGTTGATTTTGAGGGACTACCAGGCAACGATGAAAACGAATGAACTACAGCTACACACTTCCACATGATGAATCACAGAAAGCCGAGTGAAAAAAGCAAGTTGTAAAAAAAAAAAAAAAAAAAGCAAGTTGTAAAACACAGTGATACCATATGAAGTTTTTCATGGACAAAAGCAATTCTACCTATTACTTATGGATTAACACATGAGATAAACATTTTTTAAAAATCATGGGAATGGCGATCATTATTTTTAGGAGAGTGGTTATTAACCTCTAAGAAAAGGGAGGAGGGACAGGAAGAGGTAGCCAAAGGCTTCTGCCATACTAGCATGGGTTATTTCTTAAGCCAGATGATGGTGATACAAGTGGTTGTAGTACTATTCTTTAGATCTTTTTCTAAGTCTTAAACATTTCATGACTAATTTTTTAAGAGGATATCAGAAAAACTTGATTTTACCTGAGTTCAGGATCATTTTGTAACTGTTGGCACTTACCAAATTCTTTATTTTGAGGCTAAGAGGTAGAGGTTTAGGGTACTCACCCAATGAACTCTAGTAATAAAGACATATCAAGTTCAGGTGGAATACGAAACACTGATTCTAGGACTTTCTTAGATCTTCCTTTGCTCGAAGGGACTGGCTGTGGAACAGCTATTTAACAGCCAAAGAAAAAAGTTGAGTTAGAATAAAAATTTCATGAATTGAGATCTTTGAAAAATAATCACATATTATAAGTATGTTGACTATTTAAAAGATCATAAAGCACTCAATCTCCCTTTCTTTAATAACATTAACTAATCTGTCAAAGCCAGTGAAATTGCACCTGGAGACCACTCCACAATGGAAGACAGACATATATGGCTGACTTTTCAGGGCCACGGAGAGAGATAATCATAACATAACAGATATGTTTAATCTTTGACAAGCACTACTGCGTGCCAGGGCTCAAGGCTCATACTGAGCACTGTACATGCACATTCTTGTTTAATCCTTATTATAATTTCGTAAGTATACAGCTACTCTTTTTTTAACAGTTAAAACTGTAAAGAAACTGAGATTACTGTTTAAGTGAGATTAGGCAATATGTAGTAAATAGAAGAACCAGGATTTAAACAGAAATTTATCTAACTTCTATACTGTGACATTACCAACATCACAAAAACTATTTGAACAGTTACTATGTTCCAGGCACTGTTTTAAGTGCTTTGTATTACTCAATGTATCCTTACAACGATTTTATGAAATGTTACCATTTTCCCTACTTTCTAGATGAGGAAACTGAGACATTGAAGTAATGTGCCAAAGTCACACAGAAAGTAAAGTGTCAGAGCTAGGATCAAACTCAATCTAGCTCCAGAGCCTATACTCTTTAATTTTTATAATAATTAAATTGGATTATACTACATCTTTACCTTCATAATCTTTCTCTTTGATCATAAAATAACTGGCTATCACCAAAAAGAACCTCAAAGGGAGTAAATTTTATTAAGTTAGTATTCTTTAATCTATACATACGTTATGATATACACCCAAACTTACCAGGTTTAGGTACTTCTAGACCTCTTTCTTTATAGAAATCATGCATTTGCTTTTTTTCTCCTAAAAAATGATAAAACACAGACTAAATTACACTTAAAATGTAACTAGTAGAGTCAGCAGAGATTCTGGGATTCACAACTATGTAATAAAACAAACTTACTTTCCTCTAGATTGATCACTAATTTGTACACTATGTCTTGTAATTGTCGGTCCAACCTAATAAAAGGAAAGGATGGAGAATACCTCAGAATTCAGCAAAATGCATTTTGGTACAGAGTGAGAGTGAATGATGCTCTTTGCAACTGTTTTCTCTTGGGAATGGATATCTCTTTTTTCAGAGGTGAATTACTTTTAGGTAGCACTGGCTCTCACCTGAGATAACCTCAAGTAAATGAATCACATGTAATCATAAGTAATCACAGACTCTTGCATGGTTTGCTCAATTGTTCCATGTGTACTGGTCTTATTCCCTTGCAGAGCCTGTATTTTCAACTTCTGTGTGTCATCTACAAAGCAATCTTCTATAAAGGGGTAAAAATGTAATAGTATTTGCTGAACAAATGAAAGCAATCCACTTTTAGTATTTTTCTTCCCTTGGGAAATGGAGTATGAACTGAAAATTTGAAAAAAAAAAAAAAAACCACAATGACCTATGACACACAGGTTTTTCTAAAGAGGCCAGTTGTTTCAGGCATTACTTTTAAAAAGCAGAATTCTAAATATCCCCAAAATGATAAGCCCTAAACTAGTCTCATTAACTCGAGTGATGGAGTTAAAACCCTCAAAAAGAGAGGACTGTGCTTTTTAATTTTTTTGTCCCCAGCAGATATCACAGTGCCTGGTACACAGTAAGTGTTCTTATATGTATTTTAGAGAATACGTACTTCCCTTTTTGAAACAGGTCAAGAGTTTATTCCCAACTGCAGAACTAGAAGCTTTCAGAAAAAGTGTATTTAAAATACAAATTTTACTTATATATTTCACTTACCTTATGTTATAAAGAGGTTGTGTCTGATGTACCACTATGTTGCATTTTGGACATCTGTTGCTATAGTAAAAATGTCTTACTATGCAGCTTTTACAAACTATTGAAAAAGAAAATGTTTAAATTAGAATGCTTTAGAGACACTTCAAAAATTGAATGTATTAGTTCAAAATGCGAACTATATGCTTACACGTATGAAGACATTCTGTAATGGTAGTTGCATCTATTAAGTAACCTTTGCATATGGAACACAAGATGTATGGTGTCAGCTCAGAGAGATTAATGAGGCGCTGGAAATGCAATGGAAATAGTTTTAAATTAGAAGTCCTTGCCTTCTCATATTCTTTAAACAATAATCCCCACATTTCGTTATGAACAATGTGTAACTTACTTTGCAACACGGAACATGTTACAGTACCTCCAACCCTTCAAAATCCTGCTCAAAGTTACAATAACACAATATAAACCAATGTTTCAAAAAGTTCTCATTCTTTTGGATATATTGTATATTGCCATACGAGGGGCATCTTACTTTATGAATTACTTACAAAATGGGCAAACTTTCCAGATACTAGTGTTTACGTTTAACATATCAATTCTGACTGGCTAGGTGTTACCAACTTGATAATGTATGCGCTACCGCATTAAGAAACCGAACAAAAAACCTTCCCAATTAGAGACTGATGAGATAGGGAAGGGTTTACCATCCTCTGAACACCCTGTAGAAATGGACTGTTTCCCTGCCCGACTGTAAGCTCTTGGAAGGCAGGAGCACTGTACCCTTGGCGCCTACCCGCCTGGCATAATTTAAAAATTATTTACAAAATAATCGCAGAAAGAGTCGGCAGGGAATCGGGCGCGGACCAGTCCGCGCCACATGCCTAGGCAGGTTGAGAGGGAGGGGTGGAGGTGGACGAGAGTGCCAAAGGCTGCAGCGGCGAGCTGGGGACGCGGCCCGATCCTTACTGGGGAGGGTTGGCTTCGTCCCTCAGGCCCCTCGGGCCCGGCGTGGTCGGGCACGGGCTATAAATACCTCCTCCTCGTCCTCCGAGTCCGGCCGACCCCCCTCCAGCCTCAGCGAGAAGTGGCTCATCTCTTCCTCCTCCTCCTCCTCTTCCTCCTCCAGCTCCTCATCCTCTTCCAACTCGTCGTCCTCGTCCTCGAAACGGCCCCTCATGCGGCCCAGGCTGCGCTCGGGCTCCAACTCAGGGGGCCGGGAGCCGGAGCAGCCTGGAGCCCCCGCCTCGGGCAAAGGCGGCGGGCCCTCCTCACCGGCTGCTGGTGCCGGGGTGAGAGCGGGGGGGGAGACGGCAGGCGGGGGCGGCATGGCTGCAGCTCCCTCGGCCTTGGCGGCGCCCGCACTCCCCGCGACCACCGAGACCCGCTCCATGCCGGGGGTAGAGACCAGGGGAGACGAAACCCGGCGGCTGGATAGCGCGGGAGTTCTGCCTACCTGCCTACGCTGCCAGTGCGCAGGCGCGGGAGACCTGCAGGGCCCGCTGGGAAATGTGGTTCATTGGCCCTCACCTAAACCTGGGCGGGCGTGCACGGAGCCGCTCTGGATATAGGCCAGGGCTTGCGGGTCGTATTTAGAAGCTCACCCATTTTTCCCTTTGGATGGCTGACGCTCTCTTGACTCCCTTTTGTTTTACTTTTTTTTTTTTTTTTAAGATTGTATATTTTAAAGTAATCTCTGTATCCAACGTGGGGCTCGATCGTACAAACTTGAGATAAAGAGTCGCAGGCTCTACCGACTGAGCCAACCCGGCATCCCTCTTCACTCCCTTTTAAAAATGACAAAATTGGTATCGTTCCAGACAGCAGTATTCTATCTGCATCAGTTGATGCGCAGAGCACTGAAATAGGTGTTAAAATGATGTTGTATTATGAACAGTAATGATTTAAATTTGAGTAGCGATTGTGCGTTTCTTTAATTGAAGATTATTTCCATTAGGAAATATGACGTCTATATTTTGAAATATGTAAGTTTATTTATTGGGAGGAATTAAATCTTGTATTGCCACAGGATGGAAATTTAATCTCCATTCGAAGACCATCCATGAGTCCCCATCACATAGAGGAAAGTCCATTATATTTAATTCAACAAACATTTACTGGAGGGCTACTGTAGCAGTAACTGAGACCTATTCACACACTTCCTCTCCCTCCCCCAGTTTTTTTTAGGAAAGATATTTGGAGTTGGGGTACTTTATTCTTGCTGACTAACATAGTGCCAGCTAATGTCATGATGCTTGCAAGCTGGATTCAGAAAGGAGTCAAAAGCTCCCTAATGAAATAATGCTGGGGGGAAAATCATATCTGAGAGAGACTGTGTTGTCACTGAGTAAAATTAACGCTAATTTGGGAGTGGTGTACATATTTCTTAGGGAATGGTGAGGAAATCAAGTCACTATGCTTGTTTGGGGAAAACTGAACCAGACTTAATGTGCCCCCGTTGCTCCTGGACTAAACTCTACCTTTCCGCCTGCAGTCACCAAAGTCTGGTGAAGCCTAAGACACTGAAGTTTGCAAGATCCAAAAAGTGGAAGGAAGGAAATGTTTCCTCCTACATGGAGGAGTATAGAGCCTCGAGGGAGGGGAATGGGAACTAGACCAGGATATTGAAAGAGGACATTGAAGAAAGAGAGATTGAAAGAAACATACATAGACACCTGAGATACTCTCCCTACTGGGCTCTAAAACTGTAAGAGCTTCCACATGATTACATTAGATAAAAGCACAGCTTCTAACCTTTCAGCATTGTATGAGCTACCTGACAAAAAAGAATTACTTGTACCATGAGCTTTAATTATAAAATTTTGATGTAGTATATGAAAATATTATTAATAATACTAATAAAGTTTTACTTTATATATAGTGTGACAATGTGAAATATTGAGAATCCCCAAATTTAAAAAAATACAATCAAGAATTGCATATTTTCAAAGCTGGCAAGCTGAATGAATTATTAATTTGTATTATTGCCACTGAGTAGTGTCAGTTTAGTTGGTAAACACAAATATCTGCAGGCTTTGTCAGTCCTACGGTGTGAAAGGTTGTTTTATGTTTCATTTTGGCTAGGCTACGATGCCCAGTGATTCAAACACTTACTTACTTAGGTATTGCTGTGAAGGTATTTGTAGATGTAATTAACATCTACTATCAGTTGATTTTAAGTAAAAGATAATATCCTATATAATCTGAACAGACCTTATCCAATCAGTTCAAAGGCCTTAGAAGTAAAACTGAGATTCCCCTGGAAGAGAAATTCTTCCTGAGGACTGCAGCATTAATCCTTCCCAGGAGTTTAAAGCATGTTGGCCTGCCCTACAGATTTCAGAACTGCTTAAGAAGCCCCTGCAATTGTGCAAAGCAATTCCTTGTAATAAATCTCTTAATAAATATATATATGTCCTACTGGTCATGTTTCTATGGTAGACCGACTAATCCATATGGTTAAATGGCCTAATTGTGATATTTATAATATGCAAGGACTTCCAGAATATATTTATTTCACAAAATGAGAATTTCTTGTATCTCCATTGTGATCCAAGTGCGTTTCCACATCGAAGTTATATTTTGGCACTTATCAGGGACCTTTACATTTTGAAAAGGATCAGAATTGAATCATGTTCTAGATTGAGCTAGAACTTCCCTCTTACCCTGGATGCTAACTTGTTAAAATGGTGTAAATGTAAAACAGCAAAAGTGGATCTAACACAAACAGTAACTGTACTCCCGGTATGATGATTAGACCAAGAGAGAACTCTATAGCATCCAGTTCTCTATAGAGTTGTGTTTTTTTGGGGGGAAGAGGTGTTGCTTTGACATTTCAAACAGAAAATCATATCTAGGTGGTGCCTCGCTGGTTCAGTTGGTGGAGTATGTGACTCTTGTTCTCAGACTTGTGAATTCGAGCCCCATGTTGGGTGTGGTCCCTACTTAGGAAAAAAAAAGAAAATCATATCTCAAAACTGTTATGAAAGTTTCACACGTTAATTCACTAGGAGATGGCAGAGGTTGGTTGATTGTGAAGGTTAGTGTAGCCTCTGGGTATGAAATTTTTAAAGCAGATCCATGACCAATATTGTGGGACTGGGGAATCAAGAAATCCATAAGTGTTCCTTGGGACTTGGAGTGATTTCCTGGTACTCTTTCTCCGTAAGTAAATAATTCACCAAAGACTTTAATTTTTAAAAGCATATTAAAAACCAAAGGGCTGAGGCACCTGGCTGGCTCATTCAAAAGAGCATGTGACTCTTGATCTCAGCGTTGTGAGTTCAAGCCCCATGTTGGGTGAAGAGATTATTTAAATAAAAAAACTAACAACAACAACAACAAACAAAAAAGGACTTTATGGTATCAATATTCATTTCAAAAAGTATTATTAAAACAGTTAAAAATCACCAAATGCATGTGTTATATAAATAATTACTGATACAATTCTGACCCAAAATACAGACTCCAGTCAAGGTCAGGACTTGAATTGAAGATATTATTTACACCTATTTCTTGTGCTGATTTGCTAACATAATGAGGGTTCCTAAAACTCATAGCTTTGTCTTGATTTCAAGGATCACATGGCTAATGATCTAAAATTCTGTTCTGTTGCTCAAGTCCTACAAATCATGTGTTCTGATGTTATACAACAACTTGTATTTGTGAAAGTAAATCAAACTTTAGATTTCTCTGAAACAAGTCAGATTCCAGAGGTTTTAAGCATCATGGTACCTTTCCCAAATTAAAACGTGTTTTCCTTTGTTTTCCCAAATACCCCATCCCTCAAACAGCCTCCTTAGAATTCCATTATAGAGTTTTGTAAGAATAATACTAAATCTGATTAAAGGCAATGGATGAATATACTCATTTTTTGTTGTTGCTACAAAAAATTGACCAACGTTAGCCAAAATCATCTTGAAAGAGAACAAAGTTGGAGGACCCACACATCCCAATTTTGGAACTTACTACAAAGCTACGGTAATCAAAACACTGTGGTACTAGCATAATGATAGACATACAGATCAAACAGAATAGAACTGAGAGTGCAGAAATAAACCCTCACATTTGTAATCAATTGGTTTCTCGCAAAGTTCCCAAAACATCTAAGAGAGCAAGAATTTCAACAAATCCTGCTGGCATAACTGGATATCCACATGCATAAGAATGAAGTTGGACTCTACCTCTGACCATCTACAAAAATTAGCTTAAATGAATCACAGACTTAAATGTAATAGCTAAAAAAAGCAAGAGTACACTAGCAAACATGACAATAGTACATTATGGTTATGGAAAATGATTCCATTATTTTTTCTTTTCAAAATTATGTTCAAAGACTTAGAAGTTAAAAAAAGAGGTCATAAAAATTGTGTAATAGAAATAATTCCTGAATAATAATAATAATAATAATAATAATAAGACTTCATGTAAAATGACACTGGACCCAAGAAAGAGAGACTAAAGATTAAGCACAGTTTTTCTTTTCTTTTTTTTTTTTTTTTAAGATTTTATTTATTTATTTGACAGAGACAGAGACAGCCGGCAAGAGAGGGAACACAAGCAGGGGGAGTGGGAGAGGAAGAAGCAGGCTCACAGCGGAAGAGCCTGATGTGGGGCTCGATCCCATGACACCAGGATCACGCCCTGAGCTGAAGGCAGACGCTTAACCGCTGTGCCACCCAGGCGCCCCTAAGCACAGTTTTTCTGATATGCTTTCATGGACCCACAGATACGTGTCTGGTGCACATCATCATCATGTGTAAGGAATGTTAGATAGCCCCTTCCTGTCCTTAAAAAATAAAAAAATAATAATAAAGAATTTTTGTATGTGTGCTAATGAAATGTCTCCATTGATAGTTCTGAGATTCAAATCTTTTTTTTTAAGATTTTATTTATTCATTTGAGACAGACAGATACAGAGAAAGAGCATAAACAGGGGGAGAGGCAGAGGGAGAAGTAGACTTCCTGCCAGGGAGCCCCATGTGGGGCTCAATCCCAGGACTCAGAAATCATGACCCAAGCTGAAGGCAGATGCTTAGCCATCTGACCCACCCAGGTGCCCCAAAATCTTTTGTTTTTTTAAAGAGGGAGTAGGGGAGGGACAGAGGGAGAGGGAGAGAAAGAATATTAAGCAGGCTCCCCAGGGCTTGATCTCATAACGCTGAGATCATGACCTGAGCCAAAACTGAGGGTCTGGTGCTTAACTGACTTGAGCCACCCAGGCACTCTGAAATCTTTTAAAGTATATAAGGCAAAATTTTGTCACTAGGGGTGGGTATGGATAGCTCAGTAGGCCCTAAATGTTGGTTTAGCTTAATTCAGACCAGATATTCTGCACAATGAGGCAACCCCTGTCTTCTTGGTTCAGACTTCTATCAGGAGGGCCCACAGAGGAAAGAAAAGGAACCAACCTGTGGCAAACCACTGGAAGATATTGAAACAGAGCAACAATGTCCCTAAGATCAGTTTGGGTCCACAGAGGTAGAGAACCATTTAGCCAATAGTTGAAAGATGAAAACTTTTGCATATCCTGTATAAGCCCTTCAAGCAACAATTTCTCAGGTCTGAGAGTTTGCTGTTTTTGTTTCACTTTTCCCCTGTGAGAATATGATGCTCTTCCACTTGAAATACTGGGATTCTGAGGCAAACTCTCTACCTGGCAGGAGTCAGAAAAGGTCAAAGCCATGTCTGAAAGGAGGCTATGAGCTTTTCAACTCAAGTCCTACAAATGCTCACACGTGGCAGAAGGGCTTTGCAATGTGGAGTATAGTGGTCATGTCCTACAGGCTATTCACACGGGAGGGGATAAAGCATCAGCCAACCACACACCCCAGGAAGCACAGGCTCCAATAGAAGAGTTGGGTAAGGGGTCCAGTGTTGTAAAAATGGATCATACTCATCTTGTTCCATGAAGAACAGCATATTTGGACAGGGAGAGACGGGGAAGGCAGAGAAGAGAAAGAGAGAGAGAGAGAGAGGCTGATTTAAGTATCCAGTCTGCAATTATCACTGGGCATAGGCACCTGCTGAGTATCATGAACAAGAAGATTCATGTTCATGTGTCAAGGCCTGGAGGAGCTGGGAAATAAATATTCATAAAATAAAAATGTGATAGTCATTTAAATTCCCTCAAAATGGGTGAGATTACCCCTTCTCTTCATAAGGACGGGCTCATTTGGCATGACTGAAGACCAGTGGCTGCCTGATGTCTGCTGCCTGTTCCACGAGTCACACCATGTCCTATTACACTTAATAGACCAAACAACCACAGGTTATTGAAAATTTAGAGAATTTACTAGGGGAGCCAGCAACAGCACCTGGAAGGAAGTTGACTATCTGGAGAAAAGAGGAAACCAAATAGTGGATCTGAGAGCACTCAACAGGCAACCAATAGCCTAGAACTGAGATCGGCAAAATTTTTTCTGGAAAGTTCCACATAGTAAATATGTTTGGCTTTGTGGGCCATTTACCTTCTGTTGTAGCCACTCAACTCTGCTGCTATAGCACAGAAACAGCCATAGATAATATATAGACAAATAACTCTGACTTTGTGCCAATCAAAGTTTATTTATAAAGAAGGGCAGTGGGCCAAGTTTAGCCCACTGATTATAGTTTGCTAACCCCAGCCGTAGAACAACTAATATGCTAGCATTAAAGGTGAACTATCACACCAGTTGGTAGTCAAACCTGTGGAGAGAGAAGGTGTAATGGGAATTAACCGTAAGAAGATGGAGGTGGAGGGGAAGAGCTGCCTAGGCAAAGTGTGCAGCAGATGAATGGGAGCTGAGGTGGAAGAGATAGGCTTCCAGTTAGGCAGGAGATTTGAACCAAGGGAAAGAATTTACATATTATGATAACTCAGGGGGGAAGGCACTGAGGGGTTATAGGCATGTAAAATTTTAAAGATTTTATTTTTTAATTTCTTTAATGTAATCTCCACCCCCAATGTGGGCTTGAACTCAGGACCCTAAGATCAAGAGTCGCATGTTCTACAGACTGATCCAGCCAGGTGCCCCAGGCATGTAAAATTTTAAATAAATTTATATTTCAAAAGGTCACTGTGGCTACTAGGTGAAAAAAGGGGATGTGGTAGGCTGAAAAAGGCACCCCCAAAGGATAGCCACATCAAATCTGCATTCTGTGAATGCTCTTATTTAGAAAAAGGACCTTTGCAGATGCAACTAAAATAAGGATCTTTTTTTTTAGTTAATTGAGAGAGAGAGCGAAAGAGAGAGAAAGAGAGAGAGAGCACAAGCCAGGGGAGGGGCAGAGAAGCAGATTCCCTGCTAAGCAGGGGGCCTAATGTGGAACTTGATCCCTGGACTCTGGGATCATGACCTGAGCCAAAGGCAGATACTTAACCTACTAAGCCACCCAGGCATCCTTAAAATAAGGATCTTGAGGGGTGCCTGGGTGGTGCAGTCGTTAAGCATCTGCCTTCGGCTCAGGGAGTGATCCCGGCGTTCTGGGATTGAGCCCCACATCAGGCTCCCCCCACTGGGAGCCTGCTTCTTCCTCTCCCACTCCCCCTGCTTGTGCTCCCTCTCTTGCTGGCTGTCTCTCTCTGTCAAATAAATAAATAAAATCTTAAAAAAAAAATAAGGATCTTGAGATGAGGAGAGAATCCTGGATTATTGAGGTGGGCCCTAAATCCAATGACAAGTGTTCTCATTAAAAAAAGGCAGAGGGTAGGGTGCCTGGCTGTGAAGTCAGTTAAGTGTCTGACTCTTGGTTTCAGCTCAGGTCATGATCTCAGGGTGTTGGGATTGAGCTCTGTATCAGGCTCTGCACTCAGTGTGGAGTCCGCTTGAGATTTTCTCTTCCTCTCCCTCTGTGCCTCCTGCTTGTGCTGTCTCTCTCTTTCTAAAGTAAAATAAAATCTTTAAAAATATATGAAAAAGAAAAAGACACGGACACACAAAGAAGGTGGTGTAAAGATAGAGATGGGAATGGTGTGGTCACAAGCCAAGGCACACCAAAGGATGCCAGCAATCACCAGAAGGCAGGTGATGCAAGGATCACATTCACTCCCTAGAGCCTTGAGAGGGAATGCTGCCCTTCTGACAACTTGACTTCAGATTTCTGGCCTCTAGAACTGTGAGAGAATACATTTCTGCTGTTTAAGCCACCAATTTTGTGATAATTTGTTACAGCAGCTTCAGGAAAAGAATACATGGGGTAAGAAAAGAAGTAAGGAGGGGCGCCGGGGTGGCCCAGCTGTTGAGCGTCTGCCTTTGGCTCAGGGCGTGATCCCCGCGTTCTGGGATTGAGCCCCACATCAGGCTCCCCCCACTGGGAGCCTGCTTCTTCCTCTCCCACTCCCCCTGCTTGTGTTCCCTCTCTCTCTGGCTGTCTCTCTCTCTGTCAAATAAATAAATAAAATCTTAAAAAAAAAAAAAAGAAAAGAAGTAAGGAGACCTCTTAGGAGCCTACTACAATAATCCAGATGATTGAATGCTCATAGTTTGGTCTAGGATGATGGCAGTGAAGAGGGAGACAGGTTGTCAGAATAGAGGGCTGTTTCAAAGTAGGACTTGGAGCAGACTGAATATGAGCTAATGAGGCCTGGGTTTCTGGCTTAAGAAACCGGGATGATGGCATTGCTAATTACTGAAACAGGGAAGGAACCAGTGTGGAGTTCACTTTTGGACGTATTGTGTTTAAGATGCTGGAGAATCATCAAGAGGAAATGTAGAGATGCGAGCCTGGGTGGCTCAGTCAGTTGAGTGTCTGACTCTTGAATTTGGCTCAGGTCATGATCTCAGGGTCTTGGGATGGAGCCCCACATCAGGCTCCACAGTCAGCATGGAGTCTGCTTGAGATTCTCTCTCCCTCTCCCTCTACTCCTCCCTCCCCCTGTGCATCCTCTCTCTCTCTCTCTTTCCCTCTCTCAAATAAATAAATAAATAAATAAATAAATCTTAAAAAAAAAAAGATGTCTGGTATCATACTGCCATATTCTATAGTGGACATCCTTAGACACACACACCAGATAATTCTTTCCATAATTCTAGCAGTGGAGTTGGTGGGTCAGAAGGTATAAGCATTTCTATTTTAGTCACGCTTGTGGTAATTATTTTATTTTAAGCCATGGTAAACAATGAAACATAAGGATGCTGTGAAAACAGGTCCTCTTATTCCTGGTGACAGTTTAATTAGTACAACTTTTTTTTTTTTTTTTTTTTTTTTTTTTAAGTTTTTTTTTTTNGTGACAGAGAGACAGCCAGCGAGAGAGGGAACACAGCAGGAGAGTGGGAGAGGAAGAAGCAGGCTCCCAGCAGAGGAGCCTTGATGTGGGGCTCGATCCCAGAACGCCGGGATCACGCCCTGAGCCGAAGGCAGACGCCCAACGACTGCGCCACCCAGGCACCCCAATTAGTACAACTTTAAACAAAGCAACTTATTAAGACATATCAAGAGACTGAAAAATGTTTACACCTTTTACCTTTTAGCAATCCTACTCGGGGAGTCTCTACTTAAGGAAATAAATAGATGAAAAAGTAGTATTTAGCATTGTTTATGGTATGATTGGGGCATAAGTTAAATATTCTTCATTAAATAAGTCATGAAAAGAATTAGACAGTCTCTATTAGAACACTATACAGTTATTAAAATGATGGTTATGAAGACTGTAATAACATGATAGAAATATACATCTCTCTATATAATTACAATTATATAAAAAGAAACAGAAACACAATGATATCCATGTTATGTTAAAGTATTGGGATTAATGTAGATTTTGTTTGTCATCCTTTCTGTAATGTGGTTTATTTTTCTAGAAAAAATGATATTTGTTAAAGGTTGGAATACAGACATTACAAAGGAAGAAAAGTCGGGTAGAAACAAGCTTTCATGGAGATAGACATGTTGATGCTAAACTTCATGGAAAAATAAACATGCAGGAATAGTCAGGAAAAGACTAGAAAAGCTACAAGGATGGACAAGTTCTACGATATCAAGCACAATATAAACCTTTCTAATGAAAACATTGCATTACTAACTACTACATGAATAAATAAACCAGAAATGGAAAAAGAAAATCCAGAAATAGATGCAAGTCCATATAGAACCTCAGTATATGATAAAAAGGGCATCTCAAATCACTGCAGCAAAGTTAGATTTTTTCATGAAGGTGCTTAGGAAAATTGGTTAGTCATTTTGTGAGGAAAGAGTTAAAATAGCAGGTCTGGGTGCTTACTGTCTCCTGTCTTCATGAAAACCTAGAACCATGATTGACCCTTGGTCAACCTCTGGGAATATGGCCTTCAGAGTATTCTTGTGTACGTGTGTGTGTGTCAGTGACTGATGATTTTGCCGTGTACACCTGAAGCAATGGACCATGCTGTCCCAGCTTGTCAGATTGCTTTACACAAACATCAAGACTGATGATTTGCATGCATCTGATTTCACTGTTGGGGTCCTGAATGTGGGTTGCCAGGGCTGGCTCTGTAACAGGATAGGCCTCTCATATGACTAGCCCTCCCACAATTGACTCAGATCCCAAAACTCAAACATGATCCCTTGGGCAGAAGCATATCACATTTGTCTCTATAATTTGATGGTGGAAAGAAAGCATATCTGTGTGGGCTTGGATGGGAAAGATGCGAAAGCCTTGTTTGGCCTCTCTGGACTTTGCCAATATACATCTTCCCACTGCCTTGGCTCTGCATCCTTTTTTTTTTTTTTTAAAGATTATTTATTTATTTATTTGACAGAGAGAGAGACAGCCAGCAAGAGAGGGAACACAAGCAGGGGGCAGTGGGAGAGGAAGAAGCAGGCTCCCAGCGGTGGAGCCCAATGCGGGGCTCGATCCCAGGACTCTGGGATCATGCCCTGAGCTGAAAGCAGACTTAACGATTTAGTGACTTAGCTTAACAACTGAGCCACCCAGGCGCCCCTTGGCTCTGCATCTTTTGCTGTAATAAATTTTAGCCTTGAGTATAACCTGCAATTGAGTCATATGAATGGTTTTAGTGAATTGCTAAACTTGAGAAGGTGAGATCAAGAGTCACATGCTTTACCAACTGAGCCAGCGAGGAGGCACTCTAGTTGTTCGTTCACTTGTTCGTTCCTTCCCTCCTTCCTCCCTCCCTCCCTATTTCTTTTTAAAGATTTTATTTATTTATTTGTCAGACAGAGAAAGAGAGAGAGCACAAGCAGGGGGAGTGGCAGGCAGAGGGAGAGGGAGAAGCAGGTTAACTGCTAAGCAGGGAGCCTGATGCAGGACTAGATCCAGGCACCCTGGGATCATGACCTGAGCCCAAGGCAGATGCTCGACTGACAGAGCCACCCAGGTGTTCCCCCCTTTTTGTTTTTCCCTTAAAGAGTTTATTTATTTAGTTGCGGGATTTCTGAAACACTTAAGAAAAAAATAGATTCATACCTCACCTCATATACAAGATGCAGTTCCAAATCAATGGAGAGCTCATTGCAAACTATACAGGCTCTAGAGGAAAACATGGGTGAATTCCTCTTTAGGTGAAAGGAAAATCTTTCTATGGTTCCAAATCCAGATGCAATAAAATAAAAGTTGGTAACTTTGACTTCATAAAAGACACTTCTGGGGGCACCTGGGTGGCAGGGTTGGTTAAGCGTCCAACTCTTGGTTTCAGCTCTTGGTCGTGGTCTCAGGGTCATGAGATGGAGCCCCATGTTGGGCTCTGTGCTGAGCATGGAACCTGCTTCAGATTCTCTCTTCCTCTCCCTCTGCCCCTCCTGCTCATGCTTTCTCTCTCATTCAAATATATAAATAAATCTTGAAAAAAAACCCCACTTTGGAACACGTATCTCAGATAAAGAACTAATATGCTAAACAGATAAAAAAAATTTAAAAAATTAGAGGAAAAAGATAAAATTTAATCTCCCACAGTAATATCAAAACAGCTCCAAAATATGAAAAGATGTACAAACTCTCTAATGATAAGACAAAATATAAACTAAAATACATATAGACTAAGGTAGCTGAAATTACTGGGTTCTGGTCAAGATAATTAGTGATTCACTCTGTATTTCCCACTCAATATAGGTAAAAACTCTGGACAGAATGCATGGAACAGCTATCTATAGACTCTAGAATGCAAATGGTAAGAAGCATGTTGGGGAAGGCAAACGGAACTCAAACTACAACTGACCCAGCACTGCATTTCCCATTTTGTTTTCCTCTGGTATCTCCTGGCCTGGACTCAAACACAAGCGTGTGCCAGGTGTGGTCAGAGAGAACTCCAAAAAAAATCCTCTATCATGGTTTGAGGTGCAGGAAAGGGGGCCTCTGTAGGTCATAAACTGTGATGGAAGTCCAAGGTTTGTTTTTATTTTTCCATTCTCTCCCACACCAGTCCATAGGCACATCCATAGTGGGAAAGGAGGGGGAATGGCAGTGGAGGCCAGGTAGGCACCTAAAACTCTGAGGGGAGAACGCTGATCCCAAGAGCAAGGGGGGAATCCCCACTACTGTTTTCACTGTATATCCTCTTGTTTGTTGGTTCCACAGCAGTTGCATTTTCAGGGAGTACACAACAGAGTGAGAAAACTAAAGCCCACTCCTTTTCTATCTAGAGGACCACAAAGGGAAGTGTTGGGAGATTAAGGAGATAAATAAAATGGTCCCATAAAGTTGGGTTTATCCTCAAGCTGAATATGCATGACCTGAGCCTAATCAATGTTACACAGGTTTTAAGAACTGAGATACAAGGTATGCCACTAACCAGAAATCTCCTTAATTTGATAAAGGGCATTTACAAAAATCCCAAGCCTCTCCCTCTGGGTATACATATTAGCCAAGGAGCTGATACCTTCAATGAAATAGAAATTCATAGAGAAAAGTAATGAGATATAGGAGGGATAACAGATTAAAAGCATCAGATGAAAAAATAATTTAAATAAATATACATCCACAAGAAGAAAAGAGTTCATATTGATTATATCATGGGTTCTTGATTTGGGCACTATTGACATTTTGGGCCAGATAGTTCTTGTGGTGGAATGGGGCTGTCCTGTGCATTGTGAGAAGTTTAGTAGCATTCCTGGCTTCTACCAGTTAGATGTCAGAAGCACCACCCTGAGATGTAACAACCAAAAGTGTCTCCAGATATTGCCAGATGTCCCCAGGGGGGACAAAATCTCCCAATTGGGTTAAAGCAGGATAATTAATCATGAAGAACCAATTCAAAATACTATGGAAAATATAATGGTTGAAGTAAATGACTTAATAACAGGTTATGTAGCAATATGGATCTAGGCTGAGAATGAATGATTTCACTGAAAAATCAGGTAGAGGAACACTTCTAGAAGGTTTTAGATGGGGTAAACATGAAAATATGAAAGCAGACCTAGAACACAGAAGTGTAAGTATCAATATCTGTGTTATAAGAATACAAAAAGAGGGGTGCCTGGGTGGCTCAGTCTGTTAAGCATCTGCCTTCAGCTCAGGTCATGATCTCAGGGTCCTGGGATCGAGTCCTGCATTGGACTCCCTGCTCGGCGGAGAGTCTGCTTCTCCCTCTCCCTCTTCCCATCCCCCTGCTTGTGTGCTCTCTCTCTCTCTCAATAAATAAATAAAAATCTTTAAAAAAACCCAACAAGAATATAAGAAGGGGAAAAATAGAAGGGAGAAAATATTTGTAGATATAATGCTTCTAAATTCCAAGAATTAAAAAAAAAAAACAACAACTCAGATTGAATGGGTGCATAAAGGGCCAATCAGGATAGACATGAAAAATCTAATCCTAGATACATTAAAGTAAAATGAAAGAATATTGAAAAGAGAAACATCCAGAGAGAAAGAGTAGCTCTCCTGTAAAGGAAAACGATACAGACCGATACTAGACTCCTTGAAACATCCTAAGAAGAGAGCGGAAAGAAAATGGGAGTAGGGATTAGAAAGGAAGGGGACAAGAGAACAAAAATTAAAAGCGGGCCTTGCAGTTATTCAGTATACTCCTCTCTACTGTGGTGTAACAAGAAAACAATTGCACTTGGAGTAAGTAACCTTGTCTGACGTACCAACCCAGACTTTTTGTAACTTAAGAAACAAAGGAAGGTGAAAGGTAGACCCCTACAGAGGGAAAGGGGGTGGCTGTTCTTTTGTGAGTCCCAGTATCTGGGCTTCGGGTGTAGAGGCGGATCCAGTTCCCAGGATCTGATTCTTAAGAATAATATATGCATCAGAATGTTAATTTGCTATTTGTAAGGGCATAAAACAACTTTCCAGGGAATAAGAAAATGCCTAAGCTTGTTATTCCTGGTATCTCTCATCTAAGTGCTCAATTATTTACCAATTATCAATTTATTTAGTAAATACTGAATCAGAAAAATTAGTTCAATGATCCTAAGGAAGAGGACAAATTCTTCCCACCTCATAAGCGTGCACATGAGATTCAGGTTCTCTATTGACCAGTGTTGGGTAAATGCTAAGCAAGTCTTCTTCAAACAAACAAACAAACAAACAAACAAACAAAGGCACTTGGCTGGCTTAGTTGATGGAGCGTGCAACTCTTGATCTTGGGGTTGTAAGTTCAAGCCCCACATTGGGTGTAGAGATTACTTAAAAAAATAAAAACTTAAAAAAAAAATGCTAACCAATTCTTAGTCACCTTCCACTCCCCCCCACTTCCACCATGTTCCATAATCTTATTTTAGATATCCAGTTAGATTAGCTTCATATTCCAGTCTTGAGATCACCTTGAACATCGTAACTGGATTTTATCAAACATTTACAGAACAGCTTTTATGGTGAAGGAAAAATAACCAACAGCTATTTATTATGTGTTAGGTATCATACATACATTATCTCATTTAATCCTTACACAACTCTGTGAGGTAGGTACTATTATCATCTCTATTTTAGAAATTGGGCAACTTAAGGTAAGTAAAGTGATCCAGGTCATTCAGCTACTACACAGGGTTGAAAGAAACTAGTAGGACTTAAAAACCATCCACAGGAATAACTATGCTAGATCTTCCCAACTCCCCAGACTCACTTTTCTTGTTTGCACCTATCCCCAGAATTTTGAGATTCAAATGAAATAAAATACGCAGCAGAGTTTTATAACCTATGAAACGTATTCCAAAATGGCACATACTTTTTAAAAAAATATACAATTAATACGCAGTTTATCTGTAATAAAGGATAACATAGCACGAATACAGAATGTACGCATTTCACAATGGCAAAATTTAGGTACTTAAAAACTTTTTATTGAATAATACATGCTGTAAAATTCACAAAACTTAAGCGTGTAGCTTGATTTTTATGAAGGTAAAAACTGCAAAAAAAAAAAAAAAAAAGTCACCACCACCCAGATCAAAATATAAAACATTACCACTATCTCAGAAGCCTCCTTCTGGCTAAGGGATATGCTTTTGAGTTAGAGACCTGGATTCGAATTTTTCACTTTCACTTTCTTCTTGCGTGATTTTGGCAAGTTGTTTAACCTCTTTAGGTCTCGGTTGAGCCACCTGGAAAGAGAGGATAATACTGTTTTATAAGACTGTTGAATTAAAGGAGGTCATAAAATGTAGAATGTCCCTCACAGTGCCCCAAAATAGCGGGTCTTCAATAAACGGTAATTATTACAGTCAAATGTTACAGGCAGTCGCCATCTCCCACTTCCTACCTTTCTGTCACTCACTTTTGAAAGTTGCTCTTGCTCCTATTCTTTTTCTCCTTCTCTCTCGCCCCTCCTACTACCGTATATTGCCTTCCCAAGCTGTCGTAAAAGGCTCCTCCCCGCCCTCCATGTGGCGAAAACGCAATCACGCTTGACGGCGCGAGGTGGCTCAGCCGCAAGATGGCGGCGCTGGCGGAGGAGCAGACGGAGGTGGCGGTCAAGTTAGAGCCGGAGGTACCGCCGACGCTGATACCTTCGCAGGCGGGGGACGGCGCTGGCGAGGGTGGCGGCGGCACTACCAACAACGGCCCCAACGGCGGCGGCGGGAACGTTGCGGCGGCGTCGTCGTCGGCCGGCGGGGATGGTGGGACCCCCAAACCCTCGGCGGCTGTCTCCGCCGTTGCTCCGGCGGGGGCGGCCCCGGTGCCCGCCGCTGCTCCGGAGGCTGGCGCTCCCCACGACCGACAGACTCTGCTGGCCGTGCTGCAGTTCCTGCGGCAGAGCAACCTCCGCGAGGCCGAAGAGGCGCTGCGCCGTGAGGCCCGGCTGTTGGAGGAGGCAGTGGCGGGCACCGGAGCCCCGGGAGAGGCGGACGGCACCGGTACAGAGGCGGCTAGCGCGCTTCTCAGCCGGGTCACAGCCTCGGCCCCTGGCCCCGCGGCCCCTGACCCTCCGGGCACCGGCGCTTCGGGGGCCGCCGCCGTCTCGGGCTTAGCGACAGGTCCTGCGGCTCCGGGGAAAGGTGAGCCACGGAGTCCCGGGGAGGCAGGGCACGAAAGGGAGCAAGCCGGGAAGGCAGAGGCTGGCAGGCCTGCACCTCTGCGGGCTTGTTTTGAATTTCCTGGGCCCGCCTCTAGGGCCACATGCCCGCCCCTTTCTCTAGTGCGCCGGCTGCGCAGTCAAACCCTCTTCCAAGCTGTCAGTTCCAGTGAGAGGCTGAGGAGAGCTGTTGAGCAGAGGGATGTCTGGGGAGGGTGGACTCGGAGAGGCGGGGACCTTCAGCCTTTTGGTCCCTTTCTTCTTTTTTGGGTTCTTGAGCCTTGGCAGGTCTGCATTAACACTAACAATATTTATACAGTTCTGTACTAGCTTCTTTAAGTAATTACTAAAAATACATTTCCTAATTCTCACAATTCCACTGTGAGCTAGACATTACCTCTATTTTAGAGATGAGAAAACGGACTCGGAAAGGTCAAGGGACTTGCTTTGGACCAAACAGCCAGGGAGTGATGGAACATAGTGTAGCCAGTATTTCGCAAAATATAGGTTACCTATCGGTAGTGTTAAACCTTTTGGGGAATGCAGATTTCTGGGCGTCACTTCAGACTTAAGAGAATCAGATCATGTAGAGGTGGAGTCTAGGAATCTCCATTTTTGAATATAGGCTTCCAAGGGGTATTGATGTATGGCAAAGGTTGAGAATCATTGATTTAGGAATAGGCTTTGGACAGACCTGGGTTCAGACTCTGCCTCTGTTGCTTTTACTTTTGTGATGCTGATTCTTTCTGAGGTTAAGGGTCCCCCCCCTTAAATGGGTTATTGTGAGGCTCATATATCATATATATAAAATGGCAGGTACTGATAAGTTTATGCCTAGCATCTAACACTTAACACTTGAGACCTCCCTCACCAGCCTTTTCCTAGCAACTGTAGTTGCAAAGTCCATGCAGTGAAATTCATAAACAATATGAGGTCTCAAAGGTGTTCCTGAGCTGATAATAAATGTTTATTGAATTAAGTTATCTAGTGCAGAGCCTCTAGCCAAATTAATCTATATTTATGAGACCTAATCTTTGCAGCATTGCCAGAAGTGAAGTATCAGTATGTAGCATTGTATCCCATAAATAGAAATGTGCAAAAATGTAATTGAGAGGAATCTTTTCTGAATGCTGAACTTTGTGAATGAACTATAAGATGGATGAATTATGTTGGTAATTTTTCTGTAATCTCTCATCTCTTCAGAAACTTGACCTATCGTAATTCAGAAACCAGTAAGAAGGAAAAGAGGCCATCAGAGTAACCAAAAGAACTTGAAACATTTGTGCAGTGAAGAGCATAGCAATTATAATTGCAACTTAAAATTTTCCAACAGTCAAACTCTGATTAGACTGACAGGTGTATCATTGTTTGGTATTGCTGTATTACAAATAAATGCTCATGTTTTCTGCCTTGGAATGATGTTTATGAAAATTATTTTAAGCATATAAATTGAGCTATCTTTTGGAAACAAGTAAGGATTGTCCTTCCCACCCTTGAAATGCTTGCATTTTATAAGGAGTGATAGATGTACACATATCCTACAGTATAGGATGTGTTACAGGAAAGTTACAAAATACTTAGGTAGCTCAGAGAGCTGGAAATGTTACTTCAGGGCATGTCTTGGTGGTGGTGGGTGCCATTTACACTGAGCCTTGAGAGAAGATTAATATAGTTGTTTGATTTGCACATATCGTGTTTGATGAAATTTGTCTTTGAGGTAGCTTCAGGAAAAATAGTGAACCTTTTTGTTACTGATCTGAAAATTTTATTTTAAGGTACAGGCAAACTGAAGGAGTTTTGGATAGGTGACTGAAATGAAGTGAAAATCCCATTGAAAGATTGTATGATTGTTTTGGGGAAGAGACTTTGAGAGGAGAGGGACAAACATCAGAGAAACAGTTTACCTCTGGACCTTAGCAAAACAACCTGTGTCACTTGGTATGTATCAGGTCATTTTTTGAAAGTTGTTCTTCATTTTTTAAACAGTTGGAAGTGTAGCTGTAGAAGACCAGCCGGATGTCAGTGCTGTGCTGTCAGCCTACAACCAGCAAGGAGACCCCACAATGTATGAAGAATACTATAGTGGACTGAAACACTTCATTGAATGTTCCTTGGACTGCCATCGGGCAGAGTTATCCCAACTCTTTTATCCTCTGTTTGTACACATGTACTTGGAACTAGTCTACAATCAACATGAGAATGAAGCAAAATCATTTTTTGAGAAGTATGTGAATTTTATATATATTATATATATATATAGCGCATATATATAATGTATATAACCATCTGTAACCACATAAATGTAAGATTGTAACTCAGAAAGTATTTCATGAAGGAGAGGTACCTGATGCTAGGAGAACCTAAAAAGAGGGAGTTTGATCTAGTTGGACAAGTCAGGGAAGGTTCCTGGAGGAAGTGATGCTTGAGGTAAGATCTGAAGATTGGGTAGGAGCTAACCAAATAAAGAGAAGAGGGAAAAGCATGTGTGACACCTCTGGTGGGAGGGATCATGCTAGGTACAGAGATGAAAGAAGGCCAATGTGGCTGGAGCAGAGTATGGGGTCAAAGCTGGGCTGGAGCTGGCAGGTTCTTGGGCCATGTTGAGGGTCTTTGTTTATCCTGAGAGCAGTAGTGTGTTGTATTGGGTAGTATTAGATTTGGCTGAGATTCACTGAAAACTCCAACAATAATGGCATAAATAAAAGTTTAATTTTTGTTTTTATCCTCAGAGCAATAGGAAGTTGTGTTAGGATTAGATTAGACTGAGAGTGACTGAAAACCCAAACAATAGAGGCTTAAATATGATAAAAGTTTATTTCTCTCTCATAAAGGTTAGGCAGTCCAGGACTGGTATGGAGTCTGTGATTACCAGGGACCTAGACTCTCTCCATCTTGATGCTCTTCCATCCTTGTCATGCAGCTTCCTCCGGTGGCACAGATGGCTCTTTGGCTCTGAGCAATCACATCAGTGTTAGAGTCAGCTGGGAGGGCACACATCCTTCTTCGAAGTTGCACACACCTCTTCTTTTTTTTTTTTTTATGTTGTTAGGCAACGGCTACAATTACCTACAGGGGAGGTAGGAAGTGTGGCCTTTGCCTAGGTGTTTATGTGCTCAGCTAATATTCAGGTATTCTGTTGTGGAGGAAGAAAGAAAAAAATGGATGTTTGGGGACAGTGGGGTGTCTCTGCTACAGAAGTCATTGAAGGATTATGTCATTATTAGATTTGCATTTATTTTATTTTATTTTTTTTTTTAAATCTCTTCACCCAGCGTGGGGCTGGAACTCACAACCCTGAGATCAAGAGTTGTATGCTCTACCATCTGAGGAGCCAGGCACCCCGATTTGCATTTTGAAAGGACCTTTATGCAGTCGGGAAAATAAATGGTGTTGGGGGGAAACAGAGTGACTTTAGAGTGACCGGTTTGGGAGGTTATGGTAGTGGTTCCTCAGCTGGGGATAATATTATTCCTGCTTCCCCTGGGCCATTTGAAAATGTGTAGAGGTGTTTTGGTTGTCATAATGACTAGGGTGGGAAAGAGCAGGTGGCTTAGGGATGCCAAATGTTATAATATGTGCCAATAGTCTCACTTAGCAAAGAATTGTTCTGCCCCAAAGTGTTCTGTTGAAGAACACTGGACTAGGGTGCAGTAGTGTTTGTGAAGGTAAGTAGACATATTGGTGAGGCAGTTGGTGATGGATTGGATGTGGAGGTGAAGGAGATGAAGGTATTATTGGTAACCCCTAGATTTCTGGCTCCCCCATCTGGATGGGGGAGTGCCCTTCACTAAGATAGAAAACCCTGGAAGAGGACCTGGTTTGTCAGGTTGTGTAGTAATCCTGACTTCAGATTTGAATATGCCTTTGACTCATTTAAGAGATACCAAGTTGATAGGTGAATGATGTATAAGGCTCTGGAGCTCCAAAGAGATGTAGGGACTGGAGCCGTAAATTGGAGTTGTGTGTAATATTGATGGGTATGGATGAGATTGTCTGGGGTGGGGGTGGGGGTTATGAAATAAGTCAATGAGAGGGCTAGACCTGGATCTTGAGGAACTCCAATATTTGGAGTAGAAGAGATAGAAAAAGAGTAGAAGAGATGGCCAAGTAGAAGAGGTATGCAAGGAGAGGCCAGAGAAGTAGGAAGAAAACCAGGAAGGTATTGAGTTATAGAAGCCAAAGAAAGGAGTGGTTAAAAAGAAATCAGTACTTAACAGTTTGAATGAGAACCTTTTAGTACAAGCAATAGACCCCAAAGCCAGCATTTGTCAGATAACACACTAGTGGTAATACAGGAATAATAGAACTTGGGACACTTAGCTTCTATGCCATTATGTCCATTCATTATTGTATGATGCCTAATAGAAGGTGTATAAAGCAAATGTTCTGTAGCTCAGCATTTTTGAAAAAATTAGCAAAGGCTGATGACGGAACTTCTACTCTAACCTGATTTTTCTTCCAGTATTGTCATCAAAAAACCTCTTTCTCTCCCAGTCTCATGGGATAGCCATCTCCTCACATAGGAAGCTAGAATATCCTGGGGGCCTCTGTTATGGACAGTCTTGTTATGGACAATCTCAGACCTTGCCAAGACACCATGCTCAGATGAGGTTTTGGGCAGTGACTGATCTGAACGCCAAGAGGCTGAGATTTCTAATTTTATTGAACTCTTGGACAGAAACCCTTAGTTCATGTCTTGGTGAATCACAAAAGGGTAACATGGGTAAGAGTTTAGGCATCTATTGGCTGTGTATCAGAGCTAGAGCCCTAATATCTTATGTTTAGTCTTTGTTTTCTAAATGTTTTTGCATTGTTTGCTGCTCTTAGTTAGTGCCAAATATGTGATCTTTAATTTTACTTTATCAGGAAAATTAAGATTTATAGAAACAAAAGTACATGTAAATTTACAAATTGTCACCAAGGCTGAAAGCTTTACTTAATTACCTTTGGTAATGGTGAGTAAATGGAAGTGTTCATTCTTTGGTATCAATATTTGTTTGTCCTTTAGTCATATTATCATACTGATGTTTAATAAATGTCTGGTATTAAAAGTATAAGAAGTCATTGAAAATGGGTTTTATGAGAATGCCATGTATTGATTATTGTTAAGAGGCTGGGTGATAGGGTCATTGAGTTAATTATACTAGTTTCTACTTTTGTATATGTTTGAAACTTTCCATAATAAAGTTTTTAAAAGTGGGTTTTGAGAGAACATAAAATTCAGTAAAGCAGAAATTCTAATTCAAATGTCTACCAGTGGTGGATATCTTTCATTCACTTATGGTATTTACTTCAAATTCTCTTTAATGTTAATGATACATTTCATTAGGGAATTAAATTTTTAAATTTCAGGATGAATTCAGAAACTGAATTGTAATCATTTTGAAATGATTTACTTCTGAAATGAGTTACTTCTGATCCTGTAGCTTAGTCCAGGATTATTCAGACTGCTACGTTGAAAATATTCTGGGATGTTTATAAATATATGGGGGAGAGCAGATCCCTTAATGATTACATTGAAAAATGACTTTTTAAAATCACTGAAACAGGTTCCATGGAGATCAGGAATGTTATTACCAGGATGACCTACGAGTATTATCTAGTCTTACCAAAAAGGAACACATGAAAGGGAATGAGACCATGTTGGATTTTCGAACAAGTAAATTTGTTCTGCGTATTTCCCGTGACTCGTACCAACTCTTGAAGAGGCATCTTCAGGAGAAACAGAACAATCAGATATGGAACATAGTTCAGGAGCACCTCTACATTGACATCTTTGATGGGATGCCGCGTAGTAAGCAGCAGATAGATGCGATGGTGGGAAGTTTGGCAGGAGAGGCTAAACGAGAGGCAAACAAATCAAAGGTATGGGAATAAACCTAAGAACTATATAATGCAGATTATGAAAAACTGTAGCATTTCCATCTACATAATTTACACATTTTTCTTATAGCTAGTTTGGGAATAACTGTACCCTGTATACTAAGTTTCATGTTCTAAGGATGATGTGTAAATTAGTGAGAATTTGGGAATGGTTGCATTTAACAGAACCCTGATTACAGTGGCTGAAACAAATAAGGGATTTTGCGTACATATGATGAATTGCAGAGGAAAGCCCTCTTGCTCTGGCATAAGAGCTCCACAATGCCATCAAGGAGCTTGGCTCCTTCTAGTTTCTCCTCCATCATCTATAGAATGTGGCTTTCTTCTTTGTGCTCACAGGCAGAAGGGGGAGGACAAAAGGCATATCCCTGCTAAATCTCTCTATCAGGAAATCAGTATTTTTTTCCTAAAACCCTACCCAGTATATCTGTGGGTACATCTGTTGGCCAGAATGGCATTATATGGCTATTCCTAGCTGCAAGGGAGTCTGGGAACAGAAGTGATTTAACTGAACATATTGCTGCTCCAACAAAATCAGGGTTCTGTTAGTAAGGAAGAAGGGGAGATTGGCTATTGGGTAGACAAGCACAGAATCTGCTTCCCGGTATAAATTACTGTATTGTAATTGTGATTCATCCTATCAAGATATGAAAATGATGTATCGATGAATGAAATATTAATTTTGAAAATGTTGGCTCTTTTGACTTGTAGGTATTTTTTGGTTTATTAAAAGAGCCAGAAATTGAGGTGCCTTTGGATGATGAAGATGAAGAAGGAGAAAATGAAGAGGGAAAACCTAAAAAGAAGAAGCCTAAAAAGGATAGCATTGGATCCAAAAGCAAAAAACAAGATCCCAATGCTCCACCTCAAAACAGGTGAGGAAAAAATAGAGGAACATGTGTGGAGGTTTAAGATGAACTGTTATTATAGAGAATTCAGTTTTTTAATAGAGTGATTTTCAGTCTGTTTTTCTTTCACAGAATCCCTCTCCCAGAGTTGAAAGATTCAGATAAGTTGGATAAGATAATGAATATGAAAGAAACCACCAAACGAGTACGCCTTGGGCCAGACTGTTTACCCTCCATTTGTTTCTATACATTCCTCAATGCTTACCAGGTTGGTAAGATAATTGTGCAATTTTTGCCTGGAGAGTCTTGTAAAATGGTGACTTACCACTAAAAGAAATTTAGATGTGTTAACTGAGGTGGAGTTCTCTTTTTTTAAACTCTTGATGTAAATATAGCTTAAAGACAGAAGTTAGGAAAGGATAATTGGACGCTGCTTGGAATAGATAGAAGGCAATGTCGAAAAGACCTTTAGCAACTTGCAGGTGCCTCAGTGTTGCTTATGTGTGTCCTTTGGTTTACTGATCAGAATTCTGCTAGCCTTTGAGGAGGAGGAAACTGTAGTTTATCTCTATTGAACTTGGCTTAAGTACTTATATAAGCTTAATACTTTTTATTAAGGATTCTGTATGTCTTTATGGATTGTAATAAGCTGCTTAGGATATATTTACTAAAGTACAAAAATGATTAACATTTTCTTCATATCATGTGCTTTAAATTTGGAGGGCAAAAGGGGTGAATGATGACGTGTTCTCAAATACTTTCCAACAGTGGGTTTCATAGGAGAATGAAATCTTTCCTATGAGAAAAAGAGTTATCCTTATTTAATTTCTAAGATGTAATTTTTTCCCTAAGACCATATTGTGTAGTACAAAGTTTTTATTTTTTTATTGGCAGGGCCTTACTGCAGTGGATGTCACTGATGATTCTAGTTTGATTGCTGGAGGTTTTGCAGATTCAACTGTTAGAGTGTGGTCTGTGACACCTAAAAAGCTTCGTAGTGTTAAACAAGCAGCAGGTAACTGAAATGACCTGTGAGGGTGTGAGCTTGCCCTTAGTTTACACCAATCTGGGTTCCATGGAGAACCATAAGAGATTGTGATCTCAGCAGAATTTCACTTGATTTTACTTTAACTCAAAATGATGACATTCCCAAGTGAAAAGTGCATTGGCATGGCAATCAGGAGCCTGGGGTGCTAGACTGGTTTAACTTTTCTGGGCCTAAGTTTTCTCATCTGTAGAATGAGGAGATTGGGCTAGAAAACTCCATAAGGTTAAACATCTAATTTTATGACCGTTTGCCTGTGAATTTAAAAAATGCCTTTAAAGTAAATAGTGGGAGAATACTTTGTTTTAGCTCTAAAAATAGCTTAAAAAGAACTAGTTTTAGGATTTCACTTCAAAGAAAGTTTCTTGCTAAATGTATTTATTAAACAAGGTAATATATTTTCAAAAAAAATTTAAATATTTCCATAGTTTTCGTTTGTGTCAAACATTATGATATAGTGGGTTACTTTGAGCTTTAATCGTAGTTCTGACACTGAGCAGCTGTGTGCACTCTGGCAAATTGTTACTATCCTGAACCTGTTTCCTATTCCGTACACTGGGATGGTTAGAAGCATCAGCACTGTGGGTGGTATGTGGGAGGACTGTTCAAACGTTAGTTGTTCTCCTGAACCATGATGTGATTGCCTTCAAATATTCTAATGAATGTACTTTTTAAAAAAATGAATGTATTTTTAAAAAATCAATATTTTTGGACCATTTTAGATCTTAGCCTCATAGACAAAGAATCAGATGATGTCTTAGAAAGAATAATGGATGAGAAAACAGCAAGCGAGTTGAAGATTTTGTATGGTCACAGTGGGCCTGTCTATGGAGCCAGCTTCAGTCCGGATAGGTAACATACAATGAAAAATACTTCTGCATTATATTGAGATTATTTATATATAAGTTAACTGCTGGAAACATGTTGGGAAAAATTCTGTTAGAAAAATCTCATGGATGCCTCTTATGCACTATCTTTTAGAATCTTGCCATTTGCTAAATTCATCTTGGGGTACAGGTGTACAAGATAGCAACTTAATATATACCCAAATTTATAGAATCAAGATGCACAGCTTCAGGGTTTGTTGGTTTTAAAAATTAGCTTTAGTTTTTGTGTAACCCTGATAGGGGCTGAATTGGTTCTTTGGGTTCCTGCCTTGGGTTTGTGGCTACTGCTCTATTCCATCATCTCCAAATTCCAAACAGATTCCTGATATTAAAAGCATGTTAGCTGTCAGTTGAAGATTTTGTATAATCAAAAGAACTAAGAGGATACTGAAAAGGGAATTTGAAACCCACAAATAGGTATTTGCTTATTTTTCATGATCTCTAACATTCTGTAGAAATGGGAGGGAATTTTATATTCATAATAACCATTTGTATCTTATTTGGGTAATAGCTTTCAGTCCATCAACATTTTCATCTTTATGAAGTCTTGAGAGTGAAACTTTGATAGGGTTTAGCCAGATGGTACATTTTTACTTGAGGGAAACCTCAAATTTCAGTGAAAACCATGGTAGTTTAAGTGGTTCAGCTTTTGTGTTTATCTGTGAAGAAGGTAAAGTATTACTTACATATCTTTAGTGTTTTTTTGTTTTTGGTTTTTTTGGTCAAAAAGACATTTCCTTTTAAATGCTTATTCAAATCAGAGAGGAAAAGAACATTTCCATTTTAAAGTAAAAAATTGTTGAGTTTTGAGTGATGTATCAGATTTCTTAGCTTTCCTCAATTGACCTTTTTGACCAACTTTTTGTTGGTACCCTTTGGTATAATTTTTTATAAGAAGTATGACTTTTCCAATGTACTTTATTTTTTTTAAAAGATTTTATTTATTGATTTGACAGAGAGAGACAGCCAGTGAGAGAGGGAACACAAGCAGGGGGAGTGGGAGAGGAAGAAGCAGGCTCCTAGTAGGAGCCTGATGTGGGGCTTGATCCCAGAATGCCGGGATCACACCCTGAGCCGAAGGCAGACGCTTAAGGACTGCATCACCCAGGCGCCCCTTTCCAATGTACTTTAAAAAATTATCTGACCTCAGGGCGCCTGGGTGGCTTAGTCGGTTCACATCATGATCATAGGGTCCTGGGATCGATCCCATATTGGGCTCATTGCTCACTGGGGAGCCTGCCTCTCCCCCTGCTTGTATGCTTCCTCTGTCAAGTAAATAGATAAAATCTTAAAAAAAAAAAAAAAAAGAAAAACTAACCTCAAAAAAACAAAAACTAACTAACCTCAGTGATTCATTACATTAACTTAATATTTAGCTTTAGTAGATGTGGTGTTAGAGCTAACATTAGTTTGGTTAGTACTTTTCAACTTTTGTTATCTACTGTGAATTTCATGTATAAAGTAAAATCTGTAGCATCTCAAGTTAGCTATATTTAACATACTCAAATGTACAGAGAAACTGGACAGGTAACTAAGTTATTCTGGGAATGAAATATATTACCTTCTCTTCTCTCAGGAACTACTTGCTTTCCTCTTCAGAAGATGGAACTGTTAGATTGTGGAGTCTTCAAACTTTTACTTGCTTGGTGGGATATAAAGGACACAACTACCCAGTATGGGACACACAGTTTTCTCCATATGGATATTACTTTGTGTCAGGGGGCCACGATCGAGTAGCTCGGTAAGAATATTGTGATCTTATGACTGGCAGAATGGTTTCTTTTTCGGGAATTACAAGCTCCAAACTCATTTTCACTTCTATTATTTGGGATCAACTTTTTGAGAATGTCAGCATTTATAGCTCCTTGTTTGAAAATGAATTTGGGGAGTATTACTATGTCTGCAATTATGTCCATATCAAGAGTCCTTTTTTTCTCCTCAAGCTATTTAACATGCTCCCAGCCCCTCCCACTATGAGCACTGCTAGTGTTTTCTTGTGATCTTCAAAGTTCAGGATGAGGTAAACTAAGGTTAGAAACTAATTTTGTGGTGGCCAAAACTAGTGAAAAATACTTTTCTATGGGTTAGACTAGGAATTGGGGTAGGAAAGGGGGGTGCATACAGAGAACTAGAGAATTAAAAATTTTTTGTACTAGATCAAACTTAGTTTTCCTTAAGAATGTTATTTCATCTCAGTCATTCCATTTTCTTTCCCTCAGGTAGCCAGTGAAGGGGGTACCTATTTGGAGCTAACGTTTCACGTGGGTGTTTCTGTATTTATTTTAGACTTTTGGCAGTTAACTATTACCATTTTTTCCCCTTTCAATGCATTTTTTAAAAGGCTATGGGCTACAGACCACTATCAGCCTTTAAGAATATTTGCTGGGCATCTTGCTGATGTGAATTGTACCAGATTCCATCCAAATTCTAATTATGTTGCTACGGGCTCTGCAGACAGAACTGTGCGGCTCTGGGATGTCCTGAATGGGAACTGTGTAAGAATATTCACTGGACACAAGGTATTTTGTACCTTCAATATCATGGCACACAAGGTTGTTTTTGAGATAAAAAGATTATATGGGGCGCCTGGGTGGCACAGCGGTTGAGCGTCTGCCTTCGGCTCAGGGCGTGATCCCGGTGTTATGGGATCGAGCCCCACGTCGGGCTCCTCCGCTGCGAGCCTGCTTCTTCCTCTCCCACTCCCCCTGCTTGCGTTCCCTCTCTCGCTGGCTGTCTCTATCTCTGTCAAATAAATAAATAAAATCTTTTAAAAAAATATATTATAAAAATTAACCAGGAACACATTTTAAAGAAACTATTCATCCCACTAAGCTTTAAAATTCTAGCTTTTACTTTCTATTTTTAACCCACTTTTGATTCTTTCCCTGGACTTCTTTTCTAGGGACCAATTCATTCCTTGACGTTTTCTCCCAATGGGAGATTCCTGGCTACAGGAGCAACGGATGGCAGAGTACTCCTTTGGGATATTGGACATGGTTTGATGGTTGGAGAATTAAAAGGCCACACTGATACAGTCTGTTCACTTAGGTTCAGTAGAGATGGTGAAATTTTGGCATCAGGTAAATGACTAGAAATGGCTTTGTGATAAAGGGTAAATGGTGTTAAAATGAAACAGTGTTGACTGTTGTTAGGTTTTGCTTCTCTTAGCCATGATTCCAGGGTATCCCCTTACATGTTGACTTCTCAGGTGAAACTGCTTGAAATGGTCCTTTAGAAGGAAGAGCTTATTAATCAAGTTTAGATTTTTTTTTCACCAGAAACATACAGTAAATATATTAAGTATACCTGACAAAATGTCAAGATCTAAATATGGTAGATGCTGCTAAATGGTTTCCTTTGACTTCCCCTTAGGTTCAATGGATAATACAGTCCGGTTGTGGGATGCTGTCAAAGCATTTGAGGATTTAGAGACCGATGACTTTACTACAGCCACTGGGCATATAAATTTACCTGAGAATTCACAGGAGTTATTGTTGGGAACATATATGACCAAATCAACGCCAGTTGTACACCTCCATTTTACTCGAAGAAACTTGGTTCTAGCTGCAGGAGCTTATAGTCCTCAATAAATCATCGGTATTAAAGACCTTTTGGAAGCTACTGTTTGAAAAAGGGAGACTAAAAGCAAATACCTCAGTGATTAATATTTAAGCTACAAAGAATGTTTTGTCTATATGGATCTGGAAGGATGCTGCTTGGAAAATCTGAACAGGACTGTTCCACGTTTCTATAGCAACCACATTTAACTAATTTCCGTTAGTTGAATAAGAGGTATTACGTTTGTGGAGGGGACATTTATGGTGCTTTGGATTGTGTGGAAACTATGCATTTTCTGTTCAAATGCTATTTTAATTTATTATGTTTAGAAAAAAATCAATTGACTTCAATAATTCATCCTGCTTCAAGATTCAAATTGAGTAATATAATATCATCTTGAATTTTAGCTGAAGAATTCTATGAGCATGTATGTTTCTGCTGTAAAAATGTAGTTACTGTATGGCACTCAAGTACCATGTTAAATGATCCACTAACATTTTTGCTTGGCCCATGATTAGTGGAATGTATGTCACTGGGTAGGGTGAACTACAATTTCTTTCTAAGAACTAGATGAAGTACAACCATCCACTGACATCTGATTTTGTACCTGTTGGATTCTGAGTGCACCAAGAACACTCTATAAACCAGGTGAAGAAATTTAGCTTCCATGTTCTACTTCAGCTAAAATAGCTACATACAACCTAGTACACTTGAAGTCAGACAGACATTTCAGTTGCTTACCTCCAGTACTGAGCCTTGCTTTGGGAAACTAAAAAGATTTAGACCAAGTCACTGCCAGTTTTTTGCCTTCGTTGCATTTTGTACAGTTTTTATATTTTTGATATCTTGTAAATAAAGACAACCAGCTTTTCCAGGTTCATAATTTATTGTACAAATTGAGTATCACATGATGAGTTGACATCAGCTTCTCCAGGCATGGGAACTTAACAGATGAGGTACAGGTTAAAATCCTATAAACAAAGCAAAAAAATAGTTTAAACACAATTGTGTTCAACTCTACTTTTAAGACATTCAGTAATTACTAGTATAGGACTATCCACGAACCCCCTGAAATTGAATGCAAATTCATCAGATTCTCAGAGTCAGTAACGACCCCCAAATGAAGGTGTTTCTCAGATTGATAGAGTTTAACCTAACACTTCACCTTTAACAAAAGAGCTGCCAACAATTCAGTATAATCCTGAATGTATGCTACTGGAAAAGTCTAGTATACAAAGTAACATTTTAAACAGCAGTAAACACAGCAGAGATAAAATTTCTCCATTTTTATAATGGGGATACTACCACTCTCCCCAAAGCTGGGAGGTACCTAATACAGGAAACTGGGCAAAAACTACCTGTTTGTCAGGAATAAGTCATGGACCACTGCATTCTGGGGTATGTAGGCTTAGTTAATAGTTTTGAGATTGGAAAAGCTTTTAAGAGCAGAGGAAAAATTTTCTGTGGAGAGCTACAGTAGATAAAGATCTGGGTTTTGGATTTTCTGCACATCATCTACCACCAAAACAAATATTTATTCACGTAAGCATGGGCAAATGGAGGTTGTGGTGTGCCATAAGAAGAAAATGAAATCTATGTGAATTTAAGGAAAATATAAAATTGCATATATAAAAATTTGAAACTAGCAAAAAATAAGCTATATTTGCAATGTTTTTAAAAGTTTGGTTAATAATTATTACATAAAGGGCTTATGTAAGAGAAATAAGGTGTTCACAAAGAGAAAGACTCAGTTGTTAGAGGAGAAAAACATAAAGGGAATGTTAAGAAAAATACAAACGGTAAGCAAATGGAAAAAAATGCATAACTTCATCAAAAAGAGACATTTTCACTCATCAAATGAGCAAAGATCAGGAACTGATTATTCAACATTGGCTAGGGCAAAAGAGACACCTTCTTAAAACTGGGTGCCCCATAACCCTTGGGGATAGCACTTAAGCCTAAAACAATCATAGACAACACATCATGCTCAAAGTGTTCAATGCAATGTTATTTATATTTAACAAATCCTAATAGGAAACATAAAAATCATATATCCATAAATACTCATACATTCAAATAATAGAGAAAATATTTGTTATAAGACAGTATTACAGACATGACTCATAGCCACTAGAAACCAAATAAAAAATATAAAAAAAGAGCCATAACAAAATGTTAACAAAAATTGTCAGGGTAACGGGATATGAACAATATTTTCCTCTCATATGTAACTTTGCACAAAGACAATTTACTTCTATAGTGAGGGGAAAAAGCCCTAACAACAAAATGGCTGTTATAAACTTAAATGTCAATTCCTTACCGTTTATGTTGCTTTCACAGCTGGTGTTTTTTTAGACCTTAACTTGAAGTATAAGATCATTAAAGCAATGCCTCCATATGTGGCCAGTACACACTGAAAAAGAAAGGAGAAAGTAAACAAGAGCTTTTGCCACTTATATTATTCTAAAACGTAACTGCTTAAATGTATCATTAATACTTACATTCATTCTACCTGTGAGAGTATAAGAGTTGAAATATTTTTTTATACCCGTGAACTGGAATTGGGCATCAGTTTCTGGACCTGCCATGATTTCAATCTTAAAAAAAAAAAAAAAAAAAAAAAAAAAAAAAGAAAGCAACAATAAATTGGTTTGGATGTAATTTAAAAGAAAATTAAGTTTTGTTTTGTTTTTGTTTCAAAGATTTTATTTTTTTAAGTAATCTCTACACCCAACATGGGGCTTGAACTCACAACCCGGAGATCAAGAGTCACATGCTCCACCAACTGAGCCAGCCAGACACCCCTTGTGTTGTGTTTTGTTTTTTTTCCCCCTAAGTTTAAAAACCTGAAAAATCATTGCACGTAAGTATTATGAGGTTTTTTGTTTGTTTGTTTTTTACATCTTGCCCAAGAAAGAAGTAGCAGAGATGGTGGAAAAAGCCTTGTTGATAAGAGAAAATTTCAGAAGGAAGATTTTACCTTGGTCGCTACTGCATAACATTCCAACATATACATCAAATCACTTAGCACAGTAAGAGAATACAGTAGTCTCTAAGCCCCCCTTTAATCCAATATTGCTTGATATTTTCGATCCTGGCTCTCGCTATAGCATGTTACACTGTGCGTGGACTATCAGTTTTACGAGCAGTTGAAAGTTGGTGCTGGTGATATATTTCAAAGTTTCTAAGGGTAACCACCAACTAAATAGCTCAACTTGCAACCCCTTTCACAATTTTTCTTATAAAATAACTTAGGACCTCCAAGGGAAGGAAGAGAAGATATCATTTACTAAATGGAGTTGATACATACTACCATTTAAAAATAATTAGCATTATTTTAACCAAAGGGATGCACATCAGTGTATAAGAACTGGAAGATTATTTCCACAATTTAAAGAATTAATAAGAGCATGCTGGTTCAAGTTCTTAAAGATGGACAGCCTACCAAAAGCCACTATCAAAGTCTGTCAAGTAGTTACAGAGACAGGATATCCACTGTCTGGGCTGCAGTGTGCTCAGCACCTAACCCCCACCCCCAGGATACATACTAGCTATTGGAGGTAGTGAGAAAGCTGGAATCCTCACAGCAAAATAGATAAAAGTTCTAAATATAAATAGTAAAACCAAGAATCCTGGGAAAAAACATGGACCAAAATGTTAATTACCTTAGGAAAGGTTAAATATAAAGGACAAAAACTAAAAGGGAAAACAAAAGTGATCAAAGGAATTTAAATGAGACCCAAATAGTCAAACAGACTATCAGACTGGGAAAAATAAACACTAAGAATGTGGGGAAATAAGCATTTCCTCTGTTGCCTGAGTATAAACTGGTACAACTTTTCCTAAAGTGCAATTTTGCAATACCTATCAAATTATAAAATTAGTATACCCTTTTATGTAGCTGGTTCATTTGTTCCCCAGGAATTTACCCTTCCTTATAGAGCTATCACAAAGTGGAAACATGTTATATGGTTCAGGAATAGTGACTGAAATACTATTTATGAAATAAACTGGAAAAACTAAAAGTCCATCTACATACAGCAGACTGATAAAATGATGGTTTCCATTTGAGGAAATACAACGTGCATAGATCCTTATGCACTGACATGGAGAAATGTCCCTATGTGGTGATAAAGAGAAAAAAATTCTATTTCTGGACCTTATATTACAGAGCACATAAATGGTTCTCAAAGTCTGGTTCCTTTTTTTTTTTTTAAACATTTTATTTATTTATTTGACAGAGAGAGACAGCCAGCAAGAGAGGGAACACAAGCAGGGGGAGTGGGAGAGGAAGAAGCAGGCTCCCAGAGGAGGAGCCTGATGTGGGGCTCGATCCCAGGACTCCTTGATCACGCCCTGAGCCGAAGGCAGACGCCCAACGACTGAGCCATCCAGGCACCCCTCAAAGTCTGGTTCCTAGACCAGCAGCAACAGCATCACTGGAAACTTGCTGGAAATGCAAATTCTCAGGCCCAACCTCAGGCCTATTCAATCAAAAGCTCTGGGGCCCAGTAATCTGTTTTAATATGGCCTCTAGGCATTTCTGATGTAAGCTAAAGTTTGAAAGACACTGCAGTAAAAGAAAACCAAATTCTGTTAGTAATTATATAGAAAAGAACTCTGGGAAAATATGCAGCAAGCTTTCTGGAGTTATAAGTACCTATATTTTACACACGCATATATTTGTTAAAATAAAAAATAACAAAGGCACATTGAAAGGTCACCAGAACAACACTTGAAAATTCGTATGTATGACCGCCTATCTACCACGACCGACGCCACGCCGAGTCGATTGGCAACATAGACGAGCCGGTCGAGGTCCGGTCGAGATTGGTAGGCAGTGGCAGTGACTCAGCTGGCTCTTGATGAAATGGAAGAGGGAGAGATCTGTGAGGAAGTCGTTGCTATGGAAACTGGCACTCTCCTATTTACCATTCAAAGGCCTTCAGAGGCATTCACGTGCACAGAATTGGCAATGAAAATCTGGACAAATGACCTTAATTCTGAACAGTTTCAAGGTTCTTGGAACAATGAAGGAAATTCAAACTTCCTCGGGCCTCCTCGGGGCGTGGCCTTTCCAGCCCAAGTAGGAAAATTTGCATTATCTTTATAATGTAGCTTTTATGTTAACAGTTTCATTTTACTAGACTTACTAAAGGCATACTTTCCCTACCATTCATCTTTATGATACACTTTTGGATTCTTACGGTATTAAGTGGGTTTCTAGGAAAATCCTTACATAAAACAGGAGCTTAACATAGTCAAATTATTAACTGATAACCCCACTACCTTGTGTGTAAAAAAAATTTTTAGGAGGATGTGGTGTCCTTATGAAATAATATTAAAGTGCTTTAAACTTCTCTCTACACAATATGGGAGGAAGGCTGTGATATTCCACAGAGGACTAATTCTGACTGCAGGGAAGGGCATGGTACAGGAACTGAAATTTAGTCTGGGTCTCCAAGACTCTTGTGAAGGTGAGATGGAGGCAGGAATGGGGAGTAAAATGTTGCTGGTTAAATAAACAATGGGAGAAAAGCCTACAAGCACTGGGGTCTGCACCTTTCAGCAAACTGCAGGTTACTTTTGGACAAAGATCAGAAGCCCCTGTGCTAGAGCACCCTCCGCGGAATAACTCAAACTGAAATCTTATTCCCTTTTGAATCATAAAAAACTTAGACATAACAAGGAAAAAATTACCTAACACTAGTAATTGCACTAATGGTTAAATGGTAGCCCGTGGGGAAGTCTAAGCACCGGGTCTTGCTCTTGTTTCTAATTAACCGGCCCACTGCTATTAAACATTAAGCCTTCCACGTCTTTCTTCACCTATGAAGTGGGAATTTCAGAAAAGGCCCGAAGTGACCAATTGTCCTCGCTACTTTCTCAGTTTCTTGAAACTGCTCTTTTCTGTCTGACTGGACATCTACCTGGAATGGTGAGATCACGAGGTAAAAGGAGACAAAGTCGAGCGCTACGCGGGTACCAGAAGCAGCCTCTTACACCTCAAGGAGTATACAGCTCTCTGTTCCGGCTATCTCTTAGGAAAGGCCTTCCCACTGATCAGACACAGACTGAAATCTAACCCGCTTACCGCGGGCCTGGGCCACACACACTCTCGCTTTGACAACGGCTGCGGCGCAGCTAAAGGCGGCCTTTGCTGGCCAGCTCCCTAAGCACAGCGCAGTGGAAATAAACTACTGTGGGCGTACAGAGGAAAAGAGGTTAATTTGGCGAGAAGCCCGAGTTCCATTCAATATTCTGTCGCTGGGTGACCTTGGGAGACTCCCTTCGCGGCGGGCCTCTTTTTTTCTCTACTGTAAAATACGATCTTAGGGCCTTTGGGAACTATGGGAGCCTCTGGGACCTCCTATCCGCCTCGCCCCGAGGCTTCCCAGCCCAGTCCAACCCCTCGCGCCCTGGCTCTCGTTATCTCTAATTCCTTTTCCATTCTCCACTGTCCTCGCACCCCAAAGCGAAGACCTAGCGGTGTTCCTGGACCAGGAACGATGGGATTTTAATGCCAGCCCTGCAGAGCGGAGGCGCGAGGCCTAAACCCAGGTTCGCGTCCACACACCCACCTTGCAAAACGCACCAGTTCCGCTGGTTGTGTCCTTCAACTTACGCAGACAGCCCGCAGCCGGCCGGAAGAAGCCGCCTCCCCCGCACGCGCTCAACGGGCCATCGCGATTCAGCCTTCAGCGTCGATTGGCTACGGCTCGAAGTCCCGCCCTTCCGCTTCCTGTTTCTAAATCTCCTCCCCCCCGACCAGTAGGACCCAGCATGGTAACGGAAATAGGGTGTTGGGCCCGCCCACGCTTCCGGAATAGCATCGTTGGTTTGCGGGTGTGCTGCTCTCCTCGTGTGTGACTCCAGTGGTACGGGCTCTGAAGTAGAGAGGTGCTGGCGTCGCGGGGCTGGTGAGTGAGGACAAAGGCGAGAAGGGAAGAAACTTCGTGGCTTCCATGTCTGTCCCAGGGCTAGGTCCTCTGGGTCCCTGCCATGCACCTACAGTGCTGGGTGAGTGGCTCGGCCACCCCCGACCAGAACAGAAGCTGGCCTCTGTAGCATCAGACTCTGTCCCTGGGAAGTTGCTTATGTCCCTTCTTTGCCTCTGGATTGCCTCTTTGAAGCTTCAGTTTCCCCTTGTCTGAAATGACATTAAGGGTCAAATTTCCTGCAAACTAGACTTCTCTGTTCTTTCCTATTTCTAGGAAGCATGCACCCACTTATTCCTGATTCCAGATCCAAGGCTTCCACTGGTCTTCACCTTTTGTACAGTCTCAGCCCTTTGTAGATCCTTATTCCAAGTGGCTCTCAGAACCAATCTCTACTATCTTCCGTTCTTAGACTTAGTTCTCATTGGCATGGTTTCTCTGCTGTACTGCATTTGACTTCTCTGTTTACTTTCCTTCAGTTCTGTCTGTCCGGTTTATAGCCTGCAGTATATTTTTCTTGATTGCTATTCCATTTTTTCCCTTACTTAAGGCTCTGACTTGTCAAAGTAAACATTAAACTACTCATATCTAGTTCAAAAACTTTCACAAAAAAGCCCCCCTGTCTTCTACAATTTAACTCTGATAATTGTTTTTTTTCTCCCTGTGTTCTAGTTAAACAAAGAGAGGAAACAGCAACTTCTTGGACAGTATTTTGAGAAATTGCTGGTGATTATTGAAATATTTTGCTTTAACTGTTTCTGTGCCTTTCCTCACATTCCTTTTGCTTTTCCTTTTCCACCTGTCAAAATCTTTTTCATCTTTTAACAGCTCAAAGACATCTTCTTTAGGAAGCTTGTCTTCTTTACTGAAGGCTCATCACTTCTTATTTCTTTGTTTATAGTTTGATTTGTATTTTATTTACTTTTTTAAAGTTTATTTTTTTTAGTAATCTCTATACCCAACGTGGGGCTTGAACTTAACGACCCTGAGATCAAGAGGTGCATGCTCTTCCGACTTAGCCAGCTATATGCCCCAATTTGTATTTTAAGTTATTTGCATAATTGTTTTATTTTCTTAAAATTGTGCATGTTCTTTTTATTTTTATTTTTGTAACTAAAAACGTTTTTTTTTTTTTTTTTTTTTTAAAATTTTTTTTTTTTTTTTNTTGACAGAGATAGAGACAGTCAGTGAGAGAGGGGACACAAGCAGGGGGAGTGGGAGAGGAAGAAGCAGGCTCCCAGCAGAGGAGCCTGACGTGGGGCTCGATCCCGTAACGCCGGGATCACGCCCTGAGCCGAAGGCAGACGCTTAACCGCTGTGCCACCCAGGCGCCCCTAAAAACGTTTTTTTTAAGTAGGCTCCATGCCCAGCGTGGAACCCAACATGGGGCTTGAACTCATGACCCTGAGGTCAAGACCTGAGCCAGGAGCAGGAATCAGATGCTTAACTGACTGAACCACCCAGCCGCTCCTAAATTGTGCATGTTCTTTGAAGATAGGGACTTATATATTCATTTGTGTATCTTGACTTAACTATAGTTACTCTACCATATTTACTAAATTGAATCTATAATTTCTTTTCCTGGAGGAAAATGTGTGGACTTGTGGTTTTGAAGCAGAGATCTTTGGAAAGATGAATTATGGGTTATCTGGGGCCTAACATCAAACCATCTGTTTCTTAGTCCTGAATGTTGTCTAGCACATTGGTGATAGAAGGGTCTATCTCTTGCCCACTGATTACAGCCTTTAGGAGATCTGATACTAAAGCTACAGCTTACTGATACTCTTTGCATTTTTTTTAGGAGACTCAAACACAGCAACCATGGAAGAAAGCTTCCCCCGAGGGGGTACGAGAAAGACCCACAAATCAAAGAAAGCTTTGCAGCAGTCAGTTGAACAAGACAACTTATTTGATGTAAGTGGTGTGCTTGTTTGATAAGACTCACAGAACATTTTCTAGTATCCTTGTGAAGAATAAACCTTGTTTGAGAATGTGGTATTTTCCATATTTGTTTCTTTTTAAAGTCTACTTTTGTAAGTTGAACTTGTTAGAGAGTCCATACTACCATGAGGCTATATTTTTAGAAGCATGGCATTTAGTACTTGAGTTTGCAGTGCTGTTATTCCTTATTCTTAGGAACTTTGTGCCATGTTGGTTAAGGCTGGAGAGAAAAGTTATGGAATAAGTCATGAAAGGTACAACATGGGGAATATAGGCAGTGGTATTGTAATGGTATCGTATGGTGACAGGTAGTAGCTACACCTGTGGTGAGCATAGTATAATGTGTGGAGTTGTCAAATCACTATGTTGTACACCTGAAACTAATGTAACATTGTGTGTTAACCGTACTTCATTTAATTAAAAATAAAGGATGGAGAGAAAGCAGTTGGTGATTGGTTTTTAAATGGGATCCTTGCCATGTATAATGGTCAGAATTTGCATTGAAATTCACCATCTTCACCTATAGTAAGCTCCAAATGCTAGAGGGTAAGGAACTAACATTTGATTGTATGACCTTATGTGTATTTCCAACTGCAATAGAGAACATCATTCCATGATGAGGAACTGAGACTGAGAGAGGTTGCATGTTTTAATTGAAACCACACAGCTTGTTATGGTGGAGTTGGGAGTTTAACTCAGGTCTCCGCGTCTCTACCTTCCTTTTTTTTTTTTTTTTTTTAAAGATTTTTTTTATTTNTTCGACAGAGATAGAGGCAGCCAGCGAGAGAGGGAACACAAGTAGGGGGAGTGGGAGAGGAAGAAGCAGGCTCATAGCGAAAGAGCCTGATGTGGGGCTCGATCCCACAACGCCGGGATCACGCCCTGAGCCGAAGGCAGACGCTTAACCGCTGTGCCACCCAGGCGCCCCTCTACCTTCCATTTTTATACACTGTTCTAAATTGCTTCTCATACTGGAGACCCCAGTGTCCATCCCAGTTAAGGGAAGAAGAACACAGGAGCAAAGGGCTTTTGAGAATATGAAGAGGGCTCCCACCTTGGGCAAAGGGAGCGTTGGTGACAGAATGGGAAAGATGGGATTGGAGCAGGAATTATAGGAACACTGGGAGTGGGGTGCAGTGGAGGAGTAACAAAGCAAGGTGACAGGTGACCTGAAGTTGAAGGGAAAGCCCAGGATTGTTTCTCTTCATTCTTCTGGATCTTTTATCCCCCCCCTGTAGATTTCTACTGAAGAGGAATCCACCAAAAGGAAAAAGAGCCAGAAAGGGTCAGCAAAAACAAAAAAGTTGAAAATCGAGAAGAGAGAAAGCAGCAAGTCTATAAGAGAGAAGTTTGAAATCCTTAGTATTGAGGTTTGTTGCAGTTTGATTTTGTTCTAAACAAACTATCTCGGTTGCTTAAGTTTGTATATGTTCTTCCCTCTTTCTTTTTTCCTTCATTCCTTTTGTATATATGTGTGTGTGTGTGTCCGTCCTTGTAGAGATTATGCAGTTTGTGCTCAGATTTGAGCATTCTCACCTTTGATTATTAACCAATGCCTGGGACCATGTGTTGTTTTTCTTTTTAGCTGCTGAGTCCCTCATTGTTCTTGTGTCTTCATGAAACTTGTGTTTTAGTGGATTCATAGGTTAGAACTGGCAATAACTTTAAACCTTTCTGCTTCTACTCTTTCGTTTCATAGTTACGGAAATTCTCTTGGAGAAGCAAAGCAGTTTTTTAATGTTCTTTATTTTTTTAGATTATAACTTGGATATTTATTGTAAAGAAGGAAAAGAAAAAAGCCAAATCATTTCATAAGGAAATGATTCAGATTCAGCATGCAGAAGTATTTTGTTTGTCTTATGTGATACTTAGAAAAATAATTATTTAACTTGGTGCCAACATTAGAAAAAATTTCACATAAATATGGGATTTCTGGCTTCTTGTAAAAATGAGGGTGCTGACAGCACAAACACATTCCCTCCTGTTCGTAGTCACATGGAGCTGAATGGTAGTTTTGCCCTTTAGGCCTGGCGTGGACACCCCAGACTGCCATTGTCTCCACTGGCCGGCTTCCTTCACTTTGTTGCCTGCCAAGCATTTGAGTTTGGGTTGTGTGGAGGAAAGCGAAAGACCGAAGTGTCCTTCAGTATTGTAGTGCTGTTTTACAGTGCTCGGTTACCTATTTGATATGTATACGGACATAATACACATGCATATCTCCTGTAGCTTTTATATGTCAGAGTTGGGACTAGAAGCCGGACCCCCTACCATCCTCAGTCATTGTTCTTTTCCCTATTGTGCACATTTCACTTTTCTCTTCTAGTCCCTGTGTGAGGGGATGCGGATTTTGGGTTGTGTGAAGGAGGTCAATGAAATAGAACTGGTGATTAGTCTCCCCAATGGACTTCGGGGCTTTGTGCAAGTGACTGAAATCTGTGATGCGTATACCAAAAAGCTGAATGAGCAGGTGGCTCAAGAAGAGCCTCTGAAGGTAAGGGAAACCCGAATGTGCTCTGTAACTGGAACTGAGGGGTGTGCAAGTAGATGTAAAATTACAGCTTTGCGAAATGCTAAAAGTCAAGGCACAAGGTGTCATGAGAGTTTATAATTGGGTTTTTTTTTTTTCTTTTTTAAATAAGAGGATTTTGACTTAGTCCAAGGACCCTAGAAGACTTCCCTGAGGAAGGGATGCTTGAGTTGAGATTTGAAAGAGGAGTGTGTACCGGGTAAAGAAGGAAGGGAGTTCAGGCAGAAGGAGCACAACATGGAACAGAGAGAAGGCTAGTGTGGCTAGAGCAGAGAGAGCAAGGGAGAGTGGTGTGGGATGGGGCAGGAGAGCTGGGTGGAGGCTAGACCATGTTAAAGATTGGTTTTTAATTCTAGAACCAATGGGAAGCCCTTGAAGTGTTCTTATTGGGGTGAGTGACATGTAGATAGCAAAGAGAATAGATGGAAGAGGCATGTAGTTGCCTAGAGACCAGTTAGGGGGTTACTGTAGTAACCCAGCTCTGAGATTGACGACAGGCTATGTTTAGGGTTTACCTACTGAGGCGGTAAAGTCAATGCCCACTGATGGATTTGATAGGGGGATGAGTCCTAACCTTCTGTTGTGTGTGACTTGATGGTCAGCCTTGCCATCCTGAGACAGAAACCCTGAGAGAGGACCTGGATTGGAAGAGATGATCATGATTTTATTTTTTGCTGTGTTGAATTTGAGGAATGGTTGAGACATCCAGTAGACAGGTGATTCCAGAGCTCAGAGTAGTCTGGGCTAGAAACTATAGTACATGTGTGAGAGCTGCTTTGCATAGGTGGTAATAGAAGCTAAGAAGAGGGAAGCTAAGAATGTACCTAGAAGGGGTGAAAAGAGAAGAGACTGAAAAATGGACCCTCGAGTGAATACTGACCCTGGAGAAAGACTGACCCTTGAGTATTTTTTAAAAGATTTTATTTATTTATTTATGTATGTATTTATTTATTTAAGAGAGAGAACCCGTGTGCATGCACATATGTGTGCAGGGTCGGGGGGGGCAGAGGGAGAGGGAGGGAATCTCAAGCAGACTCCCTGCTGAGCACAGAGCCCATGCAGGGCTCAATCCCACAACCCTGAGATCACGACCGGTGCTGAAATCAAGAGTCAGATGCTCAGCCGACTGAGCCATGCAGGCGCCCCGACCAGTGTTAAATGCTTTCTAGAGGTCACATAAAAGAAGGCTGTGAAGCGGGTTATTGGATTTAGTGACATGAAGATCACTGGTGATTTTATTGGGAGATAAAGTTGTGGGCGAAGGGTGGACCACAGTTATAGCGAGATGAAGGGCGAGCAGGAGGTGAATAAATGGAGACAGTGAATACAGACGACTCTTGACAAGTCATTTACATCTACCTATTCTGTGGAGATATCGGAGGCCTTATGCTGGAATCAAAGACTGCCTTGGCCACAGATCCCTCTTCCTTTGGCAAGGGGTTACTCTCTTCGTCCACTGTTTGGGTTCTTTGGGGTCTGAAGATGAGAAACCACTGAGCGAGGAGGGTTGGGCAGTGGTATGTTGGTTCAGGAGAGGAGTATGTATCACATCTTTCTCATCTGTATTATGCAGGACCTGGTCAGCTTGCCTGAACTCTTCTCACCTGGGATGCTGGTGAGATGTGTGGTGAGCAGTGTGGGCATCACAGAGAGGGGCAAAAAGAGTGTCAAGTTATCTCTGAACCCCAAAAATGTCAACGAAGTGCTAAGTGCTGAGGCCCTGAAGCCTGGCATGGTACGTATGGGGTCAGGGAAGAGGAGCAGACAATGTGCCTTTTTCCTGCCCTGCCTTCTAGGGAGTATCTAGACCACCTTTTACTTTTAGCTTAACTATTGCACACAGGGGTGGGTCTTTTCCTGGGGGGCAGGTCTCCAGGTGCTTGGGTAGCTAATGGAAATTGAAGGCTTGAGCCTAATCACATTACCTTGGAGGGGTGAAAGGGAAGGTGCACTGGTGGCCAATAAGAAAAAAAAAAATGCCTCCAAGTAGGCTTAGCCGGGGTGAAGAGTTCCTCAAAGTGTCTTACTTACCAAGACTTGTTCTTTACAGATTAAGTCATTTTCAGAGGCTATCTGGCATCTGTGGGGAATGCGTGAAGGCTGCTCTCTGAGAGCAAGAGACAGGCTAGATAGGGCAATTAGTCTGTCAGCTGTACTGATGGAGAGCTCACTGCTGAGTCTCTCAGTCCTGTGGAGATTCAGGAGAAATTAGTGCTAGTTCCGAGTCTCAACATCCAATAGGTATAGAACACACTCATATACACTACACTCATCTCAGTGCTCTTGTATTTAAGAGGAAGGAGATCAGTATGATCTTTTAACTTTTAGTTAGAAGCAGTCAGTTTGGGACAGGCCCTGAAAGCAGGCTAGTAAGGGGAATAAAAGTAAGCTGAGGTGCAGGAAATTGATGTGTCGAGAGCCTGCTGTTTGGCAGGTGCTGTTTTAGACATTTCATCTGAAGAAATTCTCACAGCAACCCTGTGAGGCAGAAAATAGATATTCCTCTTATACATTTGGGAAAGTGGACTCAGAAAGCTTTATGACTTGCCAAAGACCAAATAGTAAGAGCCAGATTTGAATTTCACACTGCTTCCAATGAAATGTAAAGGAGGTTGGCAAGATTTTTTTTCCCTTTTGTTTGAAGTCTTTGAGGTACTCAGAAAAGCCGTGATGACAGCTGGAAGAGTAGTTCTGGATTAGTCATGGCTCTGGGAGTGACCTTGCAGGGCAATCTGGTTTACTCCTCTTTGTGTAACAATAGTCTTTCCCATCTTTTGAAAATTCTCCAGGGGAGAAACCCCTCTTTGTCATTCCATTCAACTGTGCATAACACTTCTCACTGACTGGAAACCATAAGATCCCTCAAGCCCTGGGAGAATTAAAGTTGATGTCTTTCCCTTTTTTATCCTCAAGTGGGACCAAAGTTGTTGGGGGAGGGTTTGGGGGAGGATTATGGGATGATGTGTCAAGATTGATGGTGGGGACATTCATGTTTGGTAGTGGATTTTTGTTGTGTATCCCATTACCTTTTTTGAACTCTGGGGAATGCTTTCTCTCCCTCCAGCTTCTCACAGGCACTGTATCCAGCCTGGAAGACCATGGCTACCTAGTGGACATTGGAGTTAGTGGGGCTAGAGCCTTTCTGCCACTGCAGAAAGCCCAGGAGTATATCCGACAGAAGAACAAAGGTGAGGGGAAGAAGAGGGGCTGGTGTGTGGTGGTGAGGCGGTACGTGTGGGGGTTATGTGTAATACCACTTAGTGAGTAAAATGATAGTATGGTGACCCCAAAGGCTGTTTGGCTTTGCTAAAATCAGCGTTAATCCTAGCTGATAGAAAAGAAATATGTGTGAAGGGCCAGCGAGTGACAGGGTCTAAGGTCCAATGGACCAGTTTCACTTTTTCTCACCTAGAAGATTCCACGGAAATTTGGGCCTCCGCAGCTCTCTTCCTGTCTTGTTGGGATCTTCATATTTTTTTTTTAAAAGATTTTATTTATTAATCTGACAGAGACACCCAGCAAGAGAGGGAACACAAGCAGGGGGAGTGGGAGAGGAAGAAGCAGGCTCCTAGAGGAGGAGCCTAATGTGGGGCTCGATCCCAGAACGCTGGGATCATGCCCTGAGGCGAAGGCAGACGCTTAAGGACTGCACCACCCAGGCGCCCCGGGATCTTCATATTTTTAAGCAGTGTTGATTCCAGATCAGTCAGGGTCACTTTATTCCCCTCTTGTAGTTGGTCACTGAAAGATTGAGAACATGGGTATTACATGGTAACTGGGCAGGTGGACCTTGGATCTTTTCAGGTTTGTTTGAATCTGAGTTAAGAGCCCTTCTCATGAAGGTATTTTTCCTTTTGGGGGCTGGGGCTTGCAGGTGCTAAACTAAAGGTGGGTCAGTACCTGAACTGCATCATTGAAGAGGTGAAAGGCAATGGAGGAGTTGTTGGTCTGTCTGTTGTTCATTCTGAAGTTTCTACTGCCATTGCTACTGAGGAGCAAAACTGGACCCTTAATAACTTGCTGCCAGGACTGGTGGTCAAAGCCCAGGTACAGAAGGTAAGCCATTCATTGTCATTACTATTTTCTAAAATAGAGATAATTTTTGTTGCTTGTGCATGTGCGCAGTCTAAAATTGTGCTGCCCAATAGGATAGACATTGGTCACTTGTGGCTTATTACACACTTGAAATGTAGCCAGTGCCATATGTTGAAATGATAATATTTTGGATGTATTGGGTTAGCCTGTTATTAAAATAAATTTCATCTGTTTCTTTGTAGTTCTTAAAATGTGGCTGCTAGAGAACTTAATTACATAGTTACGTATGGATTATGTTTCTTTTGGATGGTGCTGATTGAAAAGGTCAAAATTTTTTTTACTTTTTAAAAGATTTTATTTATTTTAGAGAGTGGGGAGGGATAGAGGGAGAAGAGAATCTCAAGCAGACTCCATGCTGAGCGCAGAGCCCGACGCAGGGCTCAATCCTAGGTCTCTGAGATCACAACCTGAGCTTGAAGAGTTGGATGCGTAACTGGCTGTGCCAGCCAGGCACCCTGAAAAAGTCAAATAGTATTCGAAGAGTTTTATAACAAAGAACTATCTCATCTCTTCTAACTCCATCTTTAAGTCTTTCATCTTTGGAAATTTACCTTTGTGTTTATAAGTAATAAGCTTCCGCTGGTATTTCTTGGTTTATCGATTTTAGGCATTGAGTTTTAACTTCTTATCATGGTAGGTGAATATTTGGCTCTCTTAACTTTCCCTTTCCTTCCTCCACCCTCTTAACAGAGGTATATTAAATTTTTGGTTAAATTGTTATTCAGAGCTTAAATTACTATGGTTATGTAAATATTATTTACTACTGAGCTAGGTAACATCTATGATTGTTTCTCAAATGGCTTTTTTCCCTGGAGTTGATAATCAGCTTTTTTTTTTTTTTTAAAGATTTTATTTATTTATTTGGGAGAGAGAGAGAAAGAGAGCGTTGGCAGGGGGGAGGGAGAGGGACAAGCAGACTCCCCGAGGAGGAGCAGGGAGCCCAATGCGGGTCTCCATCCAGGACCCCAACATCATGACCTGAACCAAAGGCAGACGCTTAACTGACTGGGCCACCCAGACGCCCTTTTTTTGGTCATTTGCCAGATTCTCTTCCTGCATATAACTATTTCTTAATGTATCTTTTTTTTTTTTTTTTAAGATTTTTATTTATTTGACGGAGAGAGTGCGCACAAGCAGGGGGACTGGCAGGCAGAGGGAGAGGGAGAAGCAGACTCCCCGCTGAGCAGGGACCCCCCCAATGTGGGACTTGATCCCAGGGCCCTGGGATTATGACCCAAGCTGAAGGCAGACGCTTAACTGACTGAACCACCCAGGCACCCCTCTTAGTACATCTTGTAGTTATTCTCCTCATACTGTAATTTTCTATAAAGGTGTTTAAACCTTTAGATGACCTCTCAGTTACTTTTTTTTTTTTAACCACCTAAAGCCCTTTTTCCTGTTAGCCCCCTCCACTCTAGGCCAGTTGCTCTGGTAGGACTCCTGCAGAGCTGATATCCTAGGACTTCTTTCTCTGTCATCCTGGATCCTTCCCCTCTTTCTCCTATATTGGAGTCATCTTTGGTTCCACATATTCCTCTTTTTTGGTTTACTCGCTCATGTTAGTGTGGTGCATTCTCCAGAAGCATCCTTGGTAAGGCACACAGGAGGTTAATTTCCTGACCTGGTGTGTTGGGGATCCCCAAGACCACTCCAGGTTCGCTGGTGCACTAGAAGCTCTCAGAGGACTCCACGTATAGTGACACTCGTGACTATGGTTTATTACAGTGGAAGGAAGCAAAGCAGAATCAGCAAAGGGGAAAGGCACTTGGAGCACAAACTTCCAGGAGTCTTCTCCCAGTAGAGTCACAAAGAGTATAACTGCCTCTTTGGGAGGCTCATGAGAGACTCAGTGCCCAAGGGTTTTTACTGGGGCCAGTATAAGTCTTCTCTAGAAAGGATCTATTAATCTCTCCTCAGGACGGTATAATCCTGGCTGCCTGAGAGCTGTGTGGGAGAGGGCCTGGATGTCTCCATATCTATATTTATATGATATTTAGAATTTTTCTTAATGTATATTTTCAGGGTTTGCACTCTGTCTTTTGAGTCTTATACAGGTTTCCTAGAGAATAACTCATTTTCTCTGGAGACAGGAGAGGCGTAGACCCTATAGTTTGAGGAGAGGACCTGGGGATTTAATTGTTTCCCTGAGTTCAGTCATCTGCCTCATTGCTCTCTTTTGAGGTGCTTGTCACCTCTAATTCTTTAGCTTTTGGGGGGCTCTGTAGGGCGAATCAGCATGGTCAGTATCTCCCTTTTGCCAGCACTGGGCTTTTGCCTTCTTAGTCTGGGCGGACCACCCAGTTAGCAACGGTTTGTCCAGGCTGTTGGGCTGGCAGTCCCCCAAGGATCCTTGTGCAAGTGACCCTCCATCCCATTGGAAAATCTCAAGGGTGTGAGGATTGATGCCTCTCAAGCCAGCAGGGAGGTGAGCTTACTGAATAAAGGAACAGGCAGTGCCAGGAGTTGTCCTGCCACTTAATTTTGTAGGAAGAAAGATTGGTAAGGGTTAGCTGGGGGAGGAGAGATACACAGTTGTGGAAAATGTGGCAGTGAGGGTTTTGTATGAACAGTGTCTCACATTCTTCCTTCTTGTTCCGTTTATTTCTAGGTGACTCCAGTTGGCCTTACACTAAACTTCCTCTCATTCTTCACTGGCCTGGTTGACTTTATGCACCTGGATCCCAAGAAAGCTGGAACATATTTCTCAAATCAAGCAGTAAGAAATGTTTTCTTGATTCCAGTTGTGTCCCAAACAGCTGTCCACAATTGTGGCTAGCTATGAGCAGATCCTAGGGCTGTATGTGTACAGGTGTTAGAGGCGGGGAGGGGAATGAAATGTGTGTTGGAAGGACCATAGGAAGCCACCGTGGTTATTTCTGTGGACTGAGATTAGAGAAGGAGTCTGTGAAAAGAAGGCAACTTGTAGTTTGTATTTCTTATTCTTTTATATAGTTTGGTTTTGGAGAGGGTGGGTAGTGAATCTTTTGCTGTTATGATTTAAGGTGTTTAAGAAGAATATGTAATGTAAAAAAACAAAATATACATTTAATTAGAAAAATGTGGTTTAAAAGTGTTATGGATAGAGTAGTTCCAACTTTGAAAAAATTTTATTTATTTTTTAAAAAGATTTTATTTATTTATTTTAGGGGGGGAATGTGTGCATGTGTGAGCATGAGCTGGGGGAGGGGCAGAGGCAGAGGGAGAGAGAGAGAATCTCAAGGAGGCTCTGCACTGAGTATGGAGCCTGATGAAGGGTTCGATCTCACGACCCTGAAATCATGACCTGAGCTGAAATGAAGAGTCGGACATTCAACCGACTGAGCCACCTAGGTGCTCTGAAAAAATTTTTATTTTTATTTAAAAACAATTTTTTTAAAAAAGATTTTGTGTATTCATTAGGGAGAGAGAGAGAGCATGTGTGTGCATAAGCTGGGGAGGGGCAGAGGGAGAGGGAGAAGCAGACTCCCTGCTGAGCAGGAACGCATGCAGGGCTCAATCCCAGGACCCTAAGATCATGACCTGAGCCGAAGGCAGATGCTTAACTGATTGAGCCATGAAGGTGCCCCTGAAAAAAAAATTTTAATGGTATACACCTGGTTAAAATATTGGAAGATTATATACAGTCAGGTGTTAATAATGATTAACTTTTGCTGATTTTTCTACACTTATCTAAATATCCAAATTTTCTGCAGTGATTGTGAATATTTGGGAAGAAAGTCCTAATATATATTATTCGGAGCTTTAAAAAGAATCCTAAAATGATTTTTTTCTTTTCCTTTTTTGTTTTTAACAGTAGTATATGCTATTGAATTCTAGAGAGACATGTTTTTTAGCTAAACAAGTTTTCCCAGCACTTAGTGATAATATTAACTTTTCGGTGAACTTTTTCTAGTAACTTTTTCTCCTTACAGTCGTATTTGTGTACAAAGTGCAGACGTTTTACATGCTGTACCCTTGTGATCAGGGCAGGCCATTTCCGGTGTGTTCCAGACATGGCTTCTGTCGCGTATGCATTATTAGCCTCCTGATGTTGAGGGGACCCTGCTATGTTGTCCTGGCCTTGAGTAAGCGTTGATTTAGTTGAACACAGTTCCTGTGGGGCATTTTGTTTGGATTTTCCACATGCTGCTCGATTGCACAATCTGATATTACTACTTACATCCATACCTGGGCTGCACGAGTAGAGTCTTAACCCCCGAAAGTCTGCTCTGGGGGACTTAACTTCTGTGTGCCTCGTCCTGCTCATGATTCTCTTTCCCTTGTCTAGGTAAGGGCCTGTGTTCTCTGTGTCCATCCTCGGACCCGGGCTGTGCGGCTGAGCCTGCGTCCCGTCTTCCTGCAGCCGGGGCGCTCACTCACCCGGCTGTCTTGCCAGCACCTGGGAGCTGTGCTGGATGAGGTTCCTGTCCAGAACTTTTTCAGCAAGGCCGGGGCCACCTTCAGGCTGAAGGATGGGGCGCTGGCCTATGCCCGGGTGAGGAGGCTCTTTGTTTCATCAGGATCTTATCACTAGAAGGACTTTGGGGACACATGGGTCCTTTTCTGTTTTTTTCCATCCCTTGTATTAGTTTCCTATTTCTGAATATCCCCAAATGTGACAGACTCTGCAGAGGGATTAGAAAAATGTCTGTCTGTTCTATTAGAACTCTTTAGGATTAATTTGACTAACTTTGATACCTGGTCAGTGGTAGGTACAAGAATGAGTTAAGATTTACACCAGAGCTTGGCAAAGTTATTTGAAGGGCCAGATAGTAGATATTTCAGATTTGTGGGCCATATGATCTCTGTCCTAACTACTCAGCTCTGTTGCTGTAGTCAGAAAGCAGCCATAGACAGTACATAAATGAAGGGGCATGGCTGTGTTCCAGTTAAACTTATTTGCAAAAATGGGCACTGACTTGTGAGCTGTAGTTTGTGGACCCATGATCCAGACTGTTCTCTGACCTTATATTCTGTGACAGTAAAGAGTAGTGTTTTAGAGGAATTATTTTGACAGGCGATCAGTAGTGTTTTTATGGTAGGTGATAAATGTGTTGAGTCATGTCAGTGTGCTTTCAAATCTGATTGCCTCCAATCTACTATGGCTGGCTTGTCCTTAATCACTTGGTACTTTGTAGCTCACCCATCTCGCCGACTCTAAGAATGTCTTCAATGCTGAGGCCTTCAAGCCAGGGAACACTCACAAGTGTAGAGTCATCGATTACAGCCAAATGGATGAACTGGCCTTGCTTTCTCTGAGGACGTAAGTCTGTCATCAACAAGGGTGGGGCTGTAGAAGTGTGTTCCTCTATGGATGCATGGTCACAGTTTCTCCTGGCCTGACTTGGTGAAGGTTTCCTTTCTTGCCAGCATAATTTTGGGAGCCCTGAATTTTAGGTAGCCTCTGCCCTGACTTATTTAATCTTGTATTTTCTTTTCATTCTAGGTCTGTTATTGAAGCTCAGTACCTTAAATACCATGACATCAAGCCTGGGGCATTGGTAGAGGTAAGACTCAAGCGTATAATTTGATACTCTTCCACCTTTAGACATTCTTTAGTTTGTGGGTTAACTGGCAGCTCATTAGTTCTCACATGAACACATTTAAAGTCATGTTCCTTACCTCTGCCTGTTAACTGGAATTTCTTTTTCTTCCCTTGGGTAATATGTAATTAATTTCAAGGTAAGATCTTAATAGCATCACCCAAATACACAGAGGCAGTAGGTCGTAAATCCTGGGATTTGATGGTGTTTATTAGATTCAGGCAAAAGTTAGTTCTATGATGATTGAACTACTGAGATGTTAGTAAGAGGTCACTTTTAGCTGCCTCACATGTCCAACCATTTAGCCCCAGCTGAGCAGATCTCCTTTATATGTAGAGTTTGTTCCTAAGCAGACAGAGTCCCCTCCTTCAGAGAATGCTCGTGAAGTGGACAGAAAGAACATACTCCCACGAAAAGATGTGAAGGTTCCTGTAAACAAACCAGACTGCATTCAAATCAGTGTGGGTGTGTGCTTTACCCTTTGACATCTGGAACAACAGGCACTTAGCCTGGGAAGCTGGGCTTCAAAAGAGAGCTATGACCTGCTTTGTTGTAAGAGGTGGAGGAAAAAAAGCCGTTCTTGAGGTCTAATGGCATCTTTTTTTTGAACTCCCTAGGGCACGGTGCTGACCATAAAGTCATATGGGATGCTGGTGAAGGTGGGTGAGCAAATCAGGGGCCTGATACCTCCCATGCACCTGGCCGACATCCTGATGAAGAATCCAGAGAAGAAGTACCGCATTGGGGATGAGGTCAAGTGCCGGGTGAGCCTTCTGAAGGGTCTCGTTGGGGTTTAGGCCAGATGGGAAGAGAACAGTGCTTCTCAGCTGAACTTTCTGCCCTTTTCCACAGAATGACTATGTAGCATCTGTGGTGCTGTGTCTGGCATTGAGAAGAGAAAACTAGCTCTGTGCCCTTGAGAGTTGTGTAATGTCATTGAGAGTTAAAATATTCGTCCTTGAAGAGAGCAAGCCACTGTGTGACCTTTTGTCACATGGTTTGGTGCAGGCCCTGTGCTATGGTCGCATCTCAAAGGGGAAGTGAGAGGGCCGGGCTGGCAAGAATCGTTGGTGGTATCAACAGCAAACACCATGTAACACGTATTTTGTGCCGGTTGCAATCCTAGGCCCGTGACATGCATTCTGTCATTTAATCCTTAAGATGATCCCATAAAGTAAGTACTCTTATCCTCATTTTGCAGGTTGGGAAATTACAGCTTAGGAAGGTAAAGTCACACAGCTTGCCTTGCCTAAAGTCACACGGCTAATAAATGGCAGAACTAGTTTTCACATTCAGGACTATATGACAGTAATGCCTTCTAGATTTCTGGCAGGTGGTACTTGAACTGGAAAGGATTTGAAGAGGAGCACAGGGTGTGTCAGGCACAGAAATATCCAAACTAAGCTGCCAAAACTTGAGTGGTTTGTAAGAAAATCTTGAATCCCAAGCGAAGCTTCCCAGAGTTGTGAAGATTAAATGTGATACACGGTGTCTAACGCAGGGCCTGGTGTGCAGGCCCTCACGATGTTAGACTTTCTTCTTTTCATTTTATTTCATCAAGTCAAGAAAGATACTGATCACCCGTTGGTGCAAAATTTTATAGTAGTGGAGTCAGGAAGTTAGGAATAAAGGAATTTCTCTGCCCTCAAGGAGATGACCTGCAGGATGAGAGATGGTTGGATCTCTCAGTCTTAGTTTATAGCTAATACGCAGGTGGTAAATTACTGAGGTGGTAAATCGGCCCGGTTGTTCGTTGTGTTACACGAGGCACACATGGCCTGGGAGGGGCTGAGGCAGCGGTGAAGTAGCTGTGACACAGGACTGTGCGGAGGCGCAGTGGGACGGTGAGTGCTGATGCAGGCCCGGGAGGGAGCGTACGGGGAAGTACGTTTGAATTAGGGGAATACTCCCCAGATTGTCATCCGGCAGGAAGCAGGGAGGATCTACGGCTGAGGTGATTCTCACTGGGAAAGAGAGAGCAGGTTCTTCGGGGTGGGCCCTGGCCTTTGGGTCCAGTGGCTCTCTTGATAACGGGTAACTTGATGACAACCAGTCCCCTTCCCCTAGGTTTTGCTTTGTGATCCTGAAGCCAAGAAGCTAATGATGACCCTGAAGAAAACCCTAATTGAGTCTAAACTGCCTGCTGTTACCTGCTATGCCGATGCCAAGCCTGGTCTGCAGACACACGGCTTCATCCTCAGGGTCAAGGACTGCGGCTGCATTGTGAAGTTCTACAACGATGTGCAGGGACTGGTGCCCAAGCATGAGCTCAGTGCCGAGTATGTCCCTGACCCAGAGAGGGTCTTTTACGCTGGCCAGGTAACCCTTTCCTTGGACAAGCTCATGTCCTTGGTGACCCCATGAACACAGATTTGATGGAGTAGTGGGAGGACTACCTTTTAAGGGATAAGGAAGGCGCATATAGGGCAGTGGGTTTGAGCCAGTTAGCTGGAGGAGATGTGAAACAGAACCAGGAGAAACCCTCAGGGGTTCAGCAGAAGCTGGCAAACTGAGGGACCTCAGCCCCACAACCTGGAAGAAATAAATTAGTCTTTACCTACAGCAAACATACTAGTGTCCCTCACGTCAGAAGTTGTACTCAGGTCACTGTCACCACAAGGTGGCAGTGCCATAAAACTAGCGAGTGGGTCTCTCTAGGAAAAATAAGTTTTGAAAGCTTGGGATTATACCAAAAACTTACTCATGTTTTCCTTTCACGCAAAAGGCTGACTTGGGGGGATTCTGTGTCTCTGTCAGTACATTGCTTTCCACTGTCTTCTGATCTGATCCCAGGTCTGGGTGTATCTCCTTCTGCAGTGCTCGTGGGGTCAGCTCTCTCCAGGGCCTGACTGGCCCGCAGGGAAGAATTAGCTAGGAATTGTGTTTCTCTCTAGGTGGTGAAGGTTGTGGTGCTGAACTGCGAGCCATCCAAAGAGAGGATGCTTTTGTCCTTCAGGCTGTTGGGTGATCCCAAGAAAGAGCATCCGGGCAAGAGTCAGAAGGAAAGAAGAACTGTTAGTCTTGGACAGGTACCTGGACCAGACAAGCTATTTTAGTTGACAGTGGCAGAAAGTGGGGTGCCACTGACACGTGGGGCACTGGGACCCATGGAGGGAAAGATCAAGGTAGCTAGATAAGGTTCTGTGGCTAAAGAGAATTGAAGGTCTTGAAAGAGGGCTCTTTCTGTGTGTCAGAGCAAATGGAAGTTGTCCTAGAAAGGAAAGTACCATTTTTGTATGGCTGTTCAGCAGTGTACGGGTGTCCTCTTTCCTCTCTGGTCTCTAGGACCAGCCTGCAAGACTGTCTTTCCCCTGTGACTCCATGGAGGGACTTGGGAGAGGAGTGCCATGAGCACACAAATGGGTCCTGGTGTGTGCGTGTGTGCCTGCCGAGTCTTTGGGGGCTGTGGTGTGGGGTGTGGAAGAAAGCTCCTTCTCTGATCTCAGCCTCTCAATGGTCCTGGATGCTGGGACTTGATGCTTCTGATCTCCGCCTGGGCCAGATGTGGTTGCTGTCTGCTCAAGACAAGTACAATTTTTTGTCTTTTCTCTTCCTGAGTAGTTGGTGGATGTGAAGGTTTTAGAGAAGACCAAAGATGGGCTGGAGGTGGCTGTGCTGCCCCACAACATCCCTGCTTTCCTCCCCACTCCTCATCTGTCGGACCATGTCGCCAATGGCCCTCTGTTGTATCATTGGCTCCGGGCTGGTGACACTCTTCACAAAGTACTTTGTCTGAGCCAGAGTGAGAGACATGTGGTATCCTTTACTGGTATCTGGTGAGCCGTGGGCCCTTGGGGAAGTCTCTGGGTCAGGCTCTGCTCTTAACTGGGAACTCCATGGGAAAAAGTCATTTGACTTCAGAATCACCTCCAGAAAACCAAACCGTTGACCAGACTGTATTTTTCCCTGTCTTCCCCTGGTGGAAAGTAAGAGCATTGAAGTCCTACCAGCAGATGCTGGTCAGGGCAGAGTGGGAATCCAGGGTGTTGGAGAGGAGGCAGTGTGGCCTGCTAGGTCCAGTGGGATATTTCCAATCTTGCCTTCTCAGACAGTGCTTGCCCCTTGAGCTGGAACAATTAATAAGGCAGCTGCTGTCCTCCTTCCCAACCGTCCCCCTACCCCCCATTGGACTCTGAGTATTCGCTTTGATTCTGATGTGCACACTTCGAAGGAGAACACTGCCTCTTTCTCACAGAATGAAAAATAAGATCTCCGTAGAGTGAAGATAGAGGAGGTGAGATAGAGTTGCTTAGCATGAAGATTGTGGAGGACCCTGTCCTGGTTGTCCAGCTGCCAAACCATAGGGATGAGCCAGTCCCTTTTTAGTCCCCTCAGTAATCTGGGGATGAATTAATAAAGATAAGAAGAACACTGGTTCTTAAACTTGAGTGTGTGTCAGAATCACCTGGAGGCCTTGTTCGCACAGCTTGCTGGGCCCCACCCCGGAGCTGGTAATTCGGTGGGTCTGGGACAGTGCTTAGGAGTGTGCATTTCTGACAAATTCCGGGTGATGCTGATGCTGCTGGTCTGGATGCTTGGAGAGTCACTGTAGCAGCAGAGCGCATAGAGTGCAAGAAGGAGGTGGAGAGAGGGCTCTTTGATCTGCCCTTTCTGGAATGTTCCTTGATGAAGTGCCATTAGCTCCTTTGTAGGAAACCAGCTTTGGTCTCCACCGTGGAGGGTGGCCAGGATCCTAAGAGCTTCGCAGAAATCCATCCTGGAATGCTGCTTATCGGTTTTGTGAAGAGCATCAAGGACTACGGGGTGTTTGTTCAGTTCCCATCTGGTCTTAGTGGACTGGCCCCCAAAGCTGTAAGTTCAGCTCCATGCACAAGAGAGGAGAGGAGGAGAGAGATTCGGGTCAGTCATGGAACCTGAGGGCGGGAAGGAGCAGGATACCTTAATCCCTTGCAAGATTTTCCTGGGCCAGTCAGAAAGGCCTCCGGCTGAGGGGAATGGGGCTGAGATGCTTGCGCGGCCATGTGTCCTGGCGCAGGGCTGTCCTGGAAGAAGGGGCGTCTTTACTTCACGGTATAGCATTGGGTAGGTGCGCAGAGGCTGCGAAGACTGAGTCTCCAGTGTGGGGCTAGTGGAGTTAGACTCTCAGCATGCATAGACGTGGAAGTTCATTTTCTGGAGCCACTAAATACGAGTTTTGCAGCCTCCGACAGTTTTCGAGGCATCACGGTATCAGAATACCCTTGGAAGGATCCCCTTCACCACAGCATCACTGAAGTCATAAACTTTTCAGACTGCAAAAAATCGTAGTGACTCCATGGTTTGAACCCCCATGCCTGCTGACTAAACTGAGACCCAGAGTCGGGAGGAGTCTTAGCGAAGTCGGGGTAAAACGGTGGGAGAGCAAGTGGCCTATAGTTTATTCATAAATACTTCTTCCCTTCCATTGGTTTGTCCCCCTGACGTTTTCCCTGGCTGTTCTCATTTGTACCCCCTGCCAGCGCAATTTTTAAAATGGGAGAAGAGGGGAAGCCTGCAGAAAACACGCATAGTGCAGGGTGCAGAGCATTACCATCGGGTGTTAGAGACGTGGACAGCTTGGTGTCCCTCTGGCTTGCCAGTAATGTGCCTCCTTGGCTGGGTGCCCTCTCGAAGGCTGGGTTGAACAGCCAGGGCCTCGTATGGTTTTCTGGAAGAGGAGTAGAGCAGTGCTCAAGGGAGGGCTGGGGGGTCTTCCTGGCTTCCCTCTCTCCTTCCTCCACACATCCTTTTCTGGGGGCATGAAGTGGGTTGTCTTGAGAGAGACTTCCTGTCTGTACTTTTTTCTGCCCACTCTTTAGATCATGAGTGACAAGTTTGTGACTTCCACAAGTGACCACTTTGTCGAGGGGCAGACGGTGGTTGCAAAGGTGACCAACGTGGATGAGGAGAAGCAGCGCATGCTGCTGTCGCTGCGGCTGTCGGACTGCGGTCTGGGGGACCTGGCTACCACCAGCCTCCTCCTCCTGAGCCAGTGCCTGGAAGAGCGGCAGGGTGTGCGCAGCCTCATGAGCAACCGAGGTGGGGGCCACAGCGGGGGGGATCGCGGGGGGGGGGATGTCTGTCGTAAGTTGTGCCTGTGTGTTCTGATGGATTGTTGGGCTCAAACAATTTTGATAAACTTTTTTTTTTTTTTTAAAAGATTGATTTATTTGAGAGAGAGCGAGAGAGTGCTCACACGAGTGGGAGGGGCAGAAGGAGAGCGAATCTCAAGCAGGCTGTGTGCTCAGCTCCATCCCACAACCCTGAGATCACAACCTGAGTGGAAATCGAAAGTCAAATGCTTAACTTATCGAGCTACCCAGGCACCCCCACCCCCCTTTTTTTTTTAAATAGGAGCATAACCTGTGTAAACTGCGTTAATCATTTAAGGTACAATTCAGTAAATGTTTATAAAATGAACATCCTTGTTTAGCTGCTGCCCGGATTCAGATAAAGATCATTACCAGCATCCCAGAGGTCCCCCTTGTGTTCCCTCCTGGACCGGAATCAAATTTTCCTTAGTTCTATGTCCTCAGGTTTGCATTTGTTGTGAATCCATTCACCTCCTCACTTGTTCTCTTATTCTACAAATATCCTGTGGATGATAGAATGGAGCAGGGACCTGCTGGAAGACTGTGAGGGGTTATTATGTTGATCTTCCAAAGTTTTGAACCATCAGGTAGGATTTTGGAACCCTGAGGGGATTTGGGAATAAGAAGCTTGAGAGGGTAGATTCCAAACAGAAACAATGACAATTCATAAAGCGAAGGAAGGTGTGTGTTTGTGGTATTTGTTGGCTACTTTCCTGAATTATGGCCAGGGAGGATCTGCAAGAGGTGCAGGTCTCTCTCACCGCGATAGGAGTGTTCACGGGTGCCACATATTTCTACCAAAAGTGATCTTACCTTCACAGCGCTCCAGTGCTCTGCTGTCCTCCGTGGGGCAGCACGTTGCCAGAGGAGAACGGTGAATATTGTTTCTGCTTGTTAATCCCCATTTCCCTTGGGTTTCTGGCAGACTCTGTGTTGATCCAGACGTTGGCTGAGATGACCCCCGGGATGGTCCTTGACCTAGAGGTGCAGGAGGTGTTGGAGGATGGCTCTGTGGCATTCAGTGAGGGCCCCGTGCCCGGCCTGGTCCTGAGGGCCAGCAAATATCACCGGGCAGGTGAGCACTTCTGTCTCGCTCTTCATGGTTCACGGGGGAGACTCCTGGCCCATTCTTCCTTCTCTTGGATACAGAATTCCCTAATACTTAGTGTAGAGGAGCTGAGTCAGTAGAAAGTTTTGGCATCCCTGTCTTGTGTCGATGTAAATCAAGACAACTGACAGCATGCTAAAGAAGGTTTAAGTGTGAATCCTTCCCTTGTTATAATTGGTTAAATCTAGATTTTTATATATCAGGTGCATAAATTAAGGCACACCTGAACTTGAACTATGGGAGCTAGATTTTTGGTTTTCCTCGCCCATATCAACCCAGGACGGATGTCCCCTTTTCTTTTTTGTGCCCAAGGGCTTACAGGCCCTTGGAGAGATGCTTCCTTCCCTGCTCCGTGAAGGCAATCATGCTGTGTTTGGTTCTGCACTGCAGGGCAAGAGGTGGAACCTGGGCAGAAAAAGAAGGTTGTCATCTTAAATGTTGACATGTTGAAGTTGGAGGTTCATGTTTCCCTTTGCCACGATTTGGTGAATAGAAAAGCTAAAAAGGTAAGCTGGTAATGACCTCCATTCCCATGGCTTCAAGGGCATTACCCGCCTCTTTAGCCCCACAAACTTTGCTCAGGGTTCTAATGCAAATGCCTGTGGAGGAGGTGATCGCCTGCCTGGATTGGTGTGGGTTGTTCCTGCACCTCTTGTCTTGGTGTGGTTGTTAATAGCACCAACTGGCACTCTGGTGCCAGTGATCAATTACGTGGTCACCTTGCCTTCAGGGCCAGGTCAATGATGTAAATGAGGGAAGCGGGCATGGCCAGCTCACAAAGGGCCAGAGACAATTCAGTTCCATCTCCTTGTTGCCAGGTGGGAACATCAGCGTCTGGTGTTGCTGAGTCTGATTTTTAAGCAAAGCAGAATGTGAATTTTAATGAAATAAATGTGGGAAATGTTGGAAACTGTGTTAAGACCTATAGCCCAAAGAAAACCTATCTGTGCATACTTCTGACCTCCAGTCTGCTCATCCACACCCCCTCCTGTACACTTTTATGTGAGAGAGGAATGGGTTCGAGGGCAGTCTCCACATTTGTAGTATTTTTTCTGGGTGATGTATATATTTGGTCTGCATATTTCAGGTACTTATTAAGGGGGCACCTGGGTGGCTCATTCACTTAAGCATCCCAACTCTTGATCCCAGCTCAGGTCTCCATCTCAGGGTCATGAGTTCAAGCCCCACACTAGGCCCCACTTAAATAAATAAGCGAATGAATTAATAAAGTACTTATTAAGCATCTAACTGTGTAGGGTATTGGTGGAGAGAATGACCTAGGTATAATTCCTCAGGTCTGTTTGCCTATAATTTTAAGACTTGGGGGAACAAAGAGAAATAGAAACAGTGTTAATCCCTCATTGAGTTTTCTAGCAGGTTCCTATTCCATATATCCAAGTGAAGCTGGTGTGTATAAGGGTGTAAGCACAGGTTGGATTTGAGGAAAGGTGATCTAAATGCCTCGCACACACACAACAAGCTCTCAGTAATGACTCTGGTGAGCAGTTGAACGGGTGAAGAAATCAGGCGGGGCGCTGCAGAGCTACAAGAGTCAGGGACACAGTGTCTTTGACCGTTAGGGGACACCTGGCTATGCTCAGAATCACCTCAGTAACTTTAAAATTCTGATTTCAGTAGTTCTAGGATAGGACCTAGGAACCTGAATTCAAAACAAAAATGAAGTCCCAGGGCTTCTGATATGGTGCCTTGAGTTTAGTCAGGTCACCTCAGTAACAGGAGGGGAAGCTGGGTGGAGGGAGTGAAGGCGAGTTTGTTACCACTCATACTAGCCTTGGGTCCCCTGGCCTCATGGGGCTTCCCCAGCCCGCCCTGCCCAGTGGGCGATAACTGAGCACTTGTGCCCTGTAAGAAGTGGGAATGGTGGGTTTTCTGTTTTCCAGCTGAGGAAAGGCAGCGAGTACCAGGCGATTGTGCAGCACTTGGAGGAGTCCTTTGCTGTCGCCTCCTTGGTGGAGAGTGGCCACCTGGCAGCTTTCTCCCTGACCTCTCACCTCAATGACACCTTCCGCTTTGACTCAGAGAAGTTGCAGGTGGGACAGGGTGTCTCCCTAACCCTCAAGACCACAGAACCAGGAGTGACTGGTTTTCTTTTGGCTGTTGAGGGGCCAGCCGCTAAGAGGACTGTGAGACAGACCCGGAAGGACTCTGAGACAGTCGATGAGGACGAGGAAGCAGACCCAGCTCTGGTTGTGGGGGCTGTAAAGAAGCACACCCTGTCCATTGGGGACATGGTCACAGGCACTGTCAAGTCCATTAAGCCCACCCATGTGGTTGTGACCCTAGAAGACGGCATCATCGGCTGTATTCACGCCTCCCACATTCTAGATGATGTTCCAGTGGGCACATCTCCTACTGCCAAGCTGAAAGTTGGGAAGACAGTCACTGCCCGAGTGATTGGTGGACGAGATATGAAGACGTTCAAGTATGGAGGCTTCGGGAGATGGGATGGTTTTGAGGGGAGATTGTTGTAATTGTGGGAGAAGGTATAGGCACTGAGGCAGGCTTGAAAAAGTTGTGCACGAATCAGATTTTTTTCTAGTTAACAGAGATGTTTGCCAAAGGAATCCTTTTGTCTTTTTTCCTTAAAAAAAAAAAAGGCGTATGGTATAGTGGTTAAGGGCATTAAGTTTAAAGTGAGAGAGACTTGGGTTTGCAGTCCAGATTTGCCACTTAAAATTGTGTGACCATGACTTAAATATTTACTTATCTCTGAGTTTTATTTTCCTATTTTGTAAAATGGAAGTATGGTGGTTAGTACGTTTTTTGCAGAGCTTGAGAGAACATCCGGTACCCAATGTGCCTAGAAGGTTGCCTGACACAGTTATTGCTCAGTGTACATCGGAGGTTATTATAATTCATTTTCCACTACATGCCATAGTCATCCTCCTTTTCTTTAATCTACTTGGGATATTATTATTGTAGCAGAAATCTTTGCTGTAATAAGAAAAACAAAATAATTCATAGTCTATAATTGCACATTAATTTCAGTAACTGCTCTCTCTAGACCTCAGTTTCCTTTCTTTCGGAGTAAAAGAGTTGGAGAATGTAGACTGTTAGGAAAATTCTGCTCAGGGTTTAATAAGACAATACTAAAAGATCAGATGAGTCAGCTCCTCAACATTTACTGCAGAGAATGAGAGAGGAAGCCCTCAGGCCTGGCACATCACCAGTGGGCGGGATGGCAGTGGAGCAGGTGGCTTTTAAGCTTGGTTTTCTTGGGAGTAGAGAGAAAGTCTGATGTCCAGATGATGGTGGTACACAGAATAAGAAAAATGATTTGACCTTATTTCTTTTTCCAGGTTTCTCCCAATAAGTCATCCCAGATTTATTCGAACCATTCCAGAGCTGAGTATCCGGCCAAGGTGAGGGGAACCCCAGCAGCATGGTCTCACGGAGAGAGTGTGGGGCTTTGGAGTCAGGAACCTGAGTTCCTGCCTAGATTCTGCCAGTGTTGTGACTTACTTTGCCTCTGTCTGTCCAGGTTATCTTATTTCTCTAGTAAGGATATTTGGCTCTGATAAGGCTAGTTAGAGGGATTGTAGGAAACTTAATGTAAAAGCTGTATTTAGGGTCTAAAAGGCTGGTTGCTGTTCTGTTTGTCAGCATTTAACAAAAAGGCACATTTTTGCATTCAACCCAATTTTCTAGAACTCACTAATTCCAAAAATAAACAACAGGTAGCCAAGAATATCCATTCTTTGGGTGTAGATTACTGCTTGGTGACTAGAATTTTAGGTCATGTTCTAGTGGATTTTATAGAGGGGTGTTCTGTGAGGGATTCTGTGTGGAGGAAAACTAGTCCATTTGTGTTGGATCCAGTTTGTCTGGGATCATTTTTCTCAGAGGATCTTAAGCATTTTGATCCATGGGCCTGTTTCTGCTTCCTCCTTTAAAAACCCGGCCTCTTAAAGTTAATAGGTCATAAATGAATGAAGCTGGATACACATGACTGAGAGAATGGCTATTCAGAGTCAGCCGTGGGATCCATCCAGGGTCTAAGTCTTAAGTGCCAAGAGATATAATGAAAGGGCCTCTTAAGTAACTTTAAGGGGGTAAGGTTTTTGTTTGTTTTTAATTATAGTTGACACACAATGTTACATTAATTTCAGGTGTACAGCATAGTGATTGGACACATCTATACTTTATGCTGTGCTCACCACAGTTTGGCGACCATCTGTCACGTAAATGCTCTTGTCATACCACTGACTATATCCCCTGTGCTGTACCTCTCATCCCTGTGACTTACTAATTACTGACCTGGAAGGTTGTATCTCCCAGTCCCCTTCACCCATTTTCCCTATCTTGCCTCCAACTTTCTCTCTGGCAACCATCAGTTCTCTGCATTTATGGGTCTGTTTCTGCTTTTTTGTTTGTTCATTTGTTTTGTTTTTTAGATTCCACATATAAGTGAAATCATGTGGTATTCATCTTTCTTTTATTTAGTGTAATACTCTCTAGGTCTTTCCATGTCGTCACAAATGGCAAGATCTCATTCCTTTTTACAGCTGAGTAGTATTCCATCAGGGAGTAAGGTTTGGTCAGTGTCCTGAAGGTGCCAGAATAGAAGAGGAATATTTTTGGGAAGGCTTGAGTCTGAGATAGGCAATATTCCTGGAACGTTGAGTTAGAGATGCTAACAACATTCTTGGAACTTCAGAGTAAGCCCTTTAGTTCCGGAATAGTGAGATCTGGTGGATGTTTACTGTGTGGTTTCCTTAGTTTGGTAGATTTTGGTCATGTCCCCCTTCAGTCTTTATTATGAAAATAGTGAGAGCACCATATTAATCACTTGAGTCCTCCATATCATCACCGAGGTGTGATGCCTTGTTTAATTAAGAGTTGGGGTCAAGTAGTTTATTCAGGCTAAGAGTAGAAATGTTCAATTAATGAACATTTCTTCTGAGTCCTCCCTTCTTGGCTTGCAGATCGCTGCCTTCTCTGGGTGTCTTCATGTGGTGTTCTCTTTGTGTATATCTGTGTTCTAATCTCTTCCCCTTTTTTGCTTTTTTGTTTTATTGTGGTAAAAGCACAAAACATAAATTTACCCTCTTAACAGTTTTTAAGTGTGCATCACAGTGTTGTTAACTGTGCACATTAACGTAGAGCAGATCCTCAGAACTTCTTCATCGTGCATGGCTGAAACTCTTTACCCACAGAACAACTCTCCATTTCTTCCTCCCCCCCCCCCACCTCTGGCAACCACCCTTCTACTTTCTGTGTCTTTGAGTTTGATTACTTTAGATAACTCGTGTAAGTGGAGCCATGGACAGTCGTTCTGGCTGGCTGGCTTCACTCAGCACAACGTTCTGAAGCTTCATCCACATAGTAGCATGTAGTAGGATTTGCCTTCTTTCTAAAGGCTGGATCATATTCCACGTATGTGTGCACCACATTGTCTTCATCCATCCGTGAACAGATAACGTAGATTGCTTCCAGATCTTGGCTGTTGTGAATAACACTGCAGTCAACATGGTTGTGCAAATATCTTTGAGATCCTACTTTCAGTTCTTTTGAATATATACCCAGAGATGGGAATGTCGAATGATAACGGTGGTTTTTAATTTTTTGAGGAACTTCTTAACTATTTTCCGTAATGGCTGTGCCATCCTGTAGTTCTGCCAACAGTGTGCAAGGAAGGGTCTCCTTTTTCCCACATCCCCGCCAGCACTTGTATTCTGTGTGTTTGATAATGGCCATCCTTACAGATGTGAGGTGAGATCTCTCACTGTGGTGTTGATGTGTATTTTCCTGACGGTTAGTGATGTGAAGCACCTTTTCCTATGCCTGTTGGTCATTTTTTTTTGAGAGGGAGAAGGGGGAGGGGTAGAGGGAGAGGGGAAGAGAAAATCTTAAGCAGCCTCTATGCTCAGCGCCGGAGCCTGACTTGGGGCTCGATCTCACGACCTTGAGATTATGACCTGAGCTGAAATCAAGAGTCGGACACTTAACCAGCTGAGCCACGCAGGCTCTCTGCTTGTTGGTCATTTTTCTATGTTCTTTGGAGAAATGTCTGTTCAAGTCCTGGTTTTTAATTGGGTTTTGTTGTGTTAGAGGCTAACCCTAATAACAATAATAATAATCCATAACTGGATTATGACCCACCCTGACATTCTCATTTTAAGTTAATCACCTGTTAAAATTTCCAGTCTCCAAATGTAGTCACATTCTGAGATACTGAGGGTTAGTGTGTCCACATATAAATTTGGAGGTAGGGGCGACACACTTTAGCCTATAACAGAGGCATTCCAATGTCAGTTATTGAGTGAATAAGCTTTTTCTTCCTACTGTATAAGCATTATAGTTACTGTATATAAATTATCTATTTCAGTGCTAGGCATGTAGACGTTCTGTGTGTGTTTTTAAGAAATAACATTTTACAGATGTTCCCTTCCCTAGGCTTCTCTCTCCACCCTCAGAGGATGAATTACCCATTATTCATTTGATACATATCCAATTCTTTCATACTTCACTTGTATGTACATACATATATATATTTATATACACACACTTGTATGTCTACAAAATTATTTTGTGTGGTTTTCAAACTTTACATAAATGGCATGCTGTACTTAATATTTTGCAACTTGTTTTTTTTCACTCAAAATTTTGTTTTTGAGATCTGCTTTTGTGCCTGTAGTTAAAATAGTAATCCATCTTACGAATGTGCCCAACTATATATATTCTCCAACTGATGGAGGACATTTAAGCTTGTTTCCAGTTTTTCTTTTATAAGTAATGCCACAGTGAACATCTTTGAATTTGTTCCACTGTGCATCTGTGCAAAGATTTCTGTAGGGTAGAATTACCAGGTTATAAGGTATATGCATTTTTAACTTTACTAGTATATGAAGGTTTCTGTTTTTTTATATTCACCAGTGCTTGCTATTATATGTGACAGTTTACCAGCATTACTTGTACCATTTTATTGTTGAGTTTGGTTTTGTTTTAGAAATTACTCTAATTGGTAAGCTGGGCTGGGAGTTCTGTGATTTCTTTGGAGTGCTTTGTGGACTGATAACCACATCTTCTTGTTGCTTTTCTGAACAGAAAGTGATAATGGCAAAGTAGCATAGGGGACAGAGCCCTGGATTTTTGAGTCAGAGCCCTGACTTCGACGCTGGTTCAGTAGCATAAAATGAGTTTATTAATACCTACCCTGCCTCTCACACAAAAAGATTGTTGTCACATTCATTGAGAGACTATTTGGGAAAGTTCTGCAAACTGTAAAGCAATAGCTAAAGTATTACAAAAGAAGTAAAACAGTTTTGTTTCCTAAATTTGTAAAGATTGTAGGCTACCTACTTTATAGCTTGTTCATACCTAGGTTAATGAAATGGAAGAGATTAGCTCTCGTGCAGGTATTATGAACATTCCCCTTGGAGGAGAGAAATGGGCATGTGGGAGGTGTGCATATATAAGGGGGGTACAATCAATCCATGGCCACATGGGGGAGATGGTTTCAAGCTAGAAGCCTTATCCAGGGGTTGGCATACTCTTTCCATTGCTTTTCTGCAAACAGTGAGCTGGAGAAGGATGGCCGTACTGCTCTCAACACTCACTCTGTTAGCCCCTTGGAGAAGATTAAACAGTACCAGGCTGGGCAGACTTTGATTTGCTTCTTGAAGAAGGTGAGTAGTGCACACCCTGCAGTGTGATGCCATCCTTCTTTTAGAAAAAAAGGGGGGAGGCTGGAGACAAAGGCCATTAGCACCAGGCATTTGAGTCTGTTTGCTACCCTGCTGGTCTGTGGGAGACCAGAAGCCTAATTGAGGAGCTAAAATTATGGCTCACAAAACAATTAGCAAGCAACTCACAGTTGAACATGTTTATAGATTAATTATATGAAAGGGAAAGAAAAAATATAGAGCAAGATTTAAAGTAAATGTGCTGTTGGAGTCTGGATTCTTGTCTTTCATAACGTTCAGGTGCAATGCAGAGTAATACGTACCTGGGTGCCGGATTATGTGTTCTAGCCCCATTCAAGAAAGGGAAGGCATTCAAGAAAGGGAAGAGATTAGTGAAAATCCTACTGGTTGGAATATATCAGAGAGGAAGGTGGATTGGGCTTGACCTTGAGGGGTAGCTCCTCTTCTTTGCTGCCAGATTGTTCTTCCATAAGCATCTGACTGAGCATGTCACTGATGCCCTTTAGTTACCTGTTGTCTCTTGGTGGGGTTCATAAACCCCTGTGTCTTAGAGTGGTATTTAAGGCTCTTCATAATCTGACCACATACACCTTGTGTACCAGTCAGCCTGAAAACCTCTTTTTCCCTTCTTGTCTTTATTTCTGTAGTCAGAGTACCCTCTATTCCTACAACCCTTTAAGGCCCAGCACGGATATCCTTCCCCACCCCCCACCCCCGCCCCATATTCCTGGTTCTCCTATATATTCCCATAGCATATTGCATTTCCACTGCTCTGGTTATTTGCGTACTTGTGTGACTTACTCTTTGTAGACTGTAATTTTGAAGGTAGGGTTTGGCTTTAATTTATCACTGTGATGCCACGTACAGAGTGGCTGCTTGATAAATGTTTTGTTGAATTCACTTTGAAAACTGGGGCTGTGTGTTTAGGGCAGGACACTGTAAACAGTGAAGGAACAAAATCTAAATTGATTTAGAAATCATGTTGAGCCCTGGAGATGATTAACCATCATCGGGCAGAGCTGAGCTTGGAGGAGTCTGCAGACGTCAGTGGGATTGTTCCTGCTTCTTGAGGACACCTCTGAGGTCATTTTTGCCTCCTGATCAGCTGAGGCACCAGGAGGGATGCATGGTCGGCTAGCCTAGCAAAGGCTCTAGGCTCGACTCTGAGTGAGCTCTGTGAGAAGTGGAGATCGGGCAGGGGCAGTGCGTGTAGGGGGTGGATTCCTATCCCTTGGAACAATGTAGGATTAAGGCCCCTTCAACCCTGTGATTTTTAGGAGAGTCTTCGGTTTTAATGAGGAGAAAAGGAGATGCTTATATCCATCCCATTCCATTTCTCCTCCATTTTTTTCTCCAGTACAACGTGGTCAAGAAATGGCTTGAGGTGGAGATTGCTCCAGACATCCGGGGCAGGATTCCTTTGTTGCTCATGTCTCTCAGCTTCAAGGTCAGTGTGTGTGAGATCCTGGAGAGGAAACCCAGGCTCCCTAAGCTGGACTCAGCGTCTGGTGTGTTTGCAGTGGGTACAAGAAACCATGTACTTACCCAGGGATTGGTTTGGGCCATACTTGGTATAGAGACTTAAATGCTTGTTTTGGGTAAATGACTGACCTTTCTTCAAGCGTTAAAAGAATTTTCTTGCCTTTCCAGGTTCTGAAACATCCAGATAAGAAGTTCCGGATTGGTCAGGCCCTGAAGGCTACTGTGGTTGGCCCAGATTCTTCCAAGGCCTTCTTGTGTCTCTCACTTATAGGTGAAGAAATGCTGCCTGGTCAGGGAAGGGAGGGGGGTAGAAGGGAGTGGGAAAGAGTCATCAGGTAGTGGCCAGGTTCAAGGATGCCTCAGGTATTGGAGTCCTCAGAAAGCCTAGTGTGGCTTGTGCCTTCTGGGAACACATTTTTTTGGGGGGCTTTGTTCTCTGGCCTGTGTCACTCTGCTACTGTCTGAGTCACCTTTTCTGACACAGTTGGTTTTCTCAAGTCTCTCAGAAGGGGTTGTCCACCACATGGCCCTGAGATTTCTGACTACATGGCATGGTAACAGCGTTCTTGATCATTCTGGTCCGCTCAGCCTAGACATTCCCCAGTCTGGGCAGCTTCTGACTTCCCCACCCGTGCTTGGCCAGCATTCCAGCTTTTTTCTTCATTTGCCCTTCCCTGAATCAGGTTCATTTTCCTACCTGCCAGGTCCTCACAAGCTTGAGAAGGGGGAAGTGGCCATGGGCCGAGTGATGAAGGTGACTCCTAAGGAGGGGCTGACTGTCTCCTTCCCCTTTGGGAAGATCGGAAGAGTCAGTATATTTCACGTGAGTGATTCCTACTCAGAGACGCCCCTGGAAGACTTCGTCCCCCAGAAGGTTGTCAGGTAGGTCTAGTTGGTTTGTTTGGTTTTTTTTCCTCTTCAGCTGTGTAGGATTGTAGATTTCTTTTTTAAAAAAATAGAGATGTGATATGTGATTTTTGTACCAGAAAGAAAATCGTATGAAAGTTCTGTTGCTCCTTTCTTTGTCTACCACTTTTCACTATTATATGCCTTGGTTTCTTTCAAGACTTTCACACACACGGAGGTACAATTTTTTTAATGTGATAATAGAATTTAATTTTACATATTTTGCAGCTTGCTTTTTTTTTTTTTTTAAAGATTTTATCTATTTATTTATTTATTTGATGGTAGGGGAGAGAGGGAGGGAGAGAGCACAAGCGGGGGGGCAGCAGGCAGGAGAGGGAGAAGCAGGCTCCCAGATGAGCAGGGAGCCCAGTGTGGGGCTCGATGTAGGACCCTGGGATCATGACCTGAGCCAAAGGCAGATGCTTAACCGACTGAGCCACCCAGGCGCCCCTGCAGCTTGCTTTTTTCCTCATAGCAGTTTATCGTGGACTTTTTCTTTTCCTGTGCTAGTACATCTAAATCTACCTTGTTCTTTTACCTTATTTTTAACTTTTTTTTGGGGGGTTCCCATTATTAATTTTTTTGTCATTATCTAAAACCTCTGTTGAGGGACAATAATAATGAAGTGAATATCTTTGTGCATGTGTTTGGCCACAAGTGCAATGTATCCATGAAATATATTCCCAGAACTAAAATTGGTGGGCCAAACGACATTACACATATTGCCAAAGTGCCCTCCAAAAAGACTGTGCCCCTATATGTTCTGTCATAAATACGACTGTTTCTCACACCCCTGCCAACAGTGGTTTTTCTTAATTTTTAACCTAAGTTATTAAATAGGCAAAAATTGATCTCTCATTTTAATTTGCATCTCTCTTACTGGTCATTTTCCCTCTTTATTGGCTATTTACATTTGTCCTGTGCTTTGCTTGTCTTGTTCTTTGCTTTTGCTTGCTCATTTTTCTACTGAACCATTCATCTTTTTAATTGAAGAAAATTGATCTATAGGTGATTTCTGCAAAAAGAGACCTTTTGCAGTTGGCCGGGTGCTTATTAACTATTCTGTATGCACTAAAATGAGCCTGGTTCAGAGTTTTGTTTTTGTTTTTCATTCTTTAAGATTATTTATCTTAGAGAGCACGAGTGGGGGGAGGGGCAGAGGGAGAAGGAGAGAACCAGACTCCGCGCAGAGTGCAGAGCCTGACATCACGACCTGAACCGAAAACCAAGAGTCAGATGCTCAACCGACTGAGCCACCCAGGTGCCCCTGGTTCAGAGTTTTAAAGGCAGTTTCTAAGGTGAATAAATTAGCATTGAAGAGGCAGGCTTCAGCCTGATACCGTACAGACTTCTGAGAATCCAGGTTGGCTAACAGTAGAGTGGGAAGCCTTGACGAGACAGGAAAGTTTAATGCTCTTTCCCACCTCAGGGTGTCCCAGCCACCAGCACCTGCCTAATAAATTCACAACCACTTACCAGAGCTAAACCGCACAGACCTCTCCGAGGCCCGGGAGAAGAAAAGGAACACATCTGAGAAATCCAAGATTATCTCTAGTTTGTGTCTTGAGGCTTAAAAATGTGGTTGTGGCTTTTAGCAAAATTTTTATTTATTTTACTTTTTAAAGATTTTATTTCACAGAGTGAGAGAGAGCATGCACACGTGCACAAGCAGGGGGAGCGACAGGCAGAGGGAGAAATAGGCTCCCCACTGAGCAGGGAGCCCGATGTGAGGCTCAATCCCAGGATGCTGGGATCACGACCTGAGCTGAAGGCAGATACTTAACCAACTGAGCCACCCAGACACCCCAGAATATTTAAATATATTTTATTGTAGCCAAATCTGTGAGTTGTGTTCAGTTGTTCTTCTGTCTAATGTGGATAGTAAATTAATTGCCTAAAAGTAGGTAATCCCTAAGGTCCTTCCTGCTTTAGGGGCTTGGAGGCAGGTGCCTGTCGGAAAAATCTGGGCTATTGCTGAGTTCCTTTCCACTGCTAAGATGCTATACTTTGAAATTGTGAGTTTGGGTTGCTTAAGTGCTGTTTTCAATGTAAAAATTTTGGAAACCTAACCAAAGAGTAAACCTTGCTTTCCCTCCTGGAAGCCTCCCCTGCTCAGGCCTCACTGATTTGTTTCCTCTGATCTGCTGCTGTGAGCCTGCCCGAGGAATAGGTTATCCCCTGGTGGTTCGTGGCTGAGATTGTACACTGCTGGGATCTGACATCAGGCTGGTGTCCCCTCCTCTGAGTACTCATGTGGCTCTGTGTGTCTTCCTGAGGGATCCATGCTTCCTTTCATTTTCTTCTCCTGGCACCTTTCTTGGGTAAGAAGAATAGGTAGTGACAGGCTAGTAAACTGAGGCCCAGAGAGGTGATTTGCCCAGAGTCCCTCAGCACATTCTCAACAGAGTGAAGAACAGAGCCCAGGTGTCCTGTCCCCTCGCTCTTGCCTGTGGGTCAGCCTCGTGGAGAGGAAGCTCGGACCCTCTGCTGTCTCCTGGGTTGTTGAAAAGTCAACATCTTTTCTTGCTCTCGTTCCAGGTGTTATGTCCTGTCTGTTACAGGCCACGTATTGACTCTGTCTCTGCGATCGTCCAGGTGAGTGTCTGTGGTGGGGACAAGAGGGGCAGGAGGAGAGGCTGCGTGGACCTGACACAGAACTTTGGGCTTCCCACCTTTCTTCTCCACTTGTGCACTTTCTACCCTGCCCCGTCTTTATCCAGAAAAGCTGCGGGCATTCACAGTGCTAGAAGAACCTGTCTGCTCAGACTCTTGTTGCCCACAGCAAGGTTTGGACATCTGAATGTGGTGTTCAAAGTGGCCATGCAGTGACCCCGCTGAGGGGAGATGGTCCAGCCCCCAGGCTCCTGTAGTTCGTGGCATGTGTCATGAAGTGATTGCCCTGAAGTCAGCCTATTCCGTGGTTGGAAATGGTTGTTTTTGAGGCCAAGTCCTGACGGCTTCAGGAGAGAGTAGGACTGGGCTCTGAAGGTTATATCCTACAGACGGGTCCAGAGTTGTATTCTTAAACATAGAGTTTGATGATCACAAATGAGTCGGGGGTGAGAGTGGGAAAGGAGGGCTGGGTACATGTACACAAGCCTTTTATTCCTTTAGGACCAACCCGGAGACGAAGAGCAAAATAACCGATCCTGAGATTAACTCCATCCAGGACGTTCAGGAAGGGCAACTCCTGCGGGGCTATGTGAAGTGTGTCCAGCCGCATGGCGTGCTCTTCGGGTGAGCGAGGTGGCGCTTGTGGGCCAGCTCAAGTGTCCCTGACCTCCGGCACCGGGCCTGTGCCGGTCCACAGTCTGTGGCGTTCTTCAGTCGCCTTCTCTGAAGAGGATATGAAGGAAAGGGAGTCTGAGTTCCCACCAGTTTTTTTAAAATTCTGAGATGTTTTATACTTTAAAAAAAGTTTTGAATTATTTGTGTTTTGGGCAAAGAGCATGGCATATCCGATTTCAATTTTAAATACATTTGGGTTTTCTTTGATTTCGTGTTTGATCGTGATTCATAAATGTTCCGTGGAATCACGTAGCGGTCACAGGCAGCAGGGAGCCTTCTCTGCCACAGCTTTATCATTTTCATCTTCTCCGGCCGCTTGTGATTCAAGTGTTGCGGTGCTCTGTGTGGGGTGGAAGACGCCCTTCAGTCCGATCTTCATCATGCCTGATCATTGTTTCTGGCTCTCTTTCTCCTTTTGAGTGCCGGGAACTTCTGTCTGTCCTAAATCCTTGTCACAACTTGGGTCCCTGGGAAAGTGGAGGCGCTAGGCTAGGCTGGGACTCTGTTGTTGTACTTATGACCACAGGACCCTTGTCTTTTTCCTGTCAGCCTTGGCCCCTCTGTTGTGGGTTTGGCCCGATATCCGCATGTCTCCCAGTACAGTCCATCCAAGAAAGCCCTTTATAACAGATACCTCCCGGAAGGGAAGCTGCTCACAGCCAAGGTCCTGAGGTAGGTGTCCCCCCGCCACCTCCCGCCCCCCTGTACTCCCTGTTTTCCCTGGGGGCCCTGGGAGGCGATTCAGAGGTAAACTAGACATAATAGCTTGGGTGGTGTTGGTGCAGGGTTCAGGTGAACAAAGCCCCTTTGTTTGGAGCCTTCTGCCTCAGCCCCAGCCTCAGCTCCTAAAAGCTGATGTGGAGACTTTTCCGTGCATAGGCACTTGTTGGGGACAGAGTAGGGGGTCATTGCAGCTGGCCCCTGTATTTTACTATTCAGCATGGTCATTCTGAATGACCATGAAGAATACTGAATGGATTCCGAGGCAGGTGGTGCCGGGCCCAGAAAACTGGGCTGATCAGGAAAGGAAGGTCCAGGCTGTCTGCTGTGCTTGTCCTCACTGCCTCCCTCCCGTCCTCCCGGTTGTAGACTGAACCGCCAGAAGAACCTGGTAGAGCTGTCGTTCCTCCCCAGTGACACTGGGAAGCCGGACGTGTTTCCTGCCTCCCTAGGACTGCCACTTCTGAAGCAGGAGGAGAGGGAAATGGAGGCAGAAGAGAACGAGCACAAAGAGGAAGAGCAGAAAGAAGAGAAGGAGAAGCAGCATCAGAAAAGGAAAGGGAAGAGGAAGCAGCAGGGGCAGGAGGAGGCGCAGCTGCCCGGCAGGGAGAAGACTGAGCCCCAGAAACCACGAGCAGAGAAGCAGGGCAAGCGGCGGCGCCGGGAGTCTGCGAGCGAACAGGTACGTCCCTCGGGGAGGATGGCCTCCCTCGCATGAAAAGGAGCGTGCTTCAGAGCCAGCCAGCCGACCGAGTAGCCTTCTCCCGGACCGAGAGCGGTGTGAGGTTGGAGCTGGGAGGGGCAGAGGGAGGGCATTGCCCTGGGCGGCCAGCGGGTTCTCCGGGGCAGGAAGGGCGGCTTGCCATCTTTCCCCCTTGTCACCTCAGGACAGAGTGAACAAGAAGCAGAAGAAGGCTGCTGCGCCAGAGGAGGACGACAGTGGTGTTGAAGTGTATTATCGGGAAGGAGAAGAGGACGGAGAAGAGATGAGTGTGCTGCCCAAGGTGAGGGACAGCTTTGACGGGGGGAGGAGAGACTGCTCTGGGACCGCAAGTCCTTGGTCTCCTGCCTGAGAGCTGGGCAGCCTTTGGCTCCATCCTCCTCTCTCTTTGCCTAAGGCGGGGCTGCTGGGTCCTCACTTGGTCATCAGCATCCTGAGGACAGACCCTGCTTTACCTGAGGAGTGGGCTGTATAAAATAAATTCTCATGCATGTTTATTGAGTGGAGCTGAATTAAATCACGGGATAGGCAAGTAAAGGCTTAACCTTTTTGGGCCTGCATCTCCCTCTGAAAGATGAGGACGGTACCATTCGAACTGAGGACTGACTAGGGAAGGGCTGCCCGGACATTAGGTACTCACATCCCTACAGCCTCAGAACGCCTGTCATGTCTCTGTCCCAGCTCTGCTATTACATTGTACGCATGCGGTACTTTATACGTGAATGTACATATGAATAGACATACTTATGGGATTTTTGTTTTTGCATACGTATATTTTAAAAGCTTGTTGCTTAAATGAATTTATTTACAAGGAAAGCTTTTGTTTCACTACTATATAGTTTCTTCAGCAGAGTGGGCCTAACCTGGCCCTGGAGGAGAGGAAGAGTCTCTGGGCATGGTGGGGGCCCCAGCTCCTCAGGGGGGGTTGGGGCTGGGGAACAGGGTGCAGCCTGAGCTGAGTACTTTCCTCACACACCTCTGTGATCTTTCAGGAGAAGCCGACCAGGCCAGCAGAAGTGCCCCGGCTACAGCTGTCCTCCGGTTTCGTCTGGGACGTGGGGCTAGACTCTCTGACCCCGGCCTTACCACCTCGAGGAGAGAGCTCAGACAGCGAGGACGACGACAAGCCACAGCAGTCCACGGTGTCGTATTTTGCGGGGCTTTGTCCTTTTGCAGGGACCCCTTGGTGCCAGTCTCCTTTGCTCTGTCCTGGCCTGAGTGTCCCTTCTGACAGGTGGGACAGCCTCAGGCCTGCGAGTATTCTTAGGGCTCATGGACTGCCCTACCAGCTCTTGGCTTCCACTGCAGACCTCCGTAGTGGTCTGAGGAGTAGATTACTCACTAATTTTTGTGCCTTCCGTACAGAAGAAAAGCAAGAAGGAAAGGATGTTGGAGAAGCAGAAGGCAGAGAAAGAGCTGTCCCGCATCGAGGAGGCGCTGATGGATCCTGGGCGACAGCCAGAGTCGGCAGATGATTTTGACCGACTCCTGCTGAGCTCCCCCAACAGCTCCATCCTGTGGCTGCAGTACATGGCCTTCCACCTACAGGCCACGGAAATCGAGAAGGCCCGGGCTGTGGCCGAGAGGGCTCTCAAGACCATTTCCTTCAGGTCTTGGCTTTGCCCCCTGCTTTGGTTGGGTGTAGCTCTCGACAGAGGGGTGTCTCCTTGGGCTGCAGGGCTTGTTGACTGTGGGTCATTTCTTCCTCAGGAGGCCGATGGCAGTTTGGGTGGCTACCACCAGTACCCGTGGGTTTTCAGGCTTTGGCTCCTAGCTGTGCCATCAGCGAAACAGATCTGCTCATTTATATTTTATAGTCCCCTTCATTGAAGTAGCTAAGGGTGACATTTACCAGAGTCCCTGTGCTTAAATAAGGTGCCCAACCTGGAACAGAATTAGAACAGGGACAACGACTGCATGTAGCTGGGTGCAAACACTCTCAGTGGCCACTTGCCAGGCACAGGGTAGAGTGAGTTTCCTGACCGCTAAGAGGAGGGATGGCGATCCTTTGCTTCATTCTCTTAGTTTGGAGACAGCATCAGACCAGAGATTCTGCTCCTTTCTGCCCAAACCTTGGGCTAGGTTAGGATTTCGTGGGCTTCCTTTTGCGGAAAGGAGGCAGACACCAGGGGAAGCCCAGCAGTCGGGCATTCTCGCAGGTGTGAGCTGCAGTGGGGGCCAGGCCACTTCGTGGCTCGCTTGAGGGTGGGAATGGAGGATGTGGATAGAACCTGGGAAGGAAGAGGTGGTTCCAGTCAGCATCCCTGGGTGGTAGTGGGGGCTCCCTTGGGCTGAGGTGATGGAGCTCACGTGCCGACTCTCCCTCCAGAGAGGAGCAAGAGAAGCTGAATGTGTGGGTGGCCCTGCTGAATCTAGAGAACATGTACGGCTCTCAGGAGTCCCTGACCAAGGTCTTTGAGCGGGCTGTGCAGTACAACGAGCCTCTCAAGGTCTTTCTCCATCTGGCTGACATCTACACCAAGTCAGAGAAATTCCAGGTAGGAGTCTGGGCCAGGCGGCCCGCTGCCAGAGGGTCCTCAGCAGCTCGGAAACTAACTCCTGGGAAGTCCAGGAAAGAATCCCCCTCTTCTGGATCTGGTCCTGCTGCAGGCTTGCCCTGATTTGTTCATCTTCGGAGTGGGAGGAGTCCCCCTCTGCTTTAGGAATGCGGGGTGAAGATGAGGGAAGTAAAGGGACAGTGGACCCCTGGTGTGTATCTCTTGCGTATAGCCACGAGGCAGCAGCTTAGCCGAATGTCCCTTTTCTGTCTCTCTGTTCCCCCTTGTCATTCTCATGTTCTTCTACTCTTAGGACCTCCACACAGCACAGGATTAGTATGGAGACTCCCCACAGTGTTAGGCCCCCTCGTGTGCTCTCCCCGTCTCTGGGAACCTGCCCACTTTCCTTAGGCATCTAGAATTGCGCCTATGTAGTGACTGGAGTCTGAGGCCACGTCTAGCTTCTCATGAGCATAGCTGTCTGTCTCTGTTGTTGCCTCCTCTGTCATAGCATATTCCATAGCTTACCTTGTCTTTCCCACAGGAAGCTGGTGAACTCTACAACCGGATGCTGAAGAGATTCAGGCAGGAGAAAGCTGTCTGGATCAAATATGGCGCCTTTCTTCTGCGGAGGGCTCAGGCTGGGGCCAGTCACCGTGTGATGCAGCGAGCTCTCGAGTGTCTGCCCAATAAAGAGCGTGAGTGCTCATCCCCACCCTCCGTCCTGATTCCTGATCACATTAAGCTCTCTGATATCTGGGCGCAGGGATTGGAGGTTTTCTTAGCTGAGGGTGGTGTGGTATTAGGAAAGCCTAGTGGAGAGCAGGGAACTCCCTCTCTGTTGATTATATGCTCATGAACATAACATGTATTGCATTTCAGATGCTAAACTTCAAAGACGAAGAAACAAATTAGCACTGATTCTGTTGCCCCGGCCCACTCTCCTTTCTGAGCCCAGAGAGTGGGGGGTCTGCAGTGGGAATCATAGATCAGTGCCCATCTGTGTATTTGGCCCCGAACCTTCCCAGTGTTCACTTGTCATCACCCAGGTCTTGGAACCTATGAGTAGGGAGTCAGGAGTCAGACTGTCCGAGCAGCACGTTATGCTGTGGTGAGGGGTCTGTCTGCTTTGTGCATCTGAGCTGTCCTCTCCCTGCAGATGTGGATGTGATTGCCAAGTTTGCCCAGCTGGAGTTCCAGCTGGGGGATGCGGAACGGGCCAAAGCCATTTTTGAGAACACACTGAGCACCTACCCAAAGCGCACTGATGTCTGGTCGGTTTACATCGACATGACCATTAAGCATGGCAGCCAGAAGGAAGTCCGGTGAGTGGGCAAGACAGGCCAGGACTGAACTAACTGTGGGAGGTTGGGGATGTTGGCCAAGTGGACGAGTTTTAGCCCCACAGCATCTTCCAGCATCCCCAGTTCTCTTACTCTAGCCGGAATAACAGCTTTGACATGACATCCCAGGTCCTGTGGTATTCACTTTCAGACTTGTTTTGCTGCCTCGGGCCAGCCTCTGGTCATGTCTGGAGTCTTGGGTGGGTGGTAGGCTGGCCCTGGCGTGGGGGTCAGGAGACTTGCGTTTCCCACAGAATTCATTGAGCTTGGCTCTTGTGGTAGAGAATGGTCACAGGCTTGCTGTTGTCGCCTACATCCCGACCGGGCGGGGAGGGTTAGACATGGGTGGACTGAGGTCCAGAAAGAACTAGCGCCTTGCCCAAGTCCATCAGTGAGTCTGAAGCAGAGCTTTTCTCACAGATCCCTAGTTCATGTGAGTCCCCATCCCAGTAGCTTTGTCCTGACTTACTGTGTGACTTCAGGCCAGTAAGTCCTTTTAACACCTGTGGGTGTCTGTCTGATCTGGAAAGTGAGGGTGGCAATCTCTCTCCCCATGGACTCCTTAGGAGTTTAAAATGATAATAAACGTAAAGGTAGAAGTGAGAATGCTGGAGAACAGAGGGCCTGGCTGCAGAGCCAGAGAGGTAAATGCTGCCTTGCTCTTCCTCACAGGGACATCTTTGAACGGGTCATTCATCTCAGCCTGGCCCCCAAGCGAATGAAGTTCTTCTTCAAGCGCTACCTGGACTATGAGAAACAACATGGCACTGAGAAGGACGTGCAGGCAGTAAAGGCGAAGGCCCTGGAATACGTGGAAGCTAAGAGCTCTCTGTTGGAGGACTAGTGGCCGGCTGGCCTCCGATGACCACTGTCAGCAGTGGGCCAGCCCGGCTGAATCTCAGGCGCCTGGGCAGCTGGAAAACTGTGTTGCCTGAGGACTCTAATTTAAGTGTTGCTTTTTCTGCAGCACCTCTCTGGTAATCCTGTCAGGATGAAAAAGACTTTGAGCTTTCCTATAATTCCTTTTTGCGTGTTTTATTTTAGTACTACTGTATTTCATCCCCCCCCCTTTTCTTAGAACGAGAGAGAGAAAGCACGTGTGAGGGGGGACGGGCAGAGGGAGAGAGAGAATCTCAAGCAGACTCACCACTGAGCATGGAACCTGACACAGGGCTCGATATCACAGCCCTGAGATCATGACCTGAGCCGAAATCAAGAGTCAGACGCTTAACTGAGCCACCCAGGTTCCCATTTCCTCTTTTTCTGAGGCCGCTGTAGATAGCAGGCCGTAGACAGCAGGCTCTTGGGCCCCTAGAAAAGCGAAGACTCTTTCCCTCTGGGAGTTTCCTGGGGAGCAGGAATGGAGGGGCTGACTCCTGATGATCTTGTGGTCAGGATCCCACTTTGGCCCTGGCAAGCTCTTCGTCCAGCCAAAGGGAGTCAGCAGGGCCCAGGGAGCAGGCCTCCTCCCCTGTGTCTCAGGGGCTCTGGGCATTCCCTCAACCTGAGCTCAGCTGGTACTTGTGCTCTTTTGTGGAGTACGTGAGGCTGGGACAGGAGGACAAAGGCAGACCCCCTTGTCTGGGGGAAAGGACAGTTGGGGAACCCAGCCATCTGAGAGGAAAGCCGCAGGTATTGGCATAAACCACCTGGTGGCGTTTCTTCCCAGGCCTACCAGGCCCAGATTATCCAAGCTCTCCAAGCTGGGTGTCTCATTTGTGAAATGGGTTTGTTGAACAGTTGTTTTGTGGATGAAATGAACTTGTGTGTGTTGGTGTGCTGCCACAGGGCCTGGTGGCTAGGAGGCTCAGGGAGGACGTGGGCTGCTGTGCTGTGTGAGCTGGGGAGAACTGCACAGTTTCTCCTTGTAGCTCCTCTGGGGAGAGGTTGCTGGGTGGAGGGCACTGATTGGCTTGATGGTTTTCTTTGAGACTTGAGGGGAAGGGGACATGATGGGTGCACCATACCCACACCTCCCTGTGATCCCAGAAAGATGGTCTCCACCTCCTCTGATAAGTAATAAGCCCAGTCCCGTTTGTTGCAGAATTCTTGGACACCAGTGCAGAGCCCACTAGTTGAAGCCAGTTCTTGTTTGGCTTGGTCTTAAGGGGATTAAATGTTTTCTTTGGCAGAGAGCTTTCAATGGCCGGAAAGCTGGAGAGCTTTTCCATGGGAAGTGACTGGGAGGAGTGCTGGGAAGCAGGACAGGGACAGGGAGAGCGTCAAAGGTTTTAGAGGTGGCAGAGGTGATCAGGCAAGGGCAGGCACGTGTGGGTCAGCGGAGAGGCATAGCTGGGGCTGCCCTGGTTTTGGGGCATTAGGACTAGGTTATAGGAGCTAGTCTGCCCTATTGAGTGCGGGGTCGTGAAATTTAAGCCAGTCTTCCCTCTGAGAAAGGCCAGGCTTCACCTGTTCCCCAGATCAAATCAGATACCTGAATCTAATTGTCAAGACATCATCAGCCGTAGGGTCTTCCCAACACCTGGCTTTCCCTGTACTCCTGCCCTCCCTCCCATCGATTTTAATCTTGCCCAGGGTCTCTCTGTCCCCCCTCCCTCCCTCAGGGGATGGGATTTGGGCCTGTCTCTGTGACCACCAGCCTACTCTGGATGGCCCATCCAATCATGCAGACACCAAGCTAGTCCTTTATACTAAGAAAAACTTTATCAAAAATTTGGGTATATAAAATAAAGCCAGAGGCGTACGTTGGAGGTATCTTCCCGGCTGAGCGCTGCTGAGCCAGGTACCATACGCAATCACACATACGTTAACTGCACGATATCCTGTACCAGGCATGTGCTGGTGGGTTTCACTGTCACCTGGCTCTGCTGGCCAGGGCTTCCCAGCCTTGGAGTCCCACCAGTAAAAGGTCGTCCACATCATAGGTAATGAGGGACCGGTTCTGTGAAAGGGTCTTTTCTCCAAAGCTGTTGATAGAGTGGTGGGTGGCAGCGGGAGAGGGCATTTCTTCAGGTCTGAGAGCCTTCCCGTCGGAGTGGACCCCATTGTCTGCTAGCTCTCTCCACACCCCAGGCTACTTTGTGCTCCTGGCTCCTGGCCCGTTCCCCAAAAAGTGAAAAAAATCATCCCCTCCTGAAGCTGCTGTGAGCCGGCAGTGGAGTTGTTTGAGACCAGGTACCGCCTCTTGCGGAGAGTGTGGGAGCAGGAGCCCTAGGAGGCGAGCGGGGCCATCTCCATGGTTTCTGGCACCGTCCCATTGCCCGCCAGACCCTGGGCCCACTTGTGCAGGCGGCTGTAGAGCGGGAGGCCCTGGTTCTCGCGGTACAAATAGACGCCGGTGATGGCGTTCCACTGCGGCCGAGGCTGTGTGCCTTCGACCGGGAACCTGGCGACCAGCTCCTCGTCGTCCTTGTTGAGCGCCACGAAGCCGAAGAAGCGGCGCACGTTGCTGGCGGCCAGCACGCGCGAGTGCACCTCCGCCGTGCGCCGGAACAGCTGCTCCTCGTTGGTGCGGTACTGCGCCCAGTAGGCCTCCTGGCGGTAGCCGAGGGGCGAGCAGTAGTGCTTGAGGCACTTGGTCAGGAACACCAGGATGGCCACCACGCCGATGAGCAGCCACCCGAAGAGCTGGCCAGGGAAGGGGCGGGTTTGAGGAGGGGCAAGGAGCGGCTGCCCAGGAGGACGTCGGCCGGGCTGGTCGGCCGGGCTGGTCGGGGGCCTTGGGCTGGGCTGGAGCTGGGCCACCCTCCCCGGAGAGCGGGTTCTCCTGCGCTGAGGGGAGCCAGCCCTTCTGGCTGTGATTCCCCTTTGTCCTCGCTCCCTGGAACTCACATGCTCTGCTTTTGTTTTTGTGTTCTAGAAAACCTTGTGCTCCTTCCTCTCTGCCACATGCCCTGCTGCTCTAAGTGAACACTCCCAGCTGCGTGTTCTGCCCAGGCCTCCGCCCTTGCCGTCCGTCCCCGACTGCCCTCTGCTCCTTCAGAAGTGAGCCCCAGTGGCCGCTAGGTTCAGGGCAGCAGCCGCCGCTTCCTAACTGTGCACCCCTTCCTTGCTCAGGGGGCTCCCTTGGTGGCAGCAGCACCTGGGCTGACTCGGTGCTGGGCTGGGGTCCTTCTGGGGATGGGAACATGTCAACTAGCTGACGGGCAGATGTTTCATGAGCTTACAGGGGTTCGTGCTCCATCTGGGAGACGTAGGGGCTTAATTCGTGGCGGGGATCAAGGCTCAGTCTGAGCCAGAAGAACGTTCCTTCCCTTAATGTTTAAAACTTGCCTCACCAAGTCCTAACCCACAGGTTACCCAGCTCAGATACCTGATGNCCCCCCCGCCCCCGCCACGCGCCATCGCCTGGGGAAGAGGAAGAGGAGCTTCCCTTTGCACAGCCTTACCTGGGACTCATACTTGAGCCTGCGGGTGACCTCCTCCCGGAAGCCTGACAGGTCGGCAGGGCCCTCCCCGCAGGGGAACCTGGCCAAGGATTTCTGCCGCATGGGCTGGTGGGAAGCCCTTCTCCCCAGCTGTGAGGGAGGAGGGGTCCACGAACTCGCTGAGGGCGCAGACATAGGCCTCGCCGCGCAGCAGGGAGATGACAGACCAGGTGACGGGGGCCACTGCCGCACGGCCCAGGATGGAGCTGAGGAGGAGGAAGTTGGGGGCAGCTGAGCAGTTCTTGGTCCTCCGGTACTGGCACTCGGCCACTAGGTTCCAGGTATGGTTGTTGAGGATGACCCCGATGAGGAAGAGTGCCAGGGCAGGCACACCGATGGCTGTCAGCCCGTACAGGTAGTTCCGGGCGGGCGAGCAAGGGCAGTGGAAAGCCACCACGGAGAACAGCTCCTGACTGCCCACTGTGCCCAGGGCCACCAGCCCGTTAAAAATCATCACGTCCTTGCTCTTGAAGAAGAGCGATAGGAAGCGGAAGTTCTCCGCAATCAGGGCTGCCATGGTGACAGGTCAGAGAGGAGGGGACCCACGGCAAGGGTGGGGGCAGGGGAGACGGGGGTCAGCAGTTCCTGACGGGACTAGGAGGGAGTGCAGGCTGGTGGGCATCCGAAGGCAGGGCAGGGTCTTGCCATTTTATGGTGCTTCCTGTGGAATAAATAGTAGACGCCTGATAAATGTTGGCCTTTGAAAACTGAAAGGAGTCGAGGGGATCCTGTATGGCCAGGCTAGTGAGAAAGGAGGAGACCTGGGGAGCCCTGGGGCCTAGGGGACGTGGTGGCCACCGCTCACTGAGCTCCCACTAGGTGTCAGGGGCTTTCCATCCCTCATTGCCCATCGTCATGAGCCCACGTGGGGCTGTCATATCCCCAGTGTGTGCAGACGAGGTGGAGGCCTCCTGGAGCTGAGGGGCTTGCCAGGGTCACATATAAGCAGCAGCGCTGAGACTCAGGCTCAGGTCTGTCTGCCTCAGGCACTTGGGTTCTCGTGACTCCCACAAGCTTCCCTTGAAGTCAGAATTAAGGATGGCCCTGTGGCACAGGAATGTGGGGTTCTGGGTTGTGCTAGTGTGCTGAGGGACCTAGGACTATTTGGGGGGGTGCTGTCCTCCAGGCCTCTAGCCCATGGGCATCACAGCTGGAGTGGGTGTCCCGGGAGATAAGGGTGTTGGGTTTGACTCAGTGATGTGGGGTTGGGGGGAGGAAGGAGCCTCTGGTCAGTGCTGAGCAAGGGGGGGAGGAAGGAGCCTCTGGTCAGTGCTGAGCAAGGCTCATTGTCCCTGGAGTTCATGGAAACTTTTCATTTTGGAGACCTCAGAGTCTGGACTAGTTTAGGAGATCCTCGCTCTCAACATACTTCATGACTTTTCTCTGGGTCTGTGTCCTCATCTGTGAAGAGAGGATAAATAGTTCGGGCCCTTGGTCTCTCCGTAGGGATGCTAGAGGGGAAAGAAAGGGAATAAATGCCTGAGATCCTCCATCTCACCCTGTCAAGGCTTTAGGGTGGCTCCCAGAGGTGAGGCAGTGGGGGCGATTCTCCTTCCTGCCAAGATCAGGAAACTAAGGCCTGAAGAGGAGAAAGTGCCTCTCCTGAGGCCATGTTAGTACGGAGGTGTCTGGGCAGGACTTTTGAGCCTGACCTAAGGAGGCTTGGGAAGTGGACGAGGGTGGGTCTAACCAAGTGAGTCCTCTGTTTTCTTGGTCTCCTGCCCTTGCTCTGTGCTCATCCATGAAAGCCCCGGCCAACTTTCCCTTCCCCACCCATTACCCTTTCCCTATCTAGCAGCCTCCCAGGGGGCTGCCCAGCCTGCCAGTGACAGGGAATGGAGGCTAAGGCTCCACGATCCCCACCAGCCCATCCACAGCCTGCTCGGCCATGGTCTGGGCTGCAGCTGTGCCAGGAAGTGGCCACAGCCTTGGGCTCCCTTTCTAGGCCCCACCCACACCAGCAGAGAGACAGGCCAGGGTGTGGCCCGTGTCCTCCCCATCTGGGGGATGAAAAACAAAAGTCTACAGCCAGAAGAAGCCAGGAATGGAGGGATAGGGTGGGCAGCAAACAGAGGTGGGGAGACCTGCCATATTTCCTTCTGTCTCTGCCAGTGCTGCCAGATGGGCCGGGCAGAGCTTGGTGACCACGCGGGGAGCCAGGGGGAGGAGGGATCTGACTCTTCCTCCCACTCCCAGCCCAGGGGCTCTATCCCATTCCCTAGGAAAGAGTTAGTCATGTTGCCAAGGCTTAATGGGTTAAAGGCAGGCTCCTCTCTTCCTCTTCCCCTCTTGGCTTCAGGGCTTCTCATGAGATTTCGTGGGGCCCTGGGTTCATAAACTGCCCAAAGTGAGGTACAAGATATCTGAGCACAGAGGGCGGTGAGCTGAGGAAGAACCAGGCCATCATCTGAGAGACTACCGGGCCTGTCCCGTAGGCCAGGGAGGGGTCGCATCTGGGCCTGGGTGGGACTTCCAGCAACAGCAGTCAGGACAGAAGACAGGACAGGCTGGGAGAGGGGGGCACCACTGGCCTTGCCCAGAGTGAGGAGCCTCAGTGAGGGGCCTTTCTCCCCAGGACAATGCCTCTGTGCAGCCTTGAGCAGTCCTGCCATGTTCCCCATCGCCCAGCGCGCCCCAGGGAGGGGCCCTTCCTTACCTGGGGCCAGCTGCGGCGCCAACCAGCGACTCCAGCCTCCGCGGGGCGTGGGCCTGCAGGGCGGGCCCCCCCAAGTGCTGCCGGTGGTGGTTTACTCCGCGGGCTCCCTTGTGCTTTCTTCTGCACCGGAGCAGGGAGCCTGAGACCAGTGGGGCCTGGGGCTGGTGATGTTTTCAACCCCTGTGCTTTTCTTCTGCACTGGAGCAGGGAGCCTTAGACCAGCAGAGCCTGGGGTCGGTGGTGTTTTCAAAGTTTTAAACTCCAGAGAAGAGGAGAAAACAAGCAGGATGGAACTCGTGCAGCGGAGAGTGGAAAAACAGCCTCCCTCCGGCGCCAGGCAGGGGAGGGCAGGCAGAGAGGGCGGTGCAAGAGGAGAGGAAGTTGGGCTGCCTGTTCGGCAGCAGCGCTGGCCCGTGCCTGGCCTTGCTTGCCCTCCCGAGCCAGCTGCCCCGGCGGCCTGATGGTGCTGCGCACCAGTGGGACCAGTTCAGGGGCCAGGCAGGGCAGCCTTCTAGGACATCCTGCCTGGGCCTGCCCTCCCTGCCAGTTTCAGGAGCACTCCGCCATGCTTGACTCCTGCTGGACCCCAGCAGGGTTGGAGGGGAGGGTCATGCCGTCAGACTGATGCCGAGCCCTAGCAGGATCCGCAGGACGGGGCCTCCCTGCCTTGTTCTGGCTCTTCTCCCTCAGAGCCATCCTGCCCCTGCCAGTCCTCCTCTCCACCGCTGACTCTTCTGTCCATGCTTCAGCTGACTCCCCAGGTACTGCTTCAAATCTCAGGAGGGCTGGCAAGTGATTCTCTGAGGCCCTGTGGGCAGAGCTCTGGGTGGTGGGTGGAAATTACAAGGAGGCAGGTTGCTGAAAGAACCCTTTTGTTACCATCAGAGCTGCCCAGCCTGTCCCAGAAAGTGGTCATGAGCTCCCCATCTGTGGGAGTGTGCAAGCTGCAAGCTGACCCAAGTCATGGGTCAGGAATGCTAAAGGGGAGAGCCCTGTCCAAGGACAGGTTAGATGACCCCTACGATTAAGGGAGAGACCCCCACCCCCAGCCTCTGTCGGCTCTGTAATGCTTGTGGTTCTAGGACCATGGAACTGCTGAGTGCCATGCTGGCCTCCCTGAGCTGTGCTTGTCCATGGGCAGGAATGAAGGGAAAGGACCCATGTTTATTATTCAGATCCTACCATGTGCCAAACACCACTCCACATTCTTCCTCCAAAGTTACCCTCCTTTATTCTCACCACAATTCTGAAAAGTAGGCCTTTTTAAGATCTATTTTACAGATAGACACGCTGAGGTTTGGAGGGATTTGGTGAGGTCTTAGAGCTCTAGTTCTTGAACCCCAATCTGCCTGACTCAAAGCTTTGCTCTTTGCTTGACATTGTACCTCGCGATTCCTGGGCTGGCTTGTCCCACTGGAAGCCCCTCCCCACCCACCAACACAGACCTGGTCTCTCCTCCTTGGGACTCTCTGCATTCAAGGCCTAGATGAAGTCCCACCCCCAGAGGACCCCCGCCCCCAGCATCCTCCAGCCTCCTCGGCCTACAGGGCTCGTCCTCCTCCCTAGTAAAGGAAGGAATGCAGGCCAGGTCTCAGGAGTGGGACTCAGGGAAGAAGAGATGGGACGAAGGGAAATCATTAAAGCAACATTGCAGGGATCAAGATCAAAATCAATTCTTAGATGAGTGGGGCTTACATCTTCTTGGCCCTCAAGTCCCTCCTTGACAAGGTGGCTCCAGGTCCTCATGTCGCCCTCCCCTCATGTCTAGGGAAGGAGGATAAGCCCTCGGGTTCAGGAATCTACAAACACATTAGCCACCGTGTACCTGGTGCCTGTTCTGGCCATGAGCTTTACACACTTTACCTGTTTCCTGATTTCAACAACTGCATCACATAGGTGCCCTCATTCCCGACGTAGATAAGGAAACTGAGGCACAGAAAAGGAAACAATTGGCCTGAGGGACACTGTAAGTGGTAGAGCCAGCATTTGACCCAGTTCTCTCTCACTCTGGAGTCTGAGCTGTTTCTACTCTAGGCAGCTCCCCCACCGCCAACTCCTCCACACTCATCCCCACCTTAGGCTGAAGCCTCTTAGCACTCTGGAGCTCCCTCCCCAGGGGCAGGGGTTTTGAGAAAATGGGAGGATATCAGCTTCTTTTCTAAATGCCTGAGCTTTGGGGAGGTCTGATCTCTCCCTGAGACTTGGATGTGAAGGAGGTGTTCAGGTTGTCTCCAAGGAGCCCTCCAAGGGAAGGTTATGGTCTGAATGTGTCCCCCCAGATTCATGTGCTGAATCTTAAGTCCCCAAGGGGATGGGATGAGGGGGTGGGGCCTTTGGGAGGAGCTTAAGTCAGGAGGGCAGAGCCTCATGAATGGGATCAGTGCTTGGAAAAGAGGCTCCAGAGAGTTCCCCTGCCCCTTCTACCTGTAAGGACACAGCGAGAAGGCCCCGGCTTTGAACAAGGGAGAGGGCCTCCATCGGACCCTGACCATGCCAGGGCCATGATCTTGGACTTCCAGCCTCCAGAACTGTGAGAAGTAAAGTTCTGTTGTTGCTAAGGGACTCAGTCTGTGGTATTTCGTTGTAGCAGCTCACATGGCTAAGACAGGAAGACTTCCATGCTCCGGACTAAATAAATGCACGGTCCACTTGACAAGTGTTTGAGTGGCCTCCATGGTGACCAGGCATTCTGGCTTCACTCTGCTCCTCACATTCCATCATGTGAGGCTGTGGGCCATGTCTTCATGGCCCACTCGCAGCCTCACCTGGAAGATGGACCAAATACAGAGGATTCCTGCTTTGTGAGACAGCCTGATGCCCTCCCACTCCCTGAGTCTCAAGCATAAGGGAATGGAGATTGTAAAAATTCACAGGAAGGGTGGCTGTAGGACCTGAGAGGAGATAGTGAAGGAAGGATGAAAGGGCTGGGGAGGGGCTGAGCAGGTGGGAACTTGTCCAGCCCAACCCCCACCTTCTAGTCCTGAACCCTTCTGACTAATACTGCTATGTCACAGCTGACGGGTTGATGTCCCCTTTCGGCTCCAAATTTCCTGCCTCAATGGGCGGGTGAATGCCTGGGCGTGTGGGTCTGTCCCTTCCTTCCACCCAGCACTGGCAGGATTCATTTTTCCGTCTGGTTTGGGGGGTCTGAGGCCTCTTCACTTGCCCACAGCTCATACTCTGCTGATGTAGGTGGCCGCCTCCTTGCGTGGAGGCCGGGGCCCGCCCCCCGCCCAGCCATTGCCCATCAGGGGCTCCTCCTGGCCCAGCCGCAAGGGCGGCTTGCATGTGTGCCAGCTCGCCAGCAGCCTGTTCATGGTGCCTTGATCCGTGATGCCACGCAGCTTCTCCCTCTCCTCTTCAGCCCCATCTGTGGTCCCTGGGGCAGCCGAGCCAGCAGGGGCCATGGCCAGTGCCCCGTGGGCATGACCCAACTCCAGGTCATGGTTCATAGCCTCGAAGAACTGCTGGATGCAGACCTTGGCGAAGGCCTTGGCGTGCTCCGTGCATGTCTCATCGAAGAGCTTGCGCTCGATGTCGATATAGTGGGACCAGTACTTGCTTTTGAGGAAGGCGGCCTGTGTGAAGCAGGGCCTCACAGAGCGCACAACGAATGCCAGCAGTGTGGTCAGCAGCACGAAGGACCAGCCCAGGGCCTGCAGGGGAGAGGGGAGGGAGTTGGCTGGCACTGCTCTCCAGCCTCCCAAGCCTTTCTACACCCCCCCAAAGCGCTCTCTCTCATGGCCTTTAGGGAAAAGAGTGCTGACTGCACAAATGACTTCCCCTCTTGTTCTCCATTTCCTTTTCTGTCCAATGGGCATAGATACACCATCTCACAGAAATGAGATCCTGTGTGGAAAATGCCCCAAGTGTAGGCCTGGCAACTAATATGCAGGAGTTAACTGGGCAGACCTTGGAATTAGGCTGCCTGGCTTTGGACCCTGTCTCTAGTCCTTCCTAGTTGACCAGGAGCAAGGTATCCGACTTCTCTGTGCCTCAGTTCCCCACCTAGAAAATGGGGTTGTTGATAGTATATATCTCATAGGGTTTTTGTGAGGACTAAGTGTAATCACAACCAGCACAGTGCCTGGTACATACTTAGTGCTCAGTAACTGTCAACCACTGTTATTACGTCAATAGGCCCTCACTAACCATGCCTCTTCCTTGACCTCCCAGGACCATAGTGACCCTCCTCTGGCCTCCTCTGTGTGGGCTCTGAGCTGGGCCCTCAAGGGTCACAGAGACAAACCAGACACTTGTGCAAACTCCGTGCTGAAGAGCACTGGACGCTTGGGTGCTAGACCCGTTCTGTAATAATTCACTGTCAGGCATGGGGCAGGAGGCTCTCCTAACCTGGGCTTCCGGATCAGCCCCCAGCTGCACAGAGAAGCCTTTGGCCACATCAGGATGAGAGAGGTAGGTAAATGCCTATAATCGGGGTCCGGGGTTTGTGGCCGAGCAGATATGGGCTGGGAGGCCACAAGGCATGTGCTTGGTCTGGGGGAGAGTAGGCATCCCCTGTGCTGGTCGGAGAGGAAACGTGGACCCCGAGGGGCTGGGCGTCCTCATGTTTCAGGTAAAGCCAGAAATCTGATTTTTGTGTGAAAATGTCTGGTTTTCCAAAATTGCAACATTGAATTTTAAATTCACTCAGAAGACAAAATATGTCTATAGGCCAGGCAGCCTGTCCTCTGGGGGCCCTTCAGTTCATGATGTGTTGGTTTAAAGGTCAGGCGGAGGGACAGCTGTCCTAGGCCCTGAGGCCTGGCACGATGGCACAAGTGCTCACTGGGAGGAAGTGGTTTGGGAGGGAAGCAGAGCTTGTACACTCAGTGTGACATTCACGTGGGGCGTCTGGTGGTGACATGGGCCCCACAGGAGGGCTGGAGCCAGGGAGCCCGGGGTCTGCACTTGCCAGAGCAGAGTGTTCCTCTAGCATCGCAGGCCTGGTCCCCTGCCCCTCCCCTGACAGCCCCTGGTTCATCTGCTGCAAGGACCCGTACTGCTGTTTCCTCCCCCTGCTGGCTGCCCGGACTGTGACTGCAGGGGAGGCCTGGGGGCTTAGATGGGGGAGGGTCCGGAGGGGCAGAAAACAAGGGAGCAGGGCTGGGGAGGACCAAGCTCTGGATTTCCCTGTCAGTGGGCCCTCCAGCCCTGCCTTTAGGGCACATCCCAACAATGCATCCCCCCCACCCAAGCCCTCCCTTCCAGGGTCACCAGGACCCTCGGGTCCCACTCCCTGAGCAGGGAGGCACCTGCTGGGGGGCATTTGCCAGGGAAATGTACCCAAATGGCCCAGCCACCCACCTGCCTCACCACTGCCCCAGCCTGGAAGAAGAAAAGGATGCAAATACACCAGGCTTCGCTCAGGATGGAGAATGTGGGGCTGGCTGAGCTGTTGGGTCCACTCTAGGGACCTCAAGACAGGACACAGGCCTCTGGACTGAGGTCGCCACAGCACTTTTTTCAGGTGGCACGGAGCCAGGGAAGACACACCGCTCTGCCTTCAGAAGCCCTGGCCTCAGTTAGGAAAACATGCCCCTGCCCCAAAGAGCTCTGTCCGACGGGGAGCCCCAGCCCAGTCTGGGGAGCTCCTATCTATCGGGGAAACACAGCTGTGCCCCGAGGCAGCCTCATTTCAAGAGGTGGGGGATGGGACCTTGCTGGAGGGGCCCGGGTCCGTGAGGGGAGACCGGCCGAGGCCGTGCCGCCCCCTCACCTGGGAGATGCAGCGCAGGTAGCGCACGGCCACGTCGCGGGCCAGCAGCCAGTCGCCGTCGTAGATGTCAGGGCAGGGCACCCGGGCCAGCAGCCGGGCGAGCTCGGGCGGAGACAGGCCAGGTGCCACGCTGCCATTGCCCAGCACAGTCACGGGCACAGCCGTGCAGAAGGCACAGAGGAAGCACTTGCCATCCAGCAGGGTGACGGCCACCCAGACGACGGGCGCGATGAGGGCGCGCTGGGCCATGGAGCAGAACATGTAACGTAGCACGGCGGGGTCCTTGGCCCGGCGGCCCGGGGGCCGCTTCCACTCTTCCGCCAGCATGGACACGTTGTTGTTCATGACCAGGCCGAGCAGGAAGAGCACGAGGGGCGGCGCCAGCAAGATGCCCGCGCTGTAGGCTGCGTTGTAGCCCGGCAGGCAGGGGCAGTTGAAATCGAAGGCGGAGTACATCTGGGCGCTGGCCAGGGCCATGATGCCGCAGATGCCGTTCATGAAGGACTCCTGGTTGGACTGCAGGAACTGGAAGATCATCCGGAACTTGTCCATGGTGCCCCTACGGGGTCTGGTGGCCTCCTCCCACCTCTCCCCTGCTTCAGGATGGCCCCTGGGGCCCGCTCTGCCCACGGGGTGCCCGCCGCATGGCTGAGATGGGCTGAGCTCAGGGCAGCGGCTGAGGTCACTGTCTCTTTGAGAAACCTTCTAGTCAGCGGCTGGCTGTGCGGACACAAGTCAGCCAATCCTGTGGTGCAGCCAGGGTTCTGCCCCTCCCTGCCCCTCCCCTCCTGGGCTTCTCTCTCCACGGTTGCCTCTGGCACAGGGAAACCACGAGGGCCCCACCTGATGGAGACCCGTTCTCTGTGGGTGCGGGAGGACGGAGGGGAAGGAGGCTCAGACGCAGGCTGGGAGACACTGTCTCCAGCAGGGTTGGCGTTTGGGACCATGCAGGGCTGTGGCAGGGCCTGCGCTTCTTGACCTTTTCCCCTGCGTTCCTAGAAAGCAGGAGAGCCCTCCTCCTTCTTCCCTTCCCAATGGGTCTTTCCTCCATGCTGTATGAGGGTTCATGAGGACTCTTCCATCAGTTCAGTGATGGTATGATAAGGCAGCCATGACGCTGATGGTGGCGGCTGTAACGGGGGCAGTAATGATGGTGGGGATGGTGAAAGTGATCGTGGTGCTCCTCCTGGTGGTGGTGGTGCTGGTGCTGGTGGTGGGGATGGCAATAGTGGTGGTGGTGATGGTGGTGGTGGTGATTATGGGATAGTGTTGGTGATGGTGGTGGTGGAGATGGCAGTTAGGGTGGTGGTGATGGTGGTGGTGGTGGTTATGGGATAGTGTTGGTGGTGGTGATGGTGGTGGTGGTGGTGGTTATGGGATAGTGTTGGTGATGGTGGTGGTGGAGATGGCAGTTAGGGTGGTGGTGTTGGTGGTGATGGTGGTGCTGGGGATGGCAGTTAGGGTGGTGGTGATGGTGGATATGGGGTAGTGTTGGTCATGGTGGTGGGGATGGTGGTGGTAGGGATGGTGGTGGTTATGGGATAATGTTGGTGATGGTGGTGGTGGGAATGGCAGTTAGGGTGGTGGTGGTGATGATGGTGGGGGCATGGCAATGCTGGTGGTGATGCCAATCACAGTAGGGAGGGCAGTGGTAGTGGTGGTGGTAGCGGAGATATTGCTAATGCAGGCTGGCATGGTATGAAAAGCCCTGAATTTGGAGTCAGAGGATTGGGATCTGCAAGATTGCCAGATCCCCTCCTGGCTGGCCAGGGAGCTATGCCTGTGAGCATAGTGCAGGTGCTTTTCTGTCCTGCCTGCTTGTGTCTCTGTGGGTGTGTCTGTGTTTATGGACTGTGGATGACAAATCCTTTCCTGGCTGCACCTCCTACTTCTACTCCCCCAGATCCAAAATTAAAGGGGTGGTGCTGTGGGGTTCATGCCTGGAGCTGTGGCCTCCAGAGTGTCTGGGGAACCAGGCCAGGACCCCTCAATCAGCATATCAAAATGGGGTAGAGCTTAAAGGGCTCCCTTTGATGTTGTCAGCCCTCCCAGAAAAACAGGTCAGATCCGGCTCCAACCAAATGGGGCCGAAGTAAAGCAAGGGCCTGGATGGGGAGGCTCCGTGGGGCCCCCAGATCTGTGTGTCCCTGTGTGTGTCCACGTGTGAGCTTCCAGTGACTTTGGGCTTTTCTCTATCTGCATGTGGGCGAGTGGCCCTAGGAGTAAGGCCTTTGTGCTTGTGTGCCTCTGTATGACCGAAAAGAACGAGCACTGCCTGGGGCTTCCCCTGGATTGGGCCCGATGTCAGCCCTCCACGTGTATCATCACCTTGTGTAATGCTCATACAATCCTATGGGATAGGTGTTATTGTCCCCATTGTACAGAACTGGGGACTGAGGCTCAAGTTAAGTTACTAGCTAAAGGTTACATGGCTTGTAGGTGGAGGATTGGGATTTGAATTCAGACTAGGTGGGAGTTAGGGGATAAAAGGGCGGGCAGGGAATCAGTTTCTCCTACTAGTTTGGATGGAAATGCTAGTGTTTCACAAGTAGGATTTGGTGGGAAGGATATTGCTCTCCTCAGTCCTCAAGCTTGAGCACCTAGGCTGGCAGCCCCGGAGGAGCCTTTCCGGGGGCTCTTCAGAGGATGCACCCACAGGTGGAGAGCAGGATGAGGGAGATCCAGCCAAGGAGGGGTCTGCCCCCAGACATCTGCTGCAGCATCAATGTGCGTGGTAGACAAGGGTTCTGAGCTGCTGGCAGAGCCTAGTGCACGGCCCCAGGTGTGGAGTGGTGGGGTGGGGTGTACACGAGCCCAGGGGCTTGGGAGGAGTGTGGCTCCAGGGACTGCCTGGAATCTCTGTTTTCTGTAGTGGATGTGGCACCCGAGCTGGCTACCAGCTCGAACCTCTTTTTACTCTATTCCGTGCTGCATATAGTCTCTGCCAATTCTAACTTCAACATTATTTTAAGATACTTGATATAAAACAGTTTGATTGGGGGGGCACCTGGGTGGCTCAGCTGGTTAAGTGTCTGTCTTTAGGTCATGATCTCAGGGTCCTGGGATCAAGCCCTGTGTTGGGCTCCCTGCTCAGCAGGGAATCTGCTTCTCCCTCTACCCCACCCCCACTCTCTCTCACATGCTCTCTCTCATAAATAGATAAAAATCTTTAAACCCCCCCACCCTCCAAGAAACCCAGTTTGATTGGATTCTAAACCTACTATTCTCAACATCACAAGAATTTTATTTACAGTTATTGCAAGTAAATGAGTATTAGATTCTTTACACACCATTCGAACTCTTGTAAATTTTTGAAAAGATCATCATGAAAGAGCTTTGAGGTGCGAGTTGGGATAAATGGGTGAAGAAGGTCAAAACAAACTTGCAGTTATAAAATAAGTCATGGGGATGTAATGTACGGCATGGTGACTATAGTTAATAATACTGTATCATATATTTGAAAGTTGCTAGGAGAGTAGATCTTAAAAGTTCTCTTCACAAGAAAAAAAATGTTGTTAACTCTGTGTGGTGATGGATGTTAACTAGACTTACCGTGGTGACCATTTCACAAAACATACAGGTATCTAATCATTATGCCATGCACCTGACACCAACATAATGTTATATATCAATTATATCTCAATTTAAAAAAAGAGCCTTGAATGGGAACTGCCTGTGGTCATTTCGTGCAAAAAATATGATGTTAAAAAGTTGTGCTCACCGAAGCCGGCTCAAATTTCTCATTTTAAGAGGTCTGGGAGATTTCATTAGGATGTTTTACTAATTCAGTATTTAATAGCTTCCCAAGTACTTTGTACCACAGCTTTCTTACCATAATTATAGAAGATAAGGAAGGTGTAATTTTTTTTTTCCCACCAGGCTCTATATAGATGCCTCCAAATCCCCTCAGTTTGCCCCAGTGTCTTGTACCAATATTATCAGTGCGTTGACCCACTGGGATGGGAAGAAGGTCAGGAACTTCTGCCTCCAAAGGGAGTGGGGCAGGGGCAGGGGCAGGTGCTCTACGGGGGAGAAAGTGGAAGTGGTCTCTTGAGTACCAGCCAAGGCCAGAACTGTGTCAGCGACCACAGAAAGGACACAAGGATGCTTGGGGCTAACTCCTTAGCCATCACCCCTTAACTTGTGCAGTCTCCCTCTGGGGTACCAGCTGCCCTCACTCTGCCCACCTAAATCCATCCGAAGGCCCCGCCCATTTGCTCTTTGTTTTTTTCACTGAACAGGCAAGAAACCATGTCACAGAGTGGTTAAGAGCACCCTAGCTGATGACTTGGGTTCAAGTCTCAGCCCCACCACATAGCAGCCACGGACCTTGGGCAGGTAATTTCACCTCTGGGTGCCAAAGTCTTCTCATCTGTGGAATGGGGAGAATTAAAGAGCTTACCTCTCAGGCTGCTGTGAGGATTCCAGGGGATGCTGCCGGTCGGAGTTGAGCACAGCGCCAGGCCCCCTGTGAGCTCTCAGGAAATGACCCTTATAACCTTGGAATGGGAATAATTATCATCTGTGCACTCGAGCTTCAGTAGTGCATTTAAAAAATCTATGTTAGTTTCCCATTAGTATAGAAAATCACCCTAAGTTTATTGGCTTAAAACCACACAAGTATATTCTCTCATAGTTAGGGGAGGGGCGAGTCAGGAGTCTGAAAGGGTCACAATGAGTTAAGAATCAAGAGGTTGGCAGACTGTGTTCCAGGGGAGAATCCATTTCCCTGGCTTCCCTGGTTTGGAGAAGAAATACCCACATTCCCCACCTCACCACGCTGTGTCCCTCGGCCCCTGCTTCTGTTGTCACGTCTCTGCCTCTGACCCTCCCGCCACCCTCTTTTTTTTTTTTTTTTTTTAGATTTTATTTATGTGACAGAGAGAGACCACAAACACAAGCAAAGGGAGCAGCAAGCAGAGGAAGAGAGAGAAGCGGGCTCCCCATGGAGCAGGGAGGCCGATGCAGGGCTCGATCCCAGGACCCCGGGATCATGACCTGAGCTGAAGGCAGACGGTTAACTGACTGAGCCACCCAAGTGCCCCTGGCCACCCTCTTCAAGGACACTGATCACATGGGTAGTCCTGGCTAATCCAGGAGAGTCTCCCCATCTCAAGATTTTTACCACAATCACGCCTGCAGAGTCCCTTTTGCAGGTAACACACTCACAGGTTCCAGAGACCAGGAGGTGGACTTGGGGGCCCATTACTCTTATCTACAGCAGCAGGGGTCTTCGGTAGAGCAGCTCCGTGTCTTCTGCATCTCTGCCCTGTAGCTCCCAGAGCGCGATGGGCTGGGGCATAGACAGAAAACAGGACGCCACGACCCTGCTCAAACATTTGGGTGCTTTGGGCGGCAAACTCACCCACAGCTACCACTGTGGGATGAGCGCCAGCCCCTTCCCCTCCTGCCTCCGGGAGCTGTCCCGGCACCCATGCCAGTGCTGGTGAGCCCCTCCGGCTTGGAGGAGTTAAGAGTGTCATGAAAAGTAGCATGCAAAGGGGGCCTCTGGGGAGTGGGTGCTGTACCTCTAGGAAAATGTCCGATTTGCGTAGGAGAGCGCGTGTGCGGTGCTGCAGTGGGTACTGCCCTCAACCGGCAGCTGGGGAAACACCTAGAGAACAGGCCGTGGAGGAGGCAGGGGCCATCAGTGAGATGTGCTTGTGAAGCAGCTCAAGGGCGGTCAGGCTGTGTTATCAGAGGTATGAAGTCTTTCCCCAGGAAGGGTAAGTGCCACTCGCTTCTGCAACAGCCAAACTGTATTGGAGGTTGTATATTGTGGCAAAAACAAATAGTGCTCATCAAATATTCTGTGTGCTACCCTACAATTCCCAGCCCATGTCGGAGGGAGCTTGGGGCCATGTGGGTGAGTGCTGGCATGGCACCCCCAAACACTTACCACCGTTCCTGCTCTTTTCCTTTCTGTCTCTTGGACCCTGGACACCAAGGTAACAGGTGCCTTTGGGCCCCACCCATCCCCAACCCACTCACCTCTATGTTCCAATGGCTGCTCATAGCACACCCAAGACAGTTGGCCCCAGGCAAGCTGGAAGTGCCTCAGTTAGTGTCCCAGAGAATGACAGTTGGAAATTGGTAATAAACACTCCACTTTCCTCCCTCCTGGGTTAGTCTGACTCCTGCACATGACTCCCAGAGTTGCTCACAGCTGCGGCTGCCTGGCTCCCCACCTTTTGCTGGCTTTCTTCCCTTTCCTAAATTAGCTGCCCTCTTCCTTTTTGGTGTTTCCTGGGAGAACTTCCGCATAAACTACTTGCGCTCACTTCCTTGTCTCAGGATCTGGGGAATAAGATGTGTCTTGATGGTGACATTCCAGGATGGGGGGAGTCTCCATCACTTGGGTCCCCAGGTGACCAGAGGAGCCTCCCTCTCTCTCCCTTCCCTGGTTACCTACCTCAGGCTTGGCCTGGGTGAGAAATACATCTTTGTTGTGTTAGGGCACTGACATTTTGGTTTGAGGTTGACTGCATTTTCTTTTTACATCCTGGTCTAACCTGACTAATGGTGGTCTGCTCTATACATTGCATTTTAAGCAGGACACTGACAAACAAGAATACCCAGAATTCTAGATACTTCTAATCTGCTATTTTTGCCCATCTCCACCCTAATCCAGGTTCCACCAGCTCTTGCCTCCTCCTGTAGTGCACACTGGCCCCTATCAAGCTGCTCCCAGGCTGCAGACGGTATGATCTTTTAAGAGAGGACATCCGATTATATGACCACGTTCTTAATTCCCTTTAGTTGTTGAAGTAAAAAAAATCCTTAACAGGCTCTGTATGCACATGTGAGAGCCGGCTCCTGGGGCCACTCTGCTTCCAATATCTACTCTCCTGCTCAGTTGCCCAAACAGGATAAACCCCTCCCCATCTCAGAACCTTTGCATGTGCTGTGAGCCTTCCTGTATCCTTAAGACCTCAGCTTAATGGTCTGTCTGTAGAGAAGTTCCTGAACCCTTAGGTTGGACCATTCTGCTGACACAGGCTTTCACAGCCCCCTGGATGTACTTCCCCTTCCCAGCACTGATGACAATTTGAATTCCTTGTTTTGGAGGGGTGTGTTTATTTACTATCTGGGGCTCCCACTGGGCCATAAATGTCGAAGGCCCACACCTCTTTTGTTCACTGCTGTGTTCCCAATGCTTGGCCCGGTGTGGCTGGTTTAGTAGATGCTCAGTTAATAAGTGCAGAGTGAAGAAACACATGAGTAAGTGAATAGGAAAAAAAGTGAGCCTTGGATCAAGATAACTTTGAAAGGAGGCAGGAATTCAGACGCAAAGAGGAGATAGTCCCGCCACGCTGGCTCTGGGCTTGCCGACAGGGTCTGAGTCCGTGAGCAGAGTGGGGAGGGCTGAAGAGCAGTTCCTTCTTTATGTGAAGGGCACCTGGGTGGGAGAGGTGGGCAGGTGGGGCTGGTGCCCATTCAAAGCTCATTACCATGGTAACAACCAAGGTCACCTCTGCTCTGCTACCCAGACCATCTTCCATGCTCTTCTCTAGACCTCCAGGGATACTCTCCCCATCCTACAGGCCTCTCTGCCCTTCCCCTGCAGAGCAGATCAAGCAGAGACAAGGGGAGATCATTTCATTTGGCCTCAAAGAGCTGGGCAGAGCCGGGCTCTCAGCAGAGAACTCCTCTACATTCTATGGGGCCCTGGAAGTGGAAGTGTGTTAGTGTGGACATGAGTCCTCTATTCTCATCGTACTTTTTGGGTCCTGGTGCCTTTTTCTAAACAGGGGTGCCGAAGGTCCCTCCCATATCAGTAATCTAAAACAGTGCAGGCTCCAAACCTCCCACCTGTTTTTTATAACCCTGGGTGTTTGTGTGGTGGGGGGATTTATAGGAATCCTACCAAAACCCACCCATCTGCTTCACCAGAACACCTCCCTGGGTGAGCAGTCCACTGCCCAGGACAGTTACCAAAAACCAATGATTTTCCCTCAGTCTTCTCACTCCTGGGTCTCTCTCAACTCTGGATTTATTACTTTCCTTCCCCCATCTTGAAATTCACTCGTCCTGGCATTTTTCTGGACTCTTCCTCTGTGATTTTTCCTCTTTCTCTCATTTACTGCCCTCTCTTGCTCCTCCAAAGCTCTAAAGGTCTTGGTCCTTCCTCTTCTCACTCAAGCCTGTCTCTCTTTCTGGTCCTGCCCGTTTCTGCAGCTTCACACATCACCACCATGTCCTTCCTCCTGACCTTGCTCACACGTGCTTGCCTCTCATGTCTAGTTGCCTGCAGGATCAAGCCAGAGTCCTGACCTAAACCCCCAAGACTCCCGCCATCTTCCCCTTCTCGTGCAGAGTGGCTGCTGTCCAGGCAACTTCTAGTACCTTCCTGCCTTGCCCTGTGTCTCCCAGAAGAGAGGCCCTATGTGCAAGGTGTGGTCAGGATGGCTATCACCGAGAGTTGGCTGGGGCTGGGCCATGAGCTTGGGCACCCATCATGGCTGCTCTCCTAGGAGGCGGTGGTCTTTGGGAGCAGGCGGAAGCCTTCCAGCCACGTCCCTCACTCCCTGGCGGGGTGGCAGGCACTGCTCCAGGACTCTCCCTCTCCTGGGATGTGAACAAATGGTGGATGGACAATGGCAAAGAGGGTTGAGTTTGAATCCACATCATTTGGGGACTGAAGAGGATAGGGACACATTTGAGGGCTGTCAAGGGCTGAGGATCCAGAAGATGTGTCACTGGATGCAGGGCTCAGGGAGCAACTCTTGGTGGGGCTCACTGGGAGTGGCCTCCTCAGCCCCCTAGCCAAGGCCCTTCACTTTTGCTAGGCTGAACGGCACACCCTTCCATCTGGTTGTGTGCTCAGTAGCTCATGTCATATCTGCCAGACTAGAAGTGCCATTAAGACAGAACTCTTGTCTGTCTGTCCTACTCTCTGACACTCTAGGCATTCCATCAATATCTGCTGAATGAATAAGTGACACATACGCTGCCCCTTTCCCAAGTCTCTGCCTTTGTTCTTGCTGTTTCCTCCCTGTAGGTGCCCTGCAGCCCCACCCCCATCTCTCTGTCCACTAGTCAAAACCCTCCCCCTTTCCAGACCATTCAAATAAAGCCTTCCCCATCCCCCAGCTTGCAGCCATTCTTCTCTATGCTAAATCTCCGTGGCTTGCCTCTATCACCTCGCTTATACCCTTTTCCTTGAATTATAATGGTTTCTGTACCCATCTCTGTCCCTGTATCAGACAGTGAGCTCCCTGAGGGCGGGCATATCATCTGTGTATTCTCTCTTCCCTGTTCCCTGGCCCGATGCTTTCTGTGCACTAAGTGCTTTATAAGTGCTCAGTCCAAGAAGGCAGGGGTATTGACTGCAGTTTGGTGGCTTTTTCCTGGGCCAAATGCTGCTTCTTTGCAGCCCAAAGTGGGGTCCCTGAGCCCCCTTCCCCTGAGCTGAGAGCTCCCCTGTGCTGACTGGGCCATCCCTAGGATCTCTCTCCTTCCTCCCCACCCAATCTCTGCTAAGACTTTGGTTAAATCCTGCTCCATTCCAAACATTTGCATGGCCTGACCACAGCACGATAGGTGGCGGGAGGCTAAGCTGCAAGGATTGTCTGGTCATCTGAGTCTCTTGGCAAGAGCTCAGGAGAGCAGAGATTGTCTGATAGGGAGGCGGCTGGGCTCCAGGGGAGCATCCAGGGGCCCCTGCACTGCCCCCCAGGCCTTAAGGACCAGAAAAGCCTGGGGTGAACTCAGGTTTGCCTGTTTGTGGTCACCCTCTGTGCTGTGGAGGCAACGGCAGGATGTGTATGGATGTGTGAGCGAGTGAGTGTGCGTGTGTATGGGGAATGACTCACCAGGGAGGGGCGGAAGCCCACAGCAGCTCCGAGGCTAGATCTTCCCAACCTTTCCTGTTTGGCTTTGCCAGAGATGAAGTGGCAGTTCTCCCAGCAAGACTTAGCCCTGGTGTTTCAAGGGGTTCTCTTCCTAGCCAGACTCCACACTCACACTTAGTGGAGAGGTTCTTAAACACCGGAACTTGGCAGAGGCGCCTGGGTGGTGCAGTCAGTTAAGCGTTGGGCTCTTGGTTTCAGCTCGGGTTGTGATCTCAGGGTCTGGGATCGAGCCCTGTGTCGGGCTCTGTGCTTAGCACAGAGTCTGCTTGAAGATTCTCTATCTCCCTCTGCCCCTCCCCCTGCTCTCTCCCTCTCTCTCTCTGAAACAAATAAATCAATCTTAAAAAAAAAGCAACAAAAAAACTACTGGAACTTATCGAATCACCTGGGGTGCTAGTTCAGTGTGGGGGTTGCCTGCCTCGATTTTTAGATCTGGTCCACGCACCACACACCTGGAGCTTGTTAGCGCTTACTCAGAGAAACTTGGTGGAAGCTGCAGGATATCCAACCAAAGCACTGAAAACAAATCCACAAACTCTCTAGAGGGCCCAGGGAATATAGTAGCTTAAACTTACGCGGCAGCCAGACCTCCTGGGATCAAATTCCAGCTGCTACATGGGTGACCTCCGGCGACTTAACCTCTTTTGGCCTCAGTTTTCTCCTCTAAAATGGGGCTAATAATCATCCTATTTCGTTATATTATCATGAGGATTAAGTGAGTTATATATGTAAAGACCTTAGAGCAATGCCTGGCATGTAGTAAGCACCATTTAAGCATGTTAGGTGTTATTATATTATTATTATTTTAAATTTACAATCTGTACATCTAGGATCCAGAATCCACGGCAGATCTGCTTAGACTCCTGCTGGTTCACAAGTTCGGTATCACCTAGGAACCTGACAGAAATGCCATCCTGGACCCAATCCTAGATGCACGGAATCAGAATCTGCATTGAACAAGAGCTCGGGTGAACAGCAAGCACCCTAAAGTTTGCAAAGCACTGCTTTAGAGCACGCTGGAGGCCACACCCTGAAAGTGGGCCAGAGACTCGGCTATTTTGAGGAAGAAAGCCAGCAAGGGTTAAGTTGCCCTGCCTCGGGATCCCCACAGCCTGGAAAGCCCCCAGGCCGTTGTCAGCGCGGGCATTTCATGTGGGGGCACCGCTGGGGTCCCTACACGTCAGTGTGCTGGGAAAGCCTGGCGCCTGGGGCCACCGTGGGAGCGCGGTGGTTGAGGCCACCCTCCCGGAGTCCCGGCGATGCCACGAGGTCGAGCGGCGGTTTGCTGGAGTACCAGGTGCTCAGGAGCCGGTCCACCTGCTCCCGGCTGGAAACGGCCCGCAGGTGGGCCTTCCTGCTTCCGTCCCCGTCCAGGCCGTCGGTGCCCTCGGGTGGCTCGGGGCCCCCGTCCGCGGTGTCCCGGCGCAGCCCCCGCGCCCGCATCTCGCTCTGCATGCTGGCGAAGAAGTGCAGCACGCAGCGGTGCGCGAAGTCCCGCGCATGCTCACAGCAAGTCTCGTCGAAGAGCTTCTGCTCCAGGTCCACGTAGTTGCTCCAGTATCTGCGCTGCAGGAAGACTGTCTGGTCGAAGCAAGGCCTCAGGCAGCGGGCCAGGAAGGCCACGACGATCAGTAGCAGGGTGATACTCCAGCCGATGGCCTGGAGGGGGGGCACCAGGTTGGGTGTGGGTAAGGTCAGCGGCTATACAGTATGGCAGGGGTGTCCCAAAGTCTCTCCCTTTACTTATCCCTCCCCCCTCTCCCCAAATCCATGTTTCCATTTAATCATCCATCCTACCAACCACCTCCACCCATCCTCGCTTGCATTCAGTCTCATCCTTGCACCCATCCAGATGGATGCCCAACTATTTCTCCACCCATCCATCCAGCCATCTTTTCTCTCACCTGACTACGTATCTATCAGTGTGCCATCCAGCCATCCTCATGGCGGACCTGCCGGCTGTCCACCATACATCCTCCTACCCATCCATTCCTGTTCCCATACTCATCCTTTCTTCCATTTATCTGTCCACCCACCCGCCCACTGTTCATCCTCCCAACCTTCCTCTTGAAGGAAACCAGAATATGTCACCCCGAAATAGGCCTCTTTGACATCAAAATCACCTTGAATGGAAGACCAGAAGCAGCAATCATAGGAACAGCTCTCTTTACCCTCCTCTTTTGTGCCTAAAGGCAGGAAATACATTCTCCTTTTACTGGGAGACAACTCTTATGAGCCCAGAGATAACACTAGAGGAATCTGCTAAAAAACCTGACTCCATAAGTGTCCGGTCATTTATTGACCTCCCACAGTTCCTGCCCTTGGAGACGAACACTGCTCTCCTTTGTCCTGCCATTGCTCTACGAAAGTATTGCTCTTTTTGAAGTTGGCAGATAAGCTGCAGTTCTAAGTCACCACTTTGAAATACTCTTTCTTTGTTTTAGGTTTCTCCCACACAGTGTGGACTACGCACATTAAGAAGCTGTTTTTCTCCTGTTAATCTTTCTGTTTGAGTCTCAGCTGAAAACCTAAGATGGGTGGAGGCAAAGTTTTGCCTCACTTACACTCCACCCACCCATCATCCATCCATCCACCCATCCATCATGCATCATCCTGTCACTTTTTCTATCTTCACATGTGCTCATGCATCCCATCTATGAAGCCACCCACCTATATTTTGGGAGAGGCACTGGGGACTCATAGAACTCACACTTCAGTGGAGGAAACAATGAAATTGGTGATAGACTGGCTGAATGCCACGTTGGAGGATATATACAGGATCATGGGAATAGAGAGGAGGACAACCAACCTGAATTGGAGGGCTCAGGGAACAGTGAGGTAGATGCCGAGCCCTGAAGGATGGGTAATAGTTACATAGGATATAAACAGGGAACAGTGTTCCAGGCTAAGCGTAGGGAAAGACTTGAAGAGTTCCCTGAGTCTGGACCCACACCTGCCGGACACCTCTCCCTCCTCTTTGCGCACCCAAAGCTTTAGTCTCTCCAAGGCTGTGCTTGAGACCAGAGCAACTGTGTGCTCCTAGGGCAGAGAAATCCCTCCTCTAAGCCCCAAAGACATATTCAAACCTTATCATTTGTAGATGTGGTTTACAAAGCTCTCTCATTTGGCCTCTCTCAGGATCCCCCTGTCCCCCTGCCAATTTAAAATAGTTGTGTGAGTGTTTTACACATGAGGAGCATTTAATGTGATTGATAACCTCCGTCTGAGTCAGGACTCAGACCCTGGTGTGACTGAAGACTCTACACTCCTTCCAGTGAATGAGCGAGAGCCCAGAGAGTTTAAGCCTGCAGGGCCCATCTACATGGAGGAGACCAAACCTCCCCTGATTTTTTAGGAGAGGCCGAGACCCAGAGGGGGAGTAACGTAGCCAAGGCAGAGTCTGACCCAGAATCAAACTTGTCCTGAACACTGGTCCTCTCTCCGTCATGCACGGGCCTGCATTTGCCACGAGTTTGTCTCGGCTCCCACAAAAGGCTGAACTGTGTTTTTATTCCCTGTCATCCCAGCAATGCTTTTCATGTGGTAGGTTGGTATAAATACTTTTGGGGGGACTCAGCCCCAACTGGGGCTCTGGGAGAAATCTGGAGTCTGGCCTGGGGGTGGGGCTGCAGTGTGCCCCCAGGGTGATGGAGGGGTGCCAGTGTGGGGAGGGAGCCAGGGGCCTGGGGAGGACCTGCATTGCAGGGAGGTGGCTCAGAGGGCTTGGAGTGATGACACTTCAGATCCCTGCTCTGCCTCTTAGGAGCTGTGCAACTTGGGCCTGTAAACTAAACTCTCAGGACCTCAGTTTCCTTATCTGCAAAATGGGATGATAATGATTGCACCCACCTCATAGGGTTGTTCTGAGAATAAATGAAGTAACGCATATGAAATACTTAACACAGTGCCTGACACATAAGTGCTCAATAAATGGTAATGAGTATTATTTCTGAGAGGTGGGGGGCAGGGCAGAGCCATATATCTCCAGTGCTTTTGTCATCTAGCTTCCGGGGAGGGAACTAGCTGAGTGCTGGAGGATATGGGCACCTGGTCTCTGCCCTGGGGTGAGTTAGTGTTGAAGGCAAAGTGTCCACTTCTCAAGGCCCACCAGTGTCCCGTATGTGGAGCATGCTCTGAGCCTTCCAGGGACCACCTGCGCCTTGCTTGTGTTTCCAGCAGTGGGGAGGGGCCCCAGGAAACCATTTGTACCTCCTTCCCCACGCCCCTCGGAACCAGTGCAGGAGATTTTCCAGGGCTGAGAGAGAACCACTGAATTACCTGTGACAGGCACCGTAGGTAGCGGGACACTGCCTTTCTAGCGGGGCTGTCCCTCACCAGCTCATCCTCTTTGCAGGGCACCTTGGCCAGGAAGAGCTGCACCTGGCTGGAGGTCATGTTGGCAAAGTCCAGAAACTTTTCGGGGTCCACGGAGCTGCTGAAGGCGCACACGAAGCACTTGCCGTCAAGGAGGGCCAGGAGGATCCAGACGAGGGGGGCGGCCAGTGCTCTCTGCAGCACAGAGGAACACATATACCTAGGGACAGAGGAAGGGCGGGGTCACGAAGGGCAGCTGGGATTCAGCTGCAGCAGGAAGGCTACAGGAGAGATGTCAGGACGGACTTCCCAGGAGGGCTAGGAGATACGCGGTGCGGCTCCCTCTGCAGAGGTCTCAGCAGCAGAGGGCAGGGAGGCCGGAGGGCTGGGGCCCCAGGAGGTCAGGAAAGTCCTGACTGGCATCCCAGGACCGGAACACTGGGGAGCGGGTATGCCTCGCACTCGAGGCCTTGGTGCAGGTTCTGCTGGTGTCCTGCCCGTGCCAGAGGCCCTCAGATCTTGGGTGACTAGTTCCATTCATGCAGCAGCACTGAGGGCCTCTGACCTCAAACACCTGCGTGGCTCTGCCTGAGGGCTTTGGAGGAGTCTCTGCTCCCAGAGGGCGAGCTAGAAGCCAGGAGAGTTAACGACCCTGATCAGCCTTCCATCCACAGGGACCCCAGCTTCCTAGACTCTCAGCGGGACAATTCTGAGGTGTGTTCTACCCAGAGCCGCTTGGGGGAAGCCTGAACTAAGACAGCCCTGCCCCGTAACCTTTCCAGACGCCGTGCCTCAAACACCCCCCTCCAGGTCCAGAAGCCCAGCCTCTCACCGTCCCCAGGGGCCTCTCCTGCCCTCTGCCCTTCTGGAGGTTGGGTGCTGGTCACAGGACAGGAGCCCCGTGGAGCTGTACTCACTAGGCCCCAGAGGAAAAAGCAAAGGGTCCAGCTAGTGCGTGTGACCCTCGCTGTGAGGCTGAATCACAGGGAGCACGGCAGGAAGTGGAGGCAGCCAAGCACCGCACGCGGATGGCGTTTCTGACCTGGACTGCGTGCGACATGTAACGTGGTGTGTGCCGGGGTGTGTGTATGGGTGCATGGCCCACCCAGCAGTGAGTTACGAACACATCATAGATCGGGGTGGCTCGGTGTTCTCTAGGGGCGTTGTGGTTAGAAGGTGGGACCGAGGACTTGCTATGAACTTAACATTATGTGCCCTTGAGAACACCGTGATTGTCCACACCGAGGAACAGGGGAAAGGGGGAGATCGTGAGCAGGCTGAAATCCAGCAAGCCCCTGCTGCTGCTGCCCACAGATCTGAAACACTTAGACCTTTCGTCTGAACACGAAGGGCAGTGGTGCCCGCTTGGACTGGGAGTCCACCTGTGTTTGAATCTGAGCCATGCCTCTTCCTCGCTGTGGGAGCTCAGTCGGGTTGCTTAAGCTCTCTACCTCAGGTGCCTCGACCTTAAAAATGGGTCCACTTCTGGAGCAGACCCAGGCCGAGGTGAGAATTGAGAGGCCCTGCACACAGAGCACTCGGTACAGAGCTTGGCTCCAAGCTGGTGCTCAGTGTTGGCCAGGGAGCATCACGAATGCTAAACTCCATCCACTGATTCTGCTACAGCGCACCAGGCGGTGACAGGCTCTGAGGACCCATCGGTACAGCAGGTGAGGTCCCCGGCCCCCGGGGAGCGTATGGGACAGGGAACGCAGCCTGGAAGCCAGTTGCGCCTCCTACTGCCTGTGCGAGCTGCCTGTGCTTGTCATGGATCTCTCTGCATGTACGTGCTGATTTCTAATTCCTGGCCAGCCATCAGACGTGACCTGGGCAAAACTTGGGAATCCTATATTATCCACGGGTCTCCAGCACTGGCCACCGAAGGGTGACAGATGACAGGAACAGAAATGTCTGTTTCCAGAGTGGAAAGTGGCCAAGGAGTTTGTGAGCTAATGTTGCCCCAGTTGGGGAAAGGAGGGGGCACACGTGAGAGTGCCCAAGGGGGTCCGGGGGGGGAATCCCTGCTGATACCCATGAGGATCACTGGGCTTGGGGCGTCACCTGGCAGTGTCTGCGGGGGGGGGGCGGCCCTGACAGTGCCCATGGGTAGCTGGGTGGTGTGGGACCGCACCTGATGACGCCTGGGTCCTTCTTCCGCTGCCCCGTGGGCCGGCGCCACTCCTCCACCATGACCACGGACTGCCGGTTGGCAAGGAGGCCACAGAGGAAGAGGGCGAGTGGGGGCGTGAGCAGCAGGCCCAGGCCGTAGAGGGCATTGTAGCGCGCCAGACAGGGGCAATTGAAGTCGAAGGAGGAGTACAGCTTGACCGTGACTGCAGCCAGGAGCAAGCAGATGCCGTTCATCACCGACTCCGAGCTGGACTGGAAGTGCTGGAAGAGCGTGCGGAACTTTTCCATGGCCCCGGCCTGGCGGGGGTGGGCAGCCGTGGGTCTGGGGGAGCACGGAGGCTTCGGCCACCTTCCCGGCCAAATCCAGATCACTCGGGGGCAAGCCTGGGGTGCACTGGAGGGTCTTGTCTTCCAAGGGCCTGAGGGGACAAGGGAGGGGCAATGGTCAGCCCCCAGCCCAGCCTTCTGGGGCCCAGCCAAGGACGTAGAGCAGAGGCAGGCTCCTTTGCAAAGGCTCCCCTGCTCAGCCCTGACTGTCCGCCAGTGCCACTCACCTCCTTTCTAGAAGAGTCACTGCTCTGTGACCCGCCAGCCCAAAGCACCTCTAGGCAAATGTCCCCTGCCCTGTCACTCCACCCTCCCCAGCCCATTCCTTCCTCTCTTCAGGGGTTGGATACTGAGGCCTGACAGCTGCTGGCACTTCTTGTGGGGGATAGGCAAATTTTGGGTGTGGTAAGGCAACAATGCTGATGGGGCCAATGGTATTTTCTGGTCTTGGTCAAAAACATGATTTGATTCAGCTGAGCTCAGGGAGATTTCGTGTCAACTTTCATGCTGGGAGGACCCAGGGGGCACCTCCCCGTGCCTGAAGGCTGCCTGGAAGAGAAGACCCTTGAGAAGAGTCTAAATGATGTTTCCGTGTTTGCTGGGTGAGGGGTTGTGGAAGGGGAAGGCCTTCCCTGCAGAGGGCACTGCAGGCGCAAAGGCAAGGAGGTGAGAAGCAGCCTGGGGTGGGCCAGGAGTTCAGGGTTGCTGGAATGTAGTATCAGACAGGGGGTGTCGTGAGAGGGGGCTGGAGGGGTCAGTGGGTGCCTGCAACCTTCCTCTCCGTTTTATTCCCCTGTCCCCAGGTCTGGCCACTGACTAGGCCAGGTATCTCTAAAGTACGGCTTCCCTCACGCCACTTGTCTGCCTGGGTCTCAGAGAGGGTGGACATCTGTCGGAGGTCACACAGCCTGGTGGGGACAGAGCCAGGAGGGGCTCCCTCAGCTTCCTTAGCCTGGCACTCAAGGCCCTCCTAAATGTACCCAGACACGCCCTCCTACCGCTACACCTTTGCTGACACCATCCTCCCCGCCGGACAGCCTTGCCCCTTCCTCCCTCCTGCCCTTCAGGAGGCAGCTCAAATGCAGGCCTGTCACCAAGGCCCCCTGGTGACCTCAGCCCCGGTGGAGCCTCTACCTCCCCTTTGGCCCCTGAAAGGCTGCGTCAGCCTGTTTTTCATCCTCCTCGGGGCAGGGGGTGGACCTTCCAATGAGGGCAGGGATCTGGCCTGCGACTTTGCTCCCTGTAGCGCCTAGCATGGCGCTGAGTGCACAGCAAGTGACAACAAACGTTTGTTCTCTGGGATGCTGGGGCCCAGACCCCTTTATTTCATCTCTAGCTCGGTTCTCTCTGCAGACCACTTGGCCTGCACCTGCCTCCCTGTTTGCTTCTAGGAAGCCAATGAGTGGAATATAGGTCTTGCCCTAATTTCTGTCTGTCTCTCTCCCTTTCTCTGTCTCTCATTCTGTCTCTGTCTCTCTGACTACGTGTGTGTGTGTGTGTGTGTGTGTGTGATTGTGTCCCTCTGTGTGTGTTCCTGGGTCTTTCTGGGGGTCTTTCTGTCTCCATCCCTCTCTTTGTGTTGCTGTCTCTTTATTTCTATCTTTCCCCTCTCCTCGCCTGCTGTCCACCCGTAGCACCCCTGTCTTATGGGCCCCCACTTCTGACACTGGCTGCCTGGCTTGAGGCTGCCACAGAAGCCCAGGGGTCTGTCCCTGGGAATCATGGGTCAATGGGTCTTGGGCCTGGAGCTTGGGCTGGGAGTGGTGAGGTGGCCAGACCCCAGCTACTCACCATCTCTCTGGCTCCCTCGCTTGGCCCAGGATAGGTAAAACCTCAGGGACTGCGATGGCCCCGATCCCACTGACCCCTGCTCTGTCCAGCCTGGAGTAGTGGTCACTCTGGGCTCCGAGTGATGGCTTCAGTCAAGTTCGTGCATCAGCCCTGGTGTCCTTTCCTCAGACCCGGGGTCCTCGCGGCCATGAATGCCACTTCACACCGACCCTGTAGGGTGCACGAGGTGAGCATCCTTCCGTATCCTCCCCATTCTTAGAGATCCAGTCCAACTCTCCCATGCCCATGGAGCACTCCTGGACTCCTGCAGCTGCACTGACCGGCCTCGTTTCTCTGTTCTCAAGTAACTTTGAGAAAAATCTCCAGTTTTTCTGACTAATCACAGCAGTATAAAACCTTTAAAAATAGAGAACACGAAGGTGTCCCCATCACTGCAACCCCCAGGGGGTCTCCCTGCCCCTGCCTCGATGGGCGTCCCTCCAGACCTGTGGCAGGGCCCACGCGGACCCAAGCCCGCCCGCCGGCCTGCCCGGTACTCCCTGGGAGAACCGTTACCCACGGTGAATTCGCCACTGGGGGCGCTAGTCACACGGCCGCAGCTGTGAGGTGCGTCTGTTGCTTCTCTTGACACTTGTCACCGGGCTCTGCCGTTTGTCTTGGTTTCAGCTTTCTGAAGGACAACAGCCCAGCTGTTTGAGGGACCCGTGGGCCTGCAAAATTAATTCTGCGTGGGTCACTTAGCCTGTATTTTAAGTCACACCATCCCAACGGTGTCCTGCAAATTTCATAACTATTTGTGCCGTCTACACCTATAATGAGGTAGGCAGACAGACAGACAGAAACCGGGGTCTTATTTATTATTTGTATTTTACATAATGAGAGTGTGAGTCTGGGTCCTGGGGCAGGATTTCCTGTGCGAGGGAAAACGGGGAGGGAGCTGGAGGAGGTGGGAGGGCCATCCCGGGCATGCAAGTGTGACCCTGAGTGAGAAACTCTTCTAGCCTGATTCAGTCTCCTAATGGAGCTGAGAACCACCACCACCACCACCACCACCACCACGTTCTTCAGATGGGTGTGGGTCTCAGAGAGGGTGGACGTCTGTCGGAGGTCACACAGCCTGGTGGGGACAGAGCCAGGAAGATGGGAATCTTCCTTCTGTGCCTTCCAGGCCCTACTTACCTGCTGGGTGGCTGACCCTAAGAGCTCCTAGTCCCTCATAACCTAGAACAAACAATCTTTCTGGGAGAATACTGCGGGAAACTGGGACAAGTTCTCTCCCAGGTTATCCTGTTCACAGCCCCAACCTGAGAGGTGAGACTGAGCTCCCCGGTCAGCCCACCACAACTTGTGGGTGTAGCTTTACATTTAAAAAGTCCTGTATTTTCTTTTTTTTTAATCTTTTTTTTTTTAAGATTTTATTTATTTGTCAGAGAGAGAGAGCACAGTAGGGGGAGTGGCAGGCAGAGGGAGAAGCGGGCTCCCCACTGAGCAGGAAGCCCCATTCAGGACTCCATCCTAGCACTGTGGGATCATGACCTGAGCCGCAGGCAGACACTTAGCTGACTGAGCCACCCAGGCTTCCCCCCAAATTCTGTATTTTCTAAATATCTACTTTTCTACTAATGATTTTAGAAATTTCCCAATAAAATCATCAACTATTTCTATTGGAAAAACTCTCAGGGGTTATGGAACAACGTAAAAGGGGAGGAGGATGACATTTTGTCACCAGGAGCCTGGGCCTGCTGAACCAGGAGGGGCAGCGACAGAGCACAGAATCGGAGAGAGATTGACTTTACTCCCATGCGTGGGAGGGTATTAAATAGCACATCTGCTGCATGATAATACCTTAATGCAGACTTTCTTAATTAAACCCCTACCCTACCCCAGGGGTCTGTGGCCATGTTCTTCTTGGGCTTTTCATTCCGGGGAAGTTTTTTTTCAATTCACATTTTTATTTTAAATGGTGACTTAAATCTTTTTAGAGGTTTGTAACATGGGTTAACCTGTAATCCGAAGATCTGTATAGAACAAGTCTTTGGTTTCCCTTTTCCCCCCCCCCCTTAGGGTCTTGCAGATATATCTTGTGTGTCTCCCAGATTTTTTTTTCCCTTTAACAGGAATCTGGGTATTATTTGAGAAAGCTTGGCTTTACCACTCTTGGAGTTCCTGTGATTGAGGCATTCTTTAGGTCCAGGTGCTCCTACTGGAGAAACTCAGCGTATCTGGGGTGTGAGTGTGTGTGAGCGTGTGCATGCCCGTGTGTCAGGCTGTATATGTACTTGCAGGTGCATGTGTGTATACACACGTGTGTGTGGTATGGATGTGCAGAGTGTGTGTATAAGTGTGTATAAGTGTGTGTCTTCAGAAATGCAAGCGTGGCTCTGCTTCTTTGTGCAGTGAGTACACTCTCCCCTGAGGTTTCTCTTTCTCTTTTTCCTTCAAAAGGAAGACATTGGAAGCGTGTCCCCTTGTTGCTCAGGACAGGAAGACTATTGTTCCATCGTGTCTAGCAGAGCAGTGGTGCCCTTTCGGGGGCACTTTTTGAGAGTTCACCTGCTCTTCCGTTCTGATGACAGAGAGCCCTGCAGGATCCTGGTGATGGCCTTCTGGTCGGTCTCTGGCACACCTGGGGGAAGTCAACGTGGTACTTACGTGGGCTCCGCTCTGGTGACTCCATGGAGCCACATGGCCCTTCAAGGACTGGAAAGAGGATGAAAATGAAGGGGAGGGGGTGAGTCTGACAAATGGCACAGGAACAACTGGCTAACCATCTGAGAAAATCTTCAACCGGATTCCTGTCTCATTCTTCATTCCCAAAAATCCATTCCAAATGGCTCCAAGACTTCAACGTAGAAACTATAATCCTAACAATTGTACAAGAAAAATGTAGTGGGTGTATTCATGATCAGGGGCTAGGCAAGGCCTTGGTGAACACAGCATAGAAGTCAGCCGCTCTGAAGGAGAAGACAGTTAACGTAGGCTCCAACTCCTGTGGGCAAAATACCGATAAACAGAGTAAAAATATCAAACTGAAAAAAGGCATTTGACATACAAAAGCCTATGTTCCTTAATTTGCAGAGGGATCCCATAAATCAATAAAAGAGGTGGACAATCCTATGGGAAAATTGGCAAAGGACATTAATGGGCTATTCACAGAAAAACAAGTGGCCAAAAACCCTGCAAAGATTCTAATTCTTACCTATAATTAAATACAGTCTAAACAACCAGGTGCCTCTTTAAACTTACCACATTGTTGGAAACTAAAGGGTTGTTAATATCTGATGTCGATGAGGACTTCGGGAAACAGCTGCTTTCATGAACTGATGGTTATAATACAGATTTGTAGGGATTTTCTAGGACAATTTGGCAATATAGTTAAAGCAAAAATTTAAATACACATGTCCTTTGACGTGACAAGTACACAGGTCTGAATTTGCCCTGCGGATAGATTTGCCTGGAAGCAGCCAAGATAAAGGAACATGTTACTCCTCATAGCTTTGTTTGAATGGTGATAAAACTGAAAACAACCAAAATTTCATTAAATAAATTATGTCACAGCTATAAAATGAGGTTTACACAACTATTAAAAGAACAAAGCAAATCTATGTGTGTTCCTATGAAAAGATCTTTAATAGATCTTTGGGTAGGTTAAAAAAAAGCACAGGTTAGTGTATTGTGCATAGTATCATCCCTTCTAAGTAAAAATGATATAAACATGTAAAAATTTTGGTATTGTGTACACTTTTTGCTGGAGGGATACACAAGAGATATGGACAGTTATTTGGTGGTTGGGGAGAGGGGACTTTTATTTTCTTTCCATTTTATACCTTTCTGTGTTTTTGACTTTTTTCTTTTTTAGAGGTGGGAGGACGGAAAGGGATAGAATCTAGGGAAAGGGATAGAATCTTAAGCAGGCTCCATGCCCAGCACAGAGCCCGACACACGGCATTATCTCAGGACCCCGAGATCATGACCTGAGCCAAAATCAAGAGTCACACGCTTAACCGACTGAGCCACCCAGGAGCCTCTGTTGTTGACTTTTCAAACAGTGTGTACATAAGAATTTTATTTTTAAAAGATCAATAAGAGGCTGTTTTGTGTCCACAGGGTGGGCTTACCTCTCATATTTATAATCTTAATTTATATAGCGCCTGCCATGGAAACAAATGCCTCCTGTATTGCTATGCAAATATCCACTTGTGGGGTTGTAAATAAGTTGTTTTGCGTATAAAAAAACAAGCCTGTTTTTGGTCTTCCAAAAAACAAAAAAGGCTATCTGGGCAGTGGATTTATGGAATTAAAAAACACGTTTCCAGGGCGCCTGGGTGGCTCAGTCGTTAAGCGCCTGCCTTCGGCTCAGGGTGTGATCCTGGCATTCTGGGATCGAGCCCCACATTGGGCTCCTGCTCCTCCGCTGGGAGCCTGCTTCTTCCTCTCCCACTCCCCCTGCTGTGTTCCCTCTCTCGCTGGCTGTCTTCTCTGTCGAATGAATAAATAAAATCTTAAAAAAAATACGTTTCCATATACAAATTGAGAAATGTTATTAAAAATAGGATTAAAATATATGACATTCACAAAATAACAGATCCCAATTCAAACGTTAATGTCCTTCTACACTTAAATTTTTGACCTTCACTCCATAGGTTATGGAATGTGGAATAATTTCCTTGGTTCACAATACATTTTTCACTCCTTTTCTCAGAAGAAGAAAGAGATAAGTCTGGTTTTGTGATATTATTTTCACCTCTCTCTTTTTTTTCACATGACTAACAGGATGTGATCATGGATTTTCTAACCAAACTGACATGAAGCTGTTTCTAGCGCCTGCTGAGGAGGGCTGGTTTTCTGGCGTGGAGATCTTGCCGGGGTGGCATCCGACCCTAGACGGATGGGCCAAAACTCAGAGACTTGGGGACAAACACAGGTGGGTTGATCTGGGGGGACGGGAACCCATCCAGCTGGATTTTCTGGATTCCACTTCTACTCAATAAATACCAACGCCAGAGTGGCTCCGGTGTGCGCCCCGCCCCATTACCGCCCATGTAAACTCCGGAGACTTCTGAGATCGCCCCCTGGTTGAGTAGATGTGGAGGCGCTTGCGGGAAGACAGCTGGGCTGGGAGCAGCAAATCCCGGCTCGGAACATGACCAGGTGCTCAGAGGGCCGGGCTGGGCTAGTAAGAGCCCCCATTATTGGCCACACACCCTCAAGGTCTAGCCACACGGCAACAGCTGTTCAGTGGGCATGCACAGGTGCCCACGTCAGGCACCAGATGCAGCCGGTGGGGCACCGCAGTGTGAACTGGAGCTCTCTGGAGAGGACCTCCATTCCGCTTAAGTGTGGGGACATGCTCCCTCAATCCTGGAAGACAGTCTTTGTTGGTAGGTTTGACCTTTGGGGCAGCCACCAGGGTGGGGAGGACTCCTCGGGAGGTCCAGTCTCAGAATGAAGGATGAGAAAGTGGCCTTAGTGAAGTAAACAGTACCTACAGGGCGATCTTTCAGTGGCTCAAGAGTAGGGCTGATTTCCTCGCGGGTACTGTTCTTCACAATGGAGTAAGGATATGTATTCCCCCACCCCCACCCCCCAAAAAGCTCTCTTTGTTTTGAGAGAGAAAAAGGGCAACCTGTAAACATTTTAAAGGTGTTTTGATTGACTTGAGGGCTCCCCCCAAATGTTTGCCAGCGACTAAGGGGGTTCTAATGGAGTTCTAGCACTCCCTAGTGGTGGCCGCAGGGAGCTTGAGAGGCAGGGAAGGGGTGGGGGGAGCCGGGGACATAGGGTCAGTGCTCACTCTGCTGAGAGAAAGCTTCCCACCGGCTACCCTCGGTGGGCGGAGAGGCTCCCCTGAGGGGTCTCTGGGTGAAGGTTGGAACAAGCGGGTGCCTCTGGCACCTCTCTTGGAAAAGGTGGATAGGAGGGAGATGTCACACCGCCGGCCACGGTGGAGAGATGCGTTCCTGGTCTAGGCGGAAGGGCATTTGAAGTGACTCAAGGCTTAGGGGGCACGTGCCTCCTGATTCCTGTTTGTCTTTCAACTTTTGCCAGGAAGGAACTTTAAATTTTTATGTCGACACATTTATCATATTCTTCCTTTATGGTCTTTGTAACATTCTTAGAAAGGCTTTTCTGCCAAGTAAAGGTTATATAGTAGGCTCCGCACAGGCAGCGCAGAGCACAGTGAGGGGTTTGAACTCATGACTCTGAGATCAAGACCTGAGCTGAGCTCCAGAGTCAGATGCTCAACCGACCAAGCCACCCAGACCTCGTAGATGTTTTAAGTGATCTTGTGTTTTTTTTTTTTTTACGAGAGAGAGAGAGAGAGAGAGAGAGAGAGAGAGAGAGAAAGAGAGAGAGAGAGAGAGCGCACACACAGAAGGAGAGGGAGAAGCAGACTCCCCGCTGAGCAGAGAGCCCTATGCAGGGCTTGATCCCAGGACCCTGAAATGATGACCTGAGCCAAAGGCAGAAGCTTAACTGACTGAGCCACCCAGGTGCCCCTCCACTGTCCTTTTAGGATGCAACGTTGGGCGTGCTTGGCCCGAGCCCTGGATTTTATCCATGGGCATGCTAGGCTGAGCACTTAGGCCTATGGGCTTTCTCAGGGTCTGCTTAAGACTGGGGGAAAAATGACCGGCTCCAAATTATGATGGAAAAATTTCAAAATCAGAATTAATATTTACTTACTTGCCTACAAAATGTAGTGTGGTGTCAACTTCATTAATCGTTACATGAGTACTCGTATAGATTTCATTATGTTTAAAGACAATTGTAGGTTTTTCTCACTTGGCAAGAAATCCAACACATGCACAATGGCTTAGAAATAAAAGCAATTGTAATTGTAAATTCAATGAGTTCCTTGTAGTCCAATGATTCCTAATGCCAAATTTATAAAAATCCTTTCAAAATGTTTAAGGCAGGAAAATTATGTTTAATGTGGGATGTAGTATATTTTAGTGTGTTTGACCTGATACAGTTGCGCTCCAAGGATGAGAGTTTGGGGGTTTATGAAAATCTTACAATTGGTCATGGACCTAGGGGCTACCTCCCAGGGGCAAGTCTGTCGGTGGAGCAGAGGAAGGGGTGGGGTTTCCCCTCCTTGCAGAGCCACCTCCTGCCCCGTCCTCTAATGTGACAAGCCCCACTTGGGTGGCAGTCTGTGCTCGCTTGGGTATCTAGCTTTCCCTGGGAAAGCCTGCAGTCATTCTTGAAACATCATTCTCTCAACTAGAACACGTATCTGTATGGAACAGTTTCCCGAAGTGGGGTCAATTAATGATCTGGATCAGATTTTACTAAGCCATAATCTCTTGGGGTGAGGTCTGGGAATCTGCATTTTATCAACCATGTCCCCCTTCTCCACCCCCCACCCCTCTGTCTGTATATGATTCTGATGTATGCTAAATTTGAGAATCATTAGTCTAGTGTGTGTGAGTCACAGGAGGAGGGGTAGATGATCCTTTTAAAAAACAGACTTTATTTTTTGAGCAGTTTTAGGTTCATAGCAAAATTGAGTGGAAAATACAAAGATTTCCCATCTACGCACACACATGCATAGCCTCTCTCATTATCAATATCCCCCACCAATGTGGTACATTTGTTACAATCAACGAACCTACATGGACATAATATCACCCAGAGTCCATAGCTTATATTAAGGTTCACTAAGGTGTTGTACATTCTATGGGGTTGGGACAAATGTGTAATAGCATGTATCCACCATTATGTTTTCATACAGAGTATTTCATCGCTCCAAGAATCTTTCCCTCCCGACAATCTTTGGCAACCACTGATCTTTTGACTGTCTTCATAGTTTTGCCTTTTCCAGAATTTCACATAGTTAGAATCATAAAGTAGGTAGCCTTTTCATATATTTTTTTCATTTAGTAAAATATATTTAAGTTTCCTCCATGTCTTTTCATGGCTTGATAGCTCATTTATTTTTAGCACCAAGTAATATTCCAGTGTCTGAATGTATCACCGTTTAGCCATCCACCTGCCCCAGGACATCTTGGGTGCTTCCAAGTTTTGGCATGATGAATAAAACTGCTATAAACATCCTTGTGCAGGTTTTGTGTGGACATAAGTTTTCCACTCCTTTGGGTAAATATCAAGGAGAGCAATTGCTGGATTGTATGGTAAGAGAATGTGTTCTCATAAAAATCACCAAATTGTCTTACAAAGTGTCCATACCATTTTGTACTCCCACCAGCGATGAATGAGCATTCCTGTTGCTCCATATCCTCAGTGTTCTGGATTTTGACCATTCTAATAAGTGTGTGTGTGGTATCTCTTTGTTGTTTATATTTGCGTTTCCTTGATGACTTAAGATGTGGACCATCTTTTCATGTATTTATTTGCCATCTGTATATCTTCTTTGGTGAGGGGTCTATTAAGGTCTTTGGCTCATTTTTAAAATCATGTTGTTTTCTTATTGTTCAGATTTAAGAGTTCTTTACATATTTCGGATAATAGTCTTTTGTCAGATATGTCTTTTGCAAATATTTTCTCCCAGTGTCTTTGGTTTGTCTTTTATTCTCTTGACAGTGTCTTTTGCCGAACAGAACAATCCAATTTTAATGAAGTCTAACTTTTGAATTCTCCCTTTCACGGCTCATGCCCTTGACATTGTATCTGACAAATCATCACCAAACCCAAGGCCGTCTAGATCTTCTCCTATATTATCTTCTAGGAGTTTTATAGTTTTGCATTTTCCATTTAGGTCTGTGATCCATTTTGAGTTAATTTTTGTGAAGGGGGTCAAGTCTGGATTCTTTTTTCCCCTGCTTGTGGCTGTCCAGTTGTTCACGTGCCATTTGTTGAGAAGACTATCTCTGCTCCGTCATATTGCCTTTGCTCCTTGTCAAAGGCCAACTGGCTGTATCTATGTGAGTTTGTTTCTGGGCTCTCTATTCCGTTCTTCTTTCACCACCACCAAACTGTCGTGATGACTGTAGCTTTATAGTAAATCTTGAACTTGGGTAGCATCTGTCCTTCAACTCTGTTCTTCTTCAACGTTGTGGTGGTTACTCCAGGTCTTTTGCCTCTCCATATGCACTTTAAAATCAGTTTGTTGACACCCACAAAATAACTTGCTGGAATTTTTGGGGGGATGCATTGAATCTGTAGATCAAGTCGGGAAGAACTGGCATCTTGATGATATTGAGACCTACTGTGTGTTCGGCCCCTGGGAGGTAGGAAACGGGAATACACAAAAGCCCAGGAGAGGCTCGCCCATGGGGCTGGCAAGGAAACTGCACCTCACACAGTGCCAGGCACACAGGTGGTGCTTAATAAATGGTCACTGGGGCAATAAGAGATGCTGAATTCCAAAGCGCTTGGGTCCTATGGTGCCCATTCTATGCTAAGATGGGTAGCACAGACTCCCATTCCTCCGACAGAAGGCCTGGCCTCAGGGAAAACTTTGTGAGAAAGGTACTGTTGAGAAGGGAACAGGCCAGGTGGTCTGAGCAGGTCTCTCTGGCTCACAGGGCGGCTGTACTGATAGGCGAATTCACTGATTTATTTATTCATTGATGTATTGAACAACTATTTGTTGGGTATCTATTATGTCTCAGGCACTCGGAGATCTCCCCGTCTAACATGTCTGGCCAACCCTGCATAGATTTTCCGATGTCCTGATAACTATGGACTGGACCTGGGAGGGTCGCGGGGGATCCTGTCTCCCAGCCTCAGGATGGTTGTGGCTTTTTCCTATTTTAAGGTTAGTTTCTTGACAGCGAGGAAGGTATCATGGACTAGGGTGGTCTCAAGTTTCAGGGAGCCCAGCTTGGCCTAGATGAACCCCACTCTTGCCTGCCTGGTGGGGCCCCTCCCTGGGGCTGGTCCTGGGCTCAGCATCCAGGTGCTCAGGGAAGGAATTCGTTATTCTCAGTCAAATATTTTTGTTATTTATCAATGTGGAGACTCTTCTAGACTTGAACTGATCTGGGAGCTATGGAGAGTGAGCAAGAAGTGGAAGAGGGAGGGGAACCAGCAGGAGGAGACAGGCAAGGAACAAAAAGAGAAGAGAAATGGCCAGGAGAGGAAGTGACAAGAAGCAGAGAAGGGCAGGGAGAAGGAGACAAAGACAAAGGGAGGGAGGGAAAGAGGAAGAGACAGAGACTGAGGGAGAAAGGAGTCAGCCTTAAGGAAGAGAAACAAGACAGAAGGAAGGGGAAAGTGGGGCTAGAGCTGCTGTTGAAGGACCCCAGGTCAGCGGGACATCCTTGCTTGGGCTCCTCCCTCTCTTGCATGCTGGTGTGAGCACTCACAGCACCCACATGTGCGCACACAATCACACACGTGTGCATACATGCGAACATGGATGCGCCAACACCCATCCCCTTGGGCACCGCCTTCAGAATCTACACCACTGGGGAGGCGGGGTTGCCACGGTGACAGGTACTGGAGCCCCACCTCATGGGTATTAATAGCTTCCGCTGAAGTCACCAAAACAGTGATTTCATCCAGCCTTGTCTCCCTGGCAGCTTCCTTCTCCCTCCTTCCTTCCAGGATGGGGCTAGACAGGACCCTCGGGGCCACACAGGCCATTTCTTGCCTCCTGGCAGCTGCCTTGGTAAAGAATGGCCTGGAAGCCTCAGGGATTCTGCCCCAATGTCCAGTGGGAAGGGGACTGCTGGAGTTCTTTGATCCTTTGAGCTGAGTCTAACCATCGCCCCTGCCAAAAAAGTGTTTCTGAGACACAGGACCCCTCCGAGGGCTCACTCTCAGCTTCTCTGGGTCCCATGCGGTCACGCCTGCTCTCTCTAGGTCTCTGCCTGGCCAGACACTTGCACCCAGCTGACACTTGACAGTGGCGTCCCTTCCCACCGTGCAGAGCTCCCTGGAAGGGCTAGGGCCAGGCCAGGGAGCTGGCTCGGGGTGCAGCATTTCAGAGGCACTCACTTGTGACCCCGAGAGCCAGCACTTCCTCGGTTTTACACCAGGAAGCCTTGCTTGCCTCATCCTGTCCTGGCTCTGCTGATGCTCCCATTACCTCCTCAACCCTCTTGGGGCAGGGGAGGTTTCGTTCCTGCCCTCAGCCCCTGCCTTGGTCCCCAATTCCTCTCACCTTCCTGTGGGACTCCCTGGGATTGGGCTGCAGAGCCTGTTGGCTGCCTCTGTACTCCTCTGACAGGCACTAGGCTCTGGCCCTCACTTCTTCTTCCATTTGACCTTCTCTATCTCTCCCCTGCTTTGCCCACAGTCCCAGCTTTAGACTATGTGGGGCCTGTGACATCCCTGCTGTCCTCTCCCTTTGGGGCCTCCACCTCCCCCACCCCCATCCCCTGGCCCATGCACCAGCTCCTCCTCCCCCCAGGGAAGGGAGGGGTGGGCCTCCCCCCAGCCACCCTCTGCAAATCCTACCAAGAGTCCTGCACTTCACTCACACTCCAGGGGAATTAGTCTGGTCTACACAGAGCCTTCGGATTTAGTCTGAGGCTAGCAGCAGCTTGCAGTGACCTCACTGCGGCAGACTTCAGGGGAGTATGTGTGAGAGTGTGTGTACGCTTGTGTAGAAATGAGTGCGCGAGAGAGTACAGAGGTGTGTGTGCAAACGTGTGAGTGTGCTGCCATTCAGGGCCCATGGATTTCCGATGCATGAGTCATTGGTTGGGAGCGAGCCTCGAGAAGATATGCCCATAAATAAGACAGCACCCCTGACCTCCATGTCCATTCCGCAGCTGGCTGGGCACGTGATCGTGGGCATCTAAGAGGCGGGAGGCGTGGGCGGGGGCTGTCTTTCCCTCCGGACCCCACAGAGCAGCTGTCATGGATATTTCTAGCTTGCCTGGAGTCCCAGACATTTATGGGTGTGATGCCTGCAATGGGTGGGGGGCAGGGGAGGGACGTAAGAGCTTCTCTCAGGGATCTTAGTGGAGTTCTGCCGGCAGGCGGGCAGATTGATCCATTCCACAAGTAGTTTCTGAGAGCCTGTCACGTGCCAGACACTCTCCTAGGGGCTGGGGACCTCACAGCGGTGAATAGAGCTGACCTGCCCTCTCGCCTCACAGAGCTTATGTTCTAGTGGGGGAGGCAGAACGTAAATAAGGGGGAAAGACTACTTTCACCCTAATCCTCCCTTCCCCACCAAACCCAATAATGGTATGGAAAGTGGCTGAGGTGGTGGGGTTTCTTTGGTTGGGGTGGACAGGGAAGGTCAGGAGGTGACACGTGAACTGTGCCTGAATAATGAGGAGCCATCACATGGAGACCTGAGGGAAGAACCTTCCGTAAGAGGATGGATGAGATGCTTGTTGTCAGCTCACGCATTCACTGGATTCTGGATCAAATTTGTTGAAGCCAGTCAGAGAGCTAAAGGTGACCTAGAAGGGCAGGAAGGCAGATTCTCTGTCTGGAGGAACCGTGGCTCATCTTCTACCCCAAGAGACAGGGAGAAGGAGATAGATACCCTATGTCCAGGTAGAAGGAGAACAGCTCCCCTACCCCTTCCTGCAGGCTTCCTGGTAGCAGTACTGAGCTGGAGAATAAAACAGTCAGGTGAACCGGCAACTTGCTAAAGCCCCTTCCTCTAGGAAGCCTTCTTTGACTGCTAAGGGTCACAGAGGCTCTGCTCCCCCTACCACTTAACAGCTGACAGAAACACTCGGTTCAGAGTTGGTGGTTCTCTCATGGTTTGTCCCTGAGATCTGATCCCCCACCTTGGCCAGCAACCCAATCTCCTAGGTCCACTCTGGATTCATTCAAAGGCCCCCAGTGCTATGTGTGCGGTAACCTAATAGCCGGGGCTTCTAGTCCTGAGCCCTTGCCCCAGCGCACCTTCAGATGTAACTGAGGGCCAAGGGTCAAGCGCAGGGGTTTCTAATCTCACCTCACTCATTGAATCAACCATTCACTCATCAAATAATTTTTTCTCGAGCTTTTACTGTGTGCCAGGCCCTGTACCTGGCGCTCGGGAGCCTGTAAAGCAGAGCTGAATCGCCCTGCGCCCCGCACCCGCACCCGGGGAACTCAACGTTCTTGCTCTACCGTTTGTTTTCAACACCAAGTTCCACCATCCATCAGAGGAATGAGCCCAGCTCCCGGACCCCAGGATCTGCCTGGCCTCTTACCCCGACCTGGGCCGGGCTCCCAGCGCCGCGGAGAACTTGTGGCAGCGGGAACGCGGCGCGCCCCGGGGCCACATCTGGCTGAGCGGGCGCGCGCGTGTCACTAAGACGCTCATTCACCGGCGCAGCTGTCACCATAACAACCGGAGCGAGGGAATCCTGGCGACG